>NC_064828.1:119810857-120115753 GCF_024166365.1 Elephas maximus indicus | reverse complement strand
CTGTTCAGCATCACAGTGTCACGAAAGCCTCCGCTGACAGACACGTGGTGGGTATGCATGAGATGTGTTAGCTGGGAATCAAGACAAGTCTTTCACATAGAAGGTGGGAATTCTACCACTGAACCACAAACATTTTCCATCAAGTCAGTACCATAATGGAGCCCTGGTGGTATGGTGGTTAAGAGTTCAGGCTGCCAACCAAAAAGGTCAGCATTTCGAATCCACCAGCTGCTCCTTGGAAACCCTGTGGGGCAGTTTTGCTCTGTCCGGTGAGTCGTCATGAATCAGAATCAACTCAACGGCAACAGGGCTGCCATGAATAATAGCCATCATAGGTGGTGTGAAGTGGTATCTCAGTGTTGTTTTCATTTGCATTTCCCTAATCATTAATGACATTGAACATCATCTGTTGTGCTTATCGGCCATTTGTATATCTTCTTTGGATAGATGTCTATTCAGGTTCTTTGCCCATTTTTTATTGGGTTTTTTACCTTTTTGTTGTTGAGTTGTAGGAATTATTCCATATCCTGGATATTAAACCCTTATTCAATATATGATTCCTAAATATTTTCTTGATAAAGCAGTGGATGCACGCAAGTTTTTAGTTTTGAAGTCCAATTTATCTATTTTGTCTTCTGTTGCTCATGATTTTGATGTCACATCTAAGAATCTATTGTCAAAAATTAGGTCCTCAAGCATTACCCATACATTTTTATAGTAAAATTTTTATAATTTTAGTTTTTATATGGTCACTAATCTATTCTAAGTTAATTTTCATATATGGTGTGAAGTATGAGTCTAACTTCATTCTTTTACATGTGGAGACCCAGAGTTCCCAGCTCCATTCATTGAAAAGACTTCCTTTTTCCACACTGAATGGATTTTTTACCTTTGCAGAAAATCAGTTGACTGTAAATATGTGGGTTTATTCTGGATTCTCAGTTCTATTCCATTGGTCTATATGTCTATCCTTATACCAGAACCACTAAAAAAACTGAAGAAAACATTCAAGCCTTGAGTTGCAATAGTGAAGAATTCTATGGGGAAAATGTTAAATGATGCAGGAAGCATCAAAAGAAGATGCAAGAAATACACAGAGTCACTGTACCGAAAAGAATTGGTCTATGTTTAGCCATTTCAGGAAGTAGTACATGATCAAGAACCGATGGTACTGAAGGAAGAAGTCCAAGCTGCACTGAAGGCGTTGACTAAAAAGGCTCCAGGAATTGATGAAATACCAAGTCAGACGTTTCAACTAATGGATGCAGTGCTAGAGGTGCTCACTTGTCTATGCCAAGAAATTTGGAAGACAGCTACCTGGACAACCGACTGGAAGAGATCCATATTTGTATCCATTCCTAAGTAAGGTGATCCAACTGAATGCGGAAATTATTGAACTATATCATTAACATCACAAACAAGTAAAATTTTGCTGAAGATCATTCAAAAGCAGTTGCAGAACTACATCAACAGGGAACTGCCAGAAATTCAAGGTATATTCCGAAGAGGACGTGGAACAAGGGATGTCATTGCTAATGTCAGATGGATCTTGGTGGAAAGCAGAGAATGCCAGAAAGATGTTTAACTGTGTTTTATTGACTATGCAAAGGCATTTGACTGTGTGGATCATAACAAACTATGGATAATGTTGAGAAGAGTGGGAATTCTACAATTAATTATGATCAAGGGGAACCTGTACATACACCAAGATGGAGTCGTTTAAACAGAACAAGCAGATACTGGGTGGTTAAAGTCAGGAAATGTGTGTCGGGGTTGTACTCTTTCACCATACTCATTCAATTTGTGTGCTGAGCAAATAATCTGAGAAGCTGGGCTATATGAAGAATGCAACATCAGGATTGGAGGAAGACTGAGTCTGCATTCTTCATGTTAACAACCGGCAACATGCAGATGACACAACTTTGCCTGCATCAAGTGAAGAGGACTTGAAGCACTTACTGATCAAGATCGAAGACCACAGCCTTCAGCATGTACTACACCTCAACATAAAAAGAACAAAAATCCTCACAAGTGGACCAATAAGCAACATCATGACAAGGGGAGAAAAGACTGAAGTCAAGAATTCCATTTTACTTGGATCCACAATCAACACCCGTGAAAACACAATCAAGAAATCAAAAGACACGTTGCATTGTGCAAATCTGCTGCAAAAGACCTCTTTAAAGTGTTAAAAAAAATGTTACTTTAAGGACTAAGGTGCACCTGACCCAAGCCATAGTGTTTTCAAATGCCTCATATGCATGTGAAAGGTGGACAGAGAATAAGGAAGACAGAAGAAGAATTGATGCCTTTGAATTATGGTGTTGAAGAGTATTGAATACCATGGACTGCCAAAAGAACGAGCATACCTGTCTTGGAAGAAGTACAGCCAGAATGTTCATTAGAAGCAAGGACGGTGAGACTTTGTCTCACATACTTTGGCCAAGTTATCAGGAGGGACCAGTTCCTAGATAAGGACCACGTGCTTGGTAGGGGGTCAGCAAAATAGGAAGACGCTCAGGGTGATGGACTGACACAGTGGCTGCATCAATGGACTCAAGCCTAGCAACAATTGTTAGCATGTCGCAGGACCGGGCAGTGTTTTGCTCTGTTGTACAGAGGATTGCTATTTATCCCCAGAATGGTTCAGCTGTGAGGATTTTTGTTTTCTTTATGTTGAGATGAAATCCATACTGAAGGCTGTGGTCTTTGATCTTCATCAGTAAGTGCTTCAAGTCCTCTTCACTTTCAGCAAGCCAGGCTGTGTCATCCGCATAATAGAGGTTGTTAATGCACATTCCTCCATTCTTGATGCCCAGTTCTTCTTCATAGAGTCCAATTTCTCAGACTCTTTGCTCAGCATACGGATTGAATAGGTATGGTGAAAGGACACAACCCCAACATACACCTTTCCTGACTTTAAACCACGCTATATATCCCCTAGCGTCTATAGGGTCGCTATGAGTCGGAATCAACGGCAGTGGGTTTGGTTTTTGGGGTGTATCCCCTAGTTCAATTTGAATGACTGCCTCTTGAACCATGTTCGGGTTCCTCATGAGTCCAGTTAAGTGTTTTGGAGTTCCCATTATTAGCAATATTATCCGTAATTTGTTGTGATTCACACACTCAAATGCCTTTGCATTGTCAATAAAACACAGGTAAACATCCTTCTGGTATTCTCTGCTTTCCACCAGGATTCATCTGACATCAGCAATGACACCCCTGGTCCCACGACCTCTTCTGAATCTGTCTTGAATTTCAAGTTCCCTGTCGATATACTGCTGCAGCCAATTTAGAATGATCTTCAACAAAATTTTACCTGCATGTGATATTAATGGTATTGTTCAATAATTTCCACATTCGGTTAAATCAGCTTTCCTGGGAGTAGGCATAAATATGGATCTCTTCCATTTGGTTGGCCAGGTAGCTGTCTTCTAAATTTCTTGGCACAGACGAGTGATCACTTCCAGCACTGCATTTGTTCCTTGAAACATCTAAACTGATATTCCGTCAATTACTGGAGCCTTGTTTTTCACTGCTGCTTGGACTTCTTCCTTCAGTACCATCGGTTCCTCACTACCTCCTGAAATGGTTGAACGCCAACAAATTCTTTTTAATATACTGACTCTGTGTATTCCTTCCATCTCGTTTTGATGCTTCCTGCTTCATTTAATATTTTCCTCACAGAATCCTTCATTATTGCAACTGGAAGCTTGAACTTTTTCTTCAGTTCTTTCACCTAGAGAAATCCCTAGTGTGTTCTTCACTTTTGGTTTTCTATCTCCAGGTCTTTGCTCATGTCATTATAATACTTTACTTTGTCTTCTTCAGCCACTCTTTGAAATCTTCTGTTCAGCTCTTTTACTTCATCATTTCTTCCTTTTGCTTTAGCTACTACTTTAGGTTCAAGAGCAAATTTCATAGTCTCTACTGACATCCATTTTGATCTTTTCTTTCTTTCCTGTCTTTTTAATGACCTCTTGCTTTCTTCATGTATGATGTCCTTGATGTCATTCCACAACTCGTCTGGTCTTTGGTCATTAGTGTTTAACACATCAAATCTATTTTTGAGATGGTCTCTAAATTTAGGTAGGATACACTGAAGGGTGTATGTGACTCTTGTGGACTTGTTCCACTTTTCTTCAGTTGTTCAGCCTGAACTAACATGAGCAATTGATGGTCTGTTCCACAGTCGGCCCCTGGCCTTGTTCTGACTGATGATATTTAGCTTTTCCATCGTCTCTTTCCACAGATGTAGTCAATTTGAGTCATGTGTATTCCATTTGGCGAGGTCCGTATGTATAGTCGCCATTCATGTTGGTCAAAAACGTAAATTGCAATGAAGAAGTCATTTGTCTTGCAGAATTCTATCATGCAATCACCAGCATCATTTCTATCACCAAGGCCATATTTCCCAACTACGGATCCTTCTTCATTTCCAACTTTTGCTTTCCAATCACCAGAAATTATCAATGCATCCTGAGTGCATGTTTGATCAATGTCAGACTGCAGAAGTTGGTAAAAATCATCTATTTCTTCATCTTTGACCTTAGTGGTTGATGCATAAATTTGAATAATAATCGTACTAACTGGTCTTCCTTGGGGGCACATGGATATTATCCTATCATTGACAGTGTTGTACTTCAGAAAAGATCTCAAAGTGTTCTTTTTGACAATGAATGCAATGCCATTCCTCTTCAAGTTGTCATTCCCCGCATAGTAGACCATATTTGCCTGATTCAAAATGGCCAGTACTAGTCCATTTCAGCTCACTTATGCCGAGAATATTGATGTTTATGCATTCCATTTCATTTTGGATGCTTTTCAATTTTCCTAGATTCATACTTTATGCATTCCATGTTCCTATGATTAATAGATGTTTACAACTGTTTCTTCTCACTTTGAGTCATGCCACATTAGCAAATGAAGATCCCGAAAGCTTGACTCCATCCACATCATTAAGGTTGACTCTACTTTGAGGAGGCAGCTCTTCCCTAGTCATATTTTGAGTGCCTTCCAACCTAGGCAGAGGGGTGGGGCTCATCTTCTGGCTCTATATCAGAAAATGTTCCACTTTTATTCGTAAGATTTTCACTGGCTAATTCTTTTCAGAAGTAGACCGCTGGGTCCTTCTTCCTAGTCTGTCTTAGCCTGGAAGTTCAGCTGAAACCTGTTCGCCATGGGTGGCCCTGCTGATATTTGAATACTGATGGCATAGCTTCCAGCATCACAGTAACATGCAATCCCACTCAATATGACAAACTGACAGACATGTGGGGGATTTTGCCCATAGAATCCTTCAAAATTGCAACTTGAGGCTTGAATTTTTTCTTCAGTTCTTTCAGCCTGAGAAATGCTGAGCGTGTTCTTCCCTTTAAATTTTCCAACTCCAGGTCTTTGCACATGTCATTATAATACTTTGTCTTCTTGAGCCACCCTTTGAAATCCATTCAGCTCTTTTACTTCATCATTTCCTCCATTTACTTTAGCTTCTCTACATTCAAAGGCAAGCTTCAGAGTCTATTCTGACATCCATTTTGGTCTTTTCTTTCTTTCCTATCTTTTTAATGACCTCTTGCTTTCTTCATGTATGATGTCCTTGAAGTCATCCCACAACTCATTTGCTCTTCAGTCATTAATGTTCAATGTGTCAAATCTATTCTTGAGATGGTCTCTAAATTCAGGTGGTTTGTACACAAGGTTGTATTTTCATTCTTGTGGACTTGTTTTAATTTTTTTCAGCTTCAAGTTAAACTTGCATTTGAGCAATTGATGGTCTGTTACGCAGCCAGCCCCGGCCTTTTTCTTACTTATGATATTGAGCTTCTCTATAGTCTCTTTCCACAGATGTAGTCAATTTGATTCCTGTGTATTCCATCTGATGAGGTCCATGCATAGTGACTGTTTAGGTTGGTGAAAAAAGGTATTTGCAATGAAGAAGTCATTGGTCTTGGGAAATTCTATCATGTGATCTCCAGTGTCATTTCTAACACCAAAGCCATATTTTCCAACTACCAATCCTTATTCTTTGTTTTCAACTTTCACATTCCAATTACTAGTAATTATCAATGCATCTTGATTGTATGTTTGAACAATTTCGGACTGCAGAAGGTGATAAAAATCGGTAGTTTCTTCATCTTTGGCATCAGTGGCCACTCTGTAAATTTGAATAATAGTCATATTAACTGATCTTCCTTGTAGGGTTATGGATATTATCCTATTACTGACAGCATTCTACTTCAGGATAGATCTTGAAATGTTCTTTTTGATGACAAATGTAAAACAATTCCTCTTCAATTTATCATTCCTGGCATGGAGACCGTATGATTGTTGGATTCGAAATGGCCAACACAAATCCATTTCAGCACACTAATGTCTAGGATATTGATCTTTATGCATTCCATTTCATTTTTTATGACTTCCAATTTTCTTAGATTCATAGTTTGTGCATTCCATGCTTTGATTACTAATGGATGTTTCCAGCTGTTTCTTCTCATTTTGAGTAGTGCCACATAAGCAAATGAAGGTCCCAAAAGCTTGACTCCATCCACATCATTAATGTTGACTCTACTTTGAGGAGGCAGCTCTTCCCCAGTCATATTTTGAGTGCCTTCCTACCTGAGGGATGCAAATCATTACAGAAATGCAAGTCAAAACAGGAATAAGATACAATCTCTCTCCTGCTAAAATTAAAAAAAAAAAAACGTTGCTGTAGAGTCAATTCTCACTCACAGCGACCCTATAGGACAGAGTATAACTGTTCCATAGGGTTTCCAAAGACTGCCTGGTGGATTTGAACTGCTGACCTTTTGGTTAGCAGCTATGGATCTTAACCGCTACACCACCAGGGTTTCCCCTACTAGGATGGTAATGATTAAAAAAAAATAAAGGCACATAAAATAGCAAATGTTAGCAAGGATGTGAGGAGATAAGCACTGTTATCCACCGCTTGTAGAAATGTAAAATGGCATAGCTAATGGGAACAGCATGGCGATTCTTCAAAAAAAATAGAAATATAGCTACCATATGATCCAGGAATTCCAATCCTAGGAATATGCCCTAGGGACCTAAAAGTGTGAACAAAAACAGACATATGTATGCAGACATTCATTGCAGCACTATTCACAATGAAAAAATAGTGAAAACAACCCAGGTGCCCTACAGCAGATGAACGGATACACAAAACATGGTACATATATAGTGTGGAATACTGTTGTTGTTGTTGTCGGGTGCCATTGAGTCAGTTCTGACTCATAAATATCCTATGCACAACAGAACAAAACACTGCCTGGTCCTGCCCCATCCTCACAATCGCTCTTATGCTTGAGCCCATTGTTGGAGCCACTGTGTCAATCCATCTCATTGAGAGTTTTTTCCTCTTTTTCGCTGAACCTCTACTTTACCAAAAATGATATCCTTCTCCAGGGACTGGTCCTTCCTAATAACATCTCCAAAGTATGTGAGATGTAGTCTTGTGGTCCCTGCTTCTATTGAGCATTCTGGCTGTATTTCTTTCAAGACAGATTTGTTCCTTCTTCTGGCAGTCCACGGTATATTCAATATTCTTCTCCAACACCAACACGGTATATTCAACACGATATATTCAATATTCTTCTCCAAAGACATCAATTCTTCTTTGGTCTTTCTTATTCAGCGTCCAACTTTCACATGGTTATGAGGCAACTGAAAACACCATGGCTTCCGCCAGGAGCACCTTAGTCCTTAAGGTGACATCTTTGCTTTTTAACACTTTGAAGAGATCTTTTGCAGCAGATTTGCCCAATGCAATTCGTCCTTTGATTTCTTGACTGCTGCTTCCATGAGCGTTGGTTGTGGATCCAAGTAAAATAATAAAATCCTTGATAACTTCAATCTTTTCTCCATTTATCTTGCTGTTGATTATTGGTCCAGTTGTGATGATTTTTGTTTTCTTTATGTTTGGTCTTCATCAGTAAATTCTTTAAGTCCTCCTCACTTTTAGCAAGGAAGGTTGTGTCCTCTGCATAACACAGGTTGTTACTGATGACACATTCTTCTTCATATAGTCCAGCTTCTCAGATTATTTGCTCAGCATACAAACTCAATAGGTACAGTGAAAGGATACAACCCAGACACACGCCTTTCTTGTCTTTAAGCCATGCAGTATCCCTTCATTCTGTTCGAATGACTACATCTTGGTCTAAGTACAGGCTCCTCATGAGCACAATTAAGAGTTGTGGAATTCCCATTCTTCGCAATGTTATCCATAATTTGTTATGATCCACACGGTCGAATGTCTTTGCATAGTCAATAAAACACAAGTAAATATCTTTCTGGTATTCTCTGCTTTCAGACATGATCCCTCTGACATCGACAATGATATCCCTTGTTTCATGTCCTCTTCTGAGTTCAGCTTGAATTCCTGGCGGTTCCCTGTCGATGCACAGCTTCAACTGTTTTTGAAAGATCTTCAGCAAAATTTTACTTGTGTGTGATATTAATGATATTGTTCAATAATTTCTCCATTCGGTTGGATCACCTTTCTTAGGAATGGATACAAATATGAATCTCTTCCAGTCGGTTGTCCAGGTAGCTGTCTTTTAAATTTCTTGGCATAGATGAGTGAGCACCTCTAGCACTGCATCCTTTTAAGTTGAAACACCTCAATTGGTATTTTGCCAATTCCCTAATCCTTGTTTTTAGCCAATGCCTTCAATGCAGCTCGGACTTCTTCCTTCAGTACCATTGGTTCTTGATCATATACTACTTCCTGAAATGGCTGAATGTTGACCAATTCTTTTTGGTACAGCGACTCTGTGTATTCCTTCTATCTTCTTTTGATGCTTCCTGCATTGTTTAATGTTTCGCTGTAGAATCCTTCAATATTGCAAGTCAAGGCTTAAATTTTACCTTCAGTTCTTTCAGCTTTAGAAATGCCGAGTGTGTTCTTCCCTTCTGATTTTCTATCTCCATGTCTTCGCACATTTCATTATAATACTTTAGTTTGTCTTCTCTAGCCACCCTTTGAAACCTTCTGTTCAGCTCTTTACTTCGTCATTTCTCTCTCTCCTTTTCTTCCTTTAGCTACTCTACATTCAAGAGCAACTTTCAGAGTCTCTTCTGACATTCATTTTACTCTTTTCTTTCTTTCCTGTCTTTTAATGACTTCTTGCTTTCTTCACATATGATGTTCCTGATGTCATTCCACAACTCGTCTGGTCTCCGGTCATTAGCGTTTAATGCATCAAATCTATTCTTGAGAAGGTCTTTAAATTCAAGTGGGATATATTCAAGGTCATACTTTGGCTCTCATGGAGTTGTTCTAGTTTTCTTCAACTTCAATTTGAACTTGCATATGAACAATTGATGGTCCGTTCCACAGTCGGCCCCTGGCCTTGTTTTGACTGATGATATTGAGATTTTAAACCGTCTCTTTCTACAGATAGAGTCGATTTGATTCCTGTGTATACCATCTGGTAAGGTCCATGTATGTAGTCACCTTTTATGTTGTTCAGAAAAGGTAAATATGATAAAGAAGACTTTGGTCTTGCAAAATTCTATCATTCAGTCTCCAGTGTTGTTTTTATCATCAAGACCATATTTTCTAACTACCAATCCTTCTTCTTTGTTTCCAATTTTCTCGTTCCAATCACCAGTAACTATCAATCCATCTTGATTGCATGTTTGATCAATTTCAGACTGCAAAAGTTGCCAAAAATCTTAAATTTATTTTTCTTTGGCCCTAGTGGTTGGTGTGTAAATCTGAATAATACTTATGTTAACTGGTCTTCCTCGTAGGCGTATGGATATTATTCTATCACTGAGAGCATCGTAACTCAGAGTAGATTTTGAAATGTTCTTTTTGACAAAGAGTGCAACACCATTCCTCTTCAGGTTGTCATTCCCAGCATAGTAGACCCTATGATTGTCCAATTCAAAATGGCCAATACCTATCCATTTCAGCTCACTAATGCCTAGAATATTGATGTTTATGCATTCCGTTTCACTTTTGACACCTTTCAATCTTCCTAGATTCATACTTTGTACATTCCATGTTCATATTTTTAATAGATGTTTGCAGCTGTTTCTTCTCATTTTGAGTCGTGCCACATCAGCAAACAAAAGCATCAGGATTGGAAGAAGACTCATTAACAACCTGAGATATGCAGATGACAGAACTTTGTTTGCTGAAAGTAAAGAGAACTTGAAACACTTATTGAAGAATATCAAAGACTACAGCCTTCATTACACATTACATCTCAACATAAAGGAAACATAAATCCTAACGACTGGACCAATAAGCAACATTATGATAAAAGAAGAAAAGATTGAAGTTGTCAAGGATTTCATTTTACTTGGATACACAATCAATGCCCAAGGAAGCAGCAGTCAAGAAATCAAATAACACATTACATTGGATGAATTTGCTGCAAAAGACCTCTTTGAAGTGTTAAAAAGCAAAGATATTACTTTAAGGACGAAGGTGTGCCTGATGCAAGCCACGATGTTTTCAATCACCTCATATGCATGTGAAATCTGGACAATGAATAAAGAAGACGTAAGAAGAATTGATGCCTTTGAGTTATGGTGTTGGCAAAGAATATTGAATATACCATGAACTGCAAGAAGAGCAAATCTGTCTTGGAAGAAGAACAGCCAGAATGTTCCTTAGAAGTTGGGAGGGTGAGACTTCATGTCACATACTTTGGACATGTTATCTGGAGGGAGAAGGACAACACGCTTGGTAAAGCTGACAGTCAGCAAAAAAGAAGAAGACCCTCAATGAGATGCATTGACACAGTGGCTGCAACAATGGGCTCAAGCACAACAATGATTGCGAAGGTGACGCAGAACCAGGCAGCGTTTTGTTCTCTTCACATAGGGTCACTATGAGCCAGGACCTACTCGACAATGCCTAACAACAACAACAACAACAATAGTGAAAGCCTAGAATGCCTTGAAGAGATCGTTGGTGGAATTATGGAATCAAACACAATTCTGGTGAGGACTCAGAAGGAAATGAGGAGAGCTATAACACCAGAGATGGCACAGCCAGTGAGAAGCAGCTGCAGAGAAACGGTGGCATCAGAACTAGGAGACTGGCATAAGGCAACACGGGTGCCAACCCACAGAGCAAGAGAGCTGAGTGCCTTTGCACAGGAGACTTTCTAGTGGGGTGGGGTGCCTTTAGGCACTTATCAGTGAATCTAGGCTTGCCAACCCATGGGGCAAAAAAGCTGAGTGTCTTCCAGTCAAAGTTTACTGACAGAGTGGGGTGCTTCCAGGCACTTCTCTGTAGAATTAAAGAGTTTTGGAACACTTGCCTGAGTCCAGGGAACCAGGAAGCAGAAGCTGAAGAGAAAAGGAACACAGGATGCAGAACTGCCTCAGTCTCAAAGGGTAGAACTACAACCTCTAGGGTGTTGGAGAGTGGAGCCATGGCCTCTGGGGTTTCAAAGGGTGCGACCACAGACTCCTAAGTTTCAAACAGTCAGATCTTCACCAACTCAGTTCTGCAGTGTGGGACTGCCTTTCATGACTGCCAGAGGGATGGGGACAGATCCACTGCCCAAAGCTGAGGGGGCAGGGCTGCCATGTCCAAGGGGCAGAAGAACAGGGTCTGCCAGGGCCGAGGGGGTAGGGCCGTCACTCAGATGGACTAGGAGAATAGGGCTGCCCAAATGTGAAAGAGCAGAGCTGCCATTCCAGTGGGCCTGGAAGGCAGAACTGAAGCCCAGGGCCGAGACACCTCCACCCAGAATCCGGAGAGTGTGGCCAACACCCAGTCTGGAGAGCAGATCCATTGCCTAAATGGTCTCAGAACAGAAGATTATTTTCAAGCCTTGAGAGCTGATGTAATGTGTTCTACTGACTTGCTTGGTATCTGTTTTTCTTCTTTCCCTCCAATTTCTCCCATTTGTAAATGAAATCTCTACCTTGTGCCTGCTCCACCATTGTACTTTCAAAGCAAATTACTTGTATTCTAGATTTCACAGATGAGTAATTTTGCAGAAGATGATAATTGGGACTTGGAGTCGATTTAAGACTTGGGATTATACGATGGGGCAAAAGCGTTTTACATGTGGCAAGGACATGAATTGGGGGGAGCCAAATGATGAAATATCATGGATTGCATAGTGTCCCCCAAAATATGTGTCAACTTTGCTAGCATTATGTGGTTGTCCACCATTTTGCAATGTGATGTGATTTACCTATATGTTGTAAATCCTAATCTGTGCCTGTGGTTAATAAGGCAAGATTAGGTTACGCTAAAGAGGCTTAGAGTGGGATGCAACACACTTACTCAGGTCACAGCCCTGATTCTTTCATCTTGCAAGAGATAAAAGGAGAGAGATGCAAGCAGAGAAGGGGGACTTCCTACCGCCAAGAATGAAAAGCTGGGAGAGGAGCATGTCCTTTGGACCTGGAGTCCCTGTGCTGAGAAACTCCTGGACCCAGTGGAAGATTGATAACAGGACCTTCCCCCAGAGCTGACAGAGATAGAAAGCCTTCCCCTGGATCTGGAGCCCTGAGTTAGGACTTCTAGCCTCCTAAACTGTGAGAGAATAAACTTCTGTTTGTTAAAGCCATTCACTTGTGGTATTTCTGTTATAGTAGCACCAGAAAACTACGACATCAAAGAAGGGCAAGCAGTGTGGAGAGAGATGGAGGGGGATGGGGGCTTTCAGACAAAGGCTTTCCTAAAACAGAAAATGCTCACTGTCCCTGTCACTAGGGAGGGGAGTAGCCCAATCAGCCCCCTGGGAGCTGGAGGAGCCATTAGGCCCTGGAGTCCCATTCATACATCAGGCCCCTCTTCTACCTGGGAGGACTGTGGGGAGGTGACAACATAAGACTCTTGAGGAGGAGGGGAAATACCCCTTTCACAGCAGCTTGTGGAAGAAAATGTCCAGGTCTGGGAATGGAGAGAAGGCAGAGGTTTCAGTGTGGAGGGAGTTCAGAGCTCCTGTCCCTCATCTTTGCAGCCCCAAAGCAGCTGCCAGCCCCACCCGCTCAGAGCTGTACCTTACCTAGCCCACAGCTGCCCAGGCCCCAAGTCCAGAAACCTGAGGTCAGGGGAAAGCCACCTCTGGTGATTTGCTTGGAAGGAGAGAGAGGAAGAGGAGGTAGAAGCTGATGTTGACTTGGAGAGGGCCTGACAGGGAACTCCACCACCCTGGACTGAGTGTTCAAGCTCTGAGTCACCCTTCTGGGAAACCCCATAGATCCTGTCTCCACTGACTCCATGGAGCAGGCAAGTAAGAAGCCAGAGCACACCTGAAGCCTTCCCCTTTTTTCACTATAAAGCTTTCCCAATCCCTGCTGACCTTGGAGTCCCTGCCCAATGCAATCAATGGTGGCCGACACCCTTGCTACAGCAAGCTCTGAACAAATAGCCTCTGTTTGTTCTCATTTTGTCTTTGCTTATTTCTACAGAACCATCTCCCCCATACACAAACACACACAAATATGTTAGGAATGACAGAGAAGGGAAGTGTAGAAATTCTTCAGAGGAAACACGCCAGTTCAGCCTGAGCAGTTTTGTCCAGGTGGAGGTGAAGTGTCTGGTTGGCAGCTAGGGCCAGCCAGCCTCTGCTGTATTTTTCCAAGTGACTTCTGCCAGCCTTTTAAAACTTCAATGTGCTTGGTTATTTTGGAGGCAATGACGTTGAAGGCCATGGAGGTGCCGGGTATCTTCTTCAGTTGAACCCCATTGAGAGACCAGCGAGGGACTTTGCACACCTCTGCCCGCCGTCACATGAAGTCCCCCTGGTCCAACTTGTGAGGCATGCACAGGAGCTGGGACCAGGAACTGATCTTCATTCTCACAGGAAGTTAGGGAACACAGCTTCGCCTCCAGAGGTTTGAGCATCTCCACTCAGTCCTTGCATTCAAATTCATTCAGGTTCCTTCTGGCACACCTGAAGACAGATTTCTTCTTATAAACTTGAAGAACCTCCCACTGGCCCCCTGCTGGCCCTGGGTAGTTCCAGAGGGAGAGGCTGGGGTCACACCACAGGGAAAATTCTGCTGGTCACATACCTGTCAGAGGTGCCCAGCATGGATGGAGTTTCTTTGGACACGTCTCCAGGGGAAATTGGTTCTGCCTGGGGCTCCACCAGTGCAGCTGATATGGTGGGCTGAGGAGCAAGTCCTAGAGAGGTGCAGGACTGCTGGGCTGGGATGCCGCACCTTACAGATACTCTCTGCAGGGTACAGCCCAGAAGCCTGGTTGGGCTGCACTGAGGCCAAGCTGGATTTCTGGTGCAGGAAAAGCAGGGCTGGGGAGACTGAGGCAGAATCAGAAACTAGGAGGTTCTGGACTCTCTCACAGTTAGGCTGTATTTGCCGTTCGAGATGGAGGTTAGCCAAGGCTGGCCTCCAGATAAGGGCATTCTTGCTTTCATTTGTGCTAGTTGAGAACTCTCCCTGTTCATAGGGCTGGTCTTCTCCCCTGGGTGAGATAGGGAGCTAGCAGTTTGAGTTCTGATCCATCTGTGAGGCCCAGATCTCTTCCTATGTGTAATCTATGAACACCACTAACTCAGTGTGTCAGGGTCCTTGTAGTCAGTAAGTAGCCATGTAACCCACAGGCACCACTAACTCACTAAGTCAGGGCCCTTGTAGTCAGTGAGTATCTCCATGTAAGGCTTTAGTTCATAATCTTTATGGCCCACATTCATCCATGGATCTTTCATGATTTGCTTTAAAGAGGCTTTCTTACTGGAATTGAGGATGAGACATTTCTTGAGCAGGTTTTCACACTCCATGAACATGTAGAAAGGAACGTGCTATTTTCCACTCAGTTTCTGCTCCTGCAACCACTTCAAGTTCTGTCCATCAAAAGGCAGGCATCCACTGACCAGTGTATACACAATGACTTCTATGCTCTACGTATCCTCTGTGGTTTCATTGTATTTTTGGCCCTGGAAGGGTTCTGGGGCAACATAAGGGGGACTGCTACAAAAGGTATCCAGCTTTTTGCCAAAGGTGAATTCCTTCCTGAAGACAATGTCTGTAATCTCAATGTCCTAACAGCATCCAAGAAAAGGTTTTCTGCTTTTAACTCTCTATGCACACTAAACTTTGGTGACAGTGCTGCACAGAGGACACTGAAGAGTTTGGCTTGGGTCACTTCACTTTTTCTTTCACATTTCCATGAGCCAGTAGGTAATCAAGCACTCTCCTCCATTAGTGTACTCTGAAAAGGTGGAGTTTTCTCAGTCTTGATCTCTTCAAATAACTATGTTAGGATGATTCAAAGTCTCCATTTTTCTTATGTCATGGGAGGGTTTCAAAAGGCTGAGGAAGTTCTGTTTAGCCTTGCCAAAGATCTTGACCCTCATGTTCAGCCAAGCTTGCGTCAGGCTGGTCTGAGTTACAACTTCTAATCTCAGGGCCACTACCAATGAGTAAATTTTAATGAAAGTAAAAGAAAGTTTTGAGGTAAACCCTGATACTGGGCAAAGCTTGAATTCTCTCTGGTCCTACCCTCTACCCTCAGGGCCCCTACAAAGGAACGTGCTGGGGCAGATAGTGACCCTGCACCAAGCTTAGATTATGTCCAACCTGAGCTATGGTCACTAGCCTCAGTGCTATTTCCAAATACTGAAACAAATGATAATACAGGAGATTGGAATGATTCATAAGAGAATGGACAAAACAAGAGGGGAAGAGAAAGGAATTCATTCCAGCAGGGTGGAGATCTTTACCCAGTTATTAAGAAATGAAAGGAATGAATATTGATGGAGTCAAAACAAATGTCTTTCTTAGTGCAGCACTCTCACAAGTTGGGTGGTTGTTCCTCAACATTAAAGGTCCCTAAAAATCTACTTTAGTCACCCAAGTTTGGAGGAATTTGAAAAGGTGCAGGACCAATATGACGATGAGAAACCTGACCTCCTATTGCCTGGGGCGATGATCCCAAATCTTATTTTGTGAATTAATATCGCCAGCTTCTTTTTTTTTTTAAGTTTTTATTGTGCTTTAAGTGAAAGTTTACAAATCAACTCAGTCTTACAAAACCTTATATACACCTTGCCATATACTCCTAGTTGCTTGCTCCCTAAGGAGACAGCACATTCCTTCTCTCCACTCTGTGTTTCCGTGTCTATTCAGCCAGCTTCTGTCCCCCTCAGTCTTCGCATCTTCCCTCCAGACAGGAGCTGCCCACATGGTCTCATGTGTCTACTTGATCCAAGAAGCCCACTGCTCACCAGTATCATTTTCTCGCTTGTAGTCCAGTCCAATCCCTGTCTGAAGAGTTGGCTTTGGGAATGGTTCCTGTATTGGGCTAACAGAAGGTCTGGGGACCATGACCTCCAGGGTCCCTCTGGTCTCAGTCAGACCATTAAGTCTGGTCTTTTTACTAGAATTTGGGGTCTGCCTCCCACTGTTCTCCTGCTCCCTCAGGGATTCTCTGTAGTGCTCCCTGTCTTGGCAGTCATCAGTTGTAGCTGGGCACCATCTAGTTCTTCTGGTCTCAGGGTGATGTAGTCTTTGATTTATGTGGCCCATCCTGGCTCTTCGGCTCATACTTACCTTGTGTCTTTGGTGTTATTCATTCTCCTTTGCTACAGGTGGGTTGAGACCAATTGTTGTATCTTAGATGGCCGCTTGCTAGCATTTAAGACCCCAGATGCCACTCTCCAAAATGGGATGCAGAATGTTTTCTCAATAGTTTTTATTATGCAGATTGACCTAGATGTCCCCTGAAACCATGGTCTCCAAACCCCATCCCTGCTACGCCAGCCTTTGAAGCTTTCAGTTTATTCAGGAAACTGCTTTTGCTTTAGTCCAGTCGTGCTGACCTCTCCTGTATTGTGTGTTGCCCTTCCCTTCACCTAAATTAGTTCTCGTCTACTATCTAATTAGTGAATCCCAGTCTCCCTCCCTCTCTCCCTTCCTTGACTCGTAACTATCAAAGAATATTTTCTTCTCTGTTTACCCTATTTCTTGAGTTCTTATAATAGTGGTCTTATACAATATTTGTCCTTTTGCAGCTAATTTCACTCAGCATAATGCCTTCCAGGTTCCTCCATGTTATGAAATGTTTCACAGATTCATCATTGTTCTTTATCAAGGCATAGTATTCCATTGTGTGAATACACCATAATTTATTTATCCATTCATCCATTGATTGGCACCTTGGTTGCTTCCATCTTTTCGCTATTGTAAACAGTGCTGCAGTGAACATGGGTGTGCATGTATCTGTTCATATAAAGGCTCTTACGTCTCTAGGATGTATTCCAAGGAGTGGGATTGCTGGATCGTATGCTAGTTCTATTTCTAGCTTTTTAAGGAAGTGCCAAATTGATTCCCAAAGTGGTTGTACCATTTGACATTCCCACCAGCAGTGTACAAGTGTTCGAGTCTCCGCACAACCTTTCCAACATTTGTTATTCTGTTTTTTGGATTAATGCCAGCCTCGTTGGAATGAGATGGAATATCATTGTAGTTTTGATTTGAATTTCTCTAATGGCTAATGAATGTGAGCTTTTCCCATGTATGTGTTAGCTACCTGAGTGTGGTCTTTAGTGAAGTGCCTGTTCATATCCTTTGCCCATTTTTTAACTGGGTTGTCTTTTTGTTGTTGAGTTTTTGCAGTAACATATAGATTTTAGAGATCATGCGCTGATCAGGGATGTCATAGCTAAAATCTTTTCCCCAATCTGTAGGTAATCTTTTTACTCTTTTGGTGGAGTCTTTGGATGAGCATAGGTGTTCGACTTTTAGGAGCTCCCAGTTATCTAATTTCTCTTTTGCTGTTTTTGGAGTTCTAGTAATGTTTTGTACGTTTATGCCATGTATTAGGGCTCCTAGCATTGTTCCTATTTTTTCTTTCAGGAACTTTATCATTTTAGGTGTTATATTTAGGCCTTTGATCCATTTTGAGTTGGTTTTTGTGCATGGTGTGTGGTATAGGTCTTGTTTCATTTTTTTGCAGATGGATATCCAGTTATGCTAACATCATTTGTTAAAGAGACTGTCTCTTCCCCATTTAACAGACTTTGGGCCTTTGTCAAATATCAGTTGTTCATATGTGGATAAATTTATGCATGGATTCTCAATTCTGCTCTATTGGTCTATGTATCTGTTGTTGTACCAGTACCAGGCTGTTTTGACTACCATGGCGGTATCATATGTTCTAAAGTCAGATAGTATGAGGCCTCCCACTTTGTTCTTCTTTTTCAGTAATGTTTTACTTATCCAGGGCCTCTTTCCCTTCCATATGAAGTTGGTGATTTGTTTCTCCATCTCATTAAAAAATGTCACTGGTATTTGGATCAGGATTGCATTGTATCTATAGGTGGCTTTGGGCAGAATAGACGTTTTTACAATGTTAAGTCTTCCTATCCATGAGCAAGGTATGTTTTTCCGCTACTGAAGGTCTCTTTTGGTTTCTGGCAGTAGTGTTTTGTAGTTTTCTTTGTATAGGTCTTTTATCTCTCTGGTTAGATTTACTCCTAAGTACTTTATCTTCTTAGGGGCTATTGTAAATGGTATTGATTTGGTGATTTCGTCTTCATCACTCTCTTTGTTCATGTACAGGAATCCAACAGATTTATATATGTTTATCTTGTATCCTGAAACGCAGTTGAACTCTTCTATTAGTTTCAGTAGTTTTCTTAAGGATTCTTTAAGTTTTTCTAAGTATAAGATCATGTCATCTGCAAACAGAGATACTTTTACTTCTTCCTTGCCAATTTGGATGCCTTTTATTTCTTTATCTAGCCTTATCGCTCTGGCTAGGACCTCCAGCACAATGTTAAATAAGAGTGGTGATAAAGGGCATCCTTGTCCGGGTCCTGTTCTCAATGGAAATGGTTGCAATCTCTCTCCGTTTAGAATGATGTTGACTGTTGGCTTTGTATAATTGCCTTTTACTATGCTGAACAGTTTTCCTTCTATTCCAATTTTGCTGAGAGTTTTTATCATGAATGGGTGTTGGGCTTTGTAAAATCCCTTTTCTGCATCAATTGATAAGATCATGTGGTTCTTGTCCTTTGTTTTATTTATGTGATGGATTAAACTGATTGTTTTTCTAATGTTGAACCATCCCTGCATACCTGATATGAATCCTACTTGCTTGTGGTGAATTATTTTTTGATATGTTGTTGAATTCTATTGGCTAGAATTTTGTTGAGGATTTTTCTATCTAAGTTCATGAGGGACATTGGCCTGTGGTTTTCTTTTTTTTGCGGAGTCTCTACCTGGTTTTGGTATCAGGGTTATGCTGGCTTCATAGAACTAGTTTGGGAGTATTCTGTCCTTTTCTATGCTCTGAAATACCTCTAGTAGTAGTGGTGTTAGCTCTTCTCTGAAAGTTTGATAGAATTCTCTGGTGAAGCCGTCCGGGCCAGGGCTTTTCTTCATTGGGTGTTTTTTGATTACTTTTTCAACTTCTTTCATTGTGGGTTTATTTAGTTGTTTGTGTTAGTTTAGGTAGGTAGTGTGTTTCTAGAAATTTGTCCATTTCATCTAGGTTTTCAAATTTCTTAGAGTACAACTTTTCATAGTACTCTGATATGATTCTTTTAATTTCAGTTGGGTCTGTTGTAATATCGCCCCTCGCATTTCTTATTTGGGTTATTTGCTTCCTCTCCTGTTTTTCTTTTGTCAGTTTGGCCAATGGTTTATCAATTTTGTTAACCTTTTCAAGAACCAGCTTTTGGTCTTGTTAACTCTTTCAATTGTTTTTCTGTTCTCTATTTCATTTAATTCTGCTCTAATTTTTATTATTTGCTTTCTTCTGGTGCCTGAGGGTTTCTTTTGTTGCTCTCTATTTGTTCAAGTTGTAGAGATAATTCTTTGATTTTGGCCCTTTCTTCTTTTTGTATGTGTGCATTTATTGATATAAATCGACCTCTGAGCACTGCTTTCACTGTTTCCCAAAGGTTCTGATAGGAAGTGTTTTCATTCTCACTGGATTCTATGAATTTCTTTATTGCTTCCTTGACGTCTTCTATAACCCAGTCATTTTTGAGCAGGGTATTGTTCAGTTTCCAAGAATTTGATTTCTTTTCCTCCTTTTTCTGTTACTGATTCCTACTTTTATGGCCTTATGGTCAGAGAAGATGCTTTGTAATATTTCAATGTTTTGGATTCTGTTAAGGCTTGCTTTATGGCCTAATACGTGGCCTATTCTACAGAATGTTCCATGTGCCTTGGAAAAGAAAGTATACTTGGATGCTGTTGGGTGGAGTGTATGTCTACAAGGTCAAATTGGTTAATTGTGGCATTTAGCTTTTCCAGGTCTTTACTGAGCTTCTTTCTGGATGTCCTGTCCTTCACTGAAAGTGGTGTGTTGATGCCTCCTACTATTATTGTCGAGCTGTCTATCTCACTTTTCAATGCTGTTAGAGTTTGTTTTATGTATCTTGAAGCCCTGTCATTGGGTGCATAAATATTTAATATGGTTATAGCCTCCTGGAATATTGTCCCTTTAATCATTATGTAGTGTCCTTCCTTATCCTTTGTGGTAGATTTAAAGTCTGTTTTGTCAGAAATTAGTATAGCCATTCCTGCTTTTGATTGTTGTTTGCTTGATATATTTTTTCCATCCTTTGAACTTTAGTCTGTGTCTTTAAGTCTAAGGTGCATCTCTTGGAGACTGCATATAGCCAGATAGTGTTGTTTTTTTTAATCCATTCTGCAACTCTCTGTCTCTTTATTGGTGCACTTAGTCCATTTACATTCAGCGTGATTATAGATGGGTATGAGTTTATTGCTGTCATTTTGATGCCTTTGTGTTTTGTTGACAGTTTCGTTTTTCCACTTCTTTTTCTGTGTTGAGAAGTTTTTCTTTGTAAATTGCGTGTTCTTCTTTTTCATTGTGGTTGAATTTGTTTTTGTCTTTATGTTTATCTTGTTTTTTATTTTGAAGTGTAGGATTGTTAGTCTTCTTTGTGGTTACCTTGATATTTACTCCTATTTTTCTAAGTTTAAACCTAACTCATATCTCCCTATATCACCTTGATTTCCTCTCCGTATGGAAGATCTATGCCTACTTTATTTAGTCCCTCTTTATTGATTATTGTCTTCTTTTACATAATGACATCACTGATTCTCTGTTTAGAGCATTTTTTTATCTTGATTTATTTTTATGATTTCCCTGAGATGATATCTGGATGTCAACTCTGTTTTGTGTTCTAGTGTTGGGTTGATATCTGATATTATTCATTTTCTATCCAGAGAATTCCCTTTAGTATTTCTTGTAGTTTTGGTTTGCTTTTTGCAAATTCCCTAAGCTTCTGTTCATCTGTAAATGTCTTAATTTTGCCTTCATATTTGAGAGACACTTTTGCTGGATATATGATTCTTGGCTGGCAATTTTTCTCCTTCAAGGCTTTATATATGTCATCCCACTACCTTCTTAACTGCAAGGTTTCTGCAGAGTAGTCTGAATTTATTCTTATTGATTCTCCTTGGTAGGTGACTTTTTGCTTATCCCTGGCTGCTCTTAAAATTTTCTCTTTATTTTTGGTTTTTGCAAGTTTGATGATAATATGTCTTGGTGGCTTTCTTTTGGGATCTACCTTGTATGGGGTTCGATGAGCATTTTGGAAAGATATCCTTTCATCTTTCACAATATCAGGGAAGTTTTCTGCCAACAAATCTTCAACAATTCTGTCTGTATTTTCTGTTATCCCTGCCTGTTCTGGTATTCCAATCACTCGTGAGTTATTCTTCTTGATGGAGTCCCACATGATTCTTAGGGTTTCTTCATTTTTTTAATTCTTTTCTCTGATTTTTCTTCAAATATATTGGTGCCAAGTGATTTATCTTCAATCTCACAAATTCTGTATCCCAGTTCCTCGATTCTGCTCCTCTGACTTTCTATCGAGTTGTCTAATTCTGTAATTTTATTGTTAATCTTCTGAATTTCTGATTGCTGCCTCTCTCTGGATCCTTGCAGTTTATTAAATTTTTTCATTATGTTCTTGAATAATCTTTTTTATTTCTTTAACTGCTTTATCTGTGTGTTCCTTGACTTTTTCTGTGTGTTGCCTGATCTTGTTCCTGATGTCTTGAAGAGTCCTGTATTCTTTTGTATTCAACATCTGGTAGTTCCAGGAATACAGCTTCATCTGGGAGAGTCCTTCATTCTCTGTTATGGGAGTTTGTTGAACAATCATTGTCTGCTTTTTTATGTGATTAATATCAACTATTGTCTCTGAGTCATTTATAAATTATTGTATTAATTTATTTTGTTTGCTGTGTCCTAGTTTCTTGCTTTGTTTTCTTTCAATATAGCCAAATAGGTTACTAGAGTGAGCTACCTTGGTTATTGGTGCCTTTGAAGCACTAATGTCCTCTAACCAGATGGCTAGAGCTGTTAACTGACCCATGAGTCTCAGAGTCCATTCAGTATTCTTGTATTGATTCAGCTTAGGTGTCCTGATAGTCAGTCACCGAGTGTGTGGTGTAGGCTCTCACCTGCTATCTTAGAGGAGCAGTGATGATGGGTATATGCACTGGTTTCTGGTAGTGGCAGGGGGTCACACTCCGAGGAGGGCAGGGTGCTGACAGCCTTCCCCCAAGTGTCAGTGAGGAAGGAGCATCTCTGTTCTCTAGAGCGCTCTGGTGGGTGGGCTCTGTAGCTGTACCTTAGGCACCCAATGCTTATATCTGTAAGTACTGGTAGGCATCGCTATCCTTTCGCGGGTGGCTAGGTGGCATGGATGGAGCCTCCAGTCCTCAGGCCCCTGCTGTGGGTAGGTGAAGGCCCTGTTTAATAGGCAGAGTGGTATGAGACCTCCAAAACCTGTTGCCCCACCACACAGCTAAAACAGTTACAGTCAGACCTCAAACAGATTAGCCCTTGCAATATAATAGCCACCTGTATCCATGTAGGTAGGGGTGAGACACAAAGTCTACGGATCACTTACGCCTGGGCTGAAGCCACTTCCGCTCTGAGCTTCCAAACTAGGGAGTCTGCAGGGTATTTTCCCCCCATTTGTTAATTCGTAACTTCTCCCAGGCCAGGAAAATGGCTCAGAGAGCACAGCAGGTTCTATCTCAGGCCCAGGGAAATCAACTGTTAATGAAGCCAGCTGGGGCAGGGGGGAGGGATCAGACAGATAGGGGAAAGTTCTTTCAAAAGGGAGCTATTAGATCCGCGCACGGTAAATTACACAAAATCACTTATCTTGTGTCAAGAGCTCTGTCTTATCTCAGATTCCAGAGGCATGTGTAGCCTGTGCGTGCTGGCTGGGTCCCCACCGAGATTGCCCCAGGGGGTCAGGGCTGCATCCCGTGCTTGCCTTCTTTTGCTGAAGGAGCTGTGTCCTAAACTCCACCGCCAGTCCCGTGGCCATCACTACAGGGGGTCGTGGTGCTAGCACTTTGGTTGCCTTCTTTCACTGAAGTAGCTGGTTCCTGAATGCCACAGCCAGCCCCATTGTGGACATGCCACAGGGTCAGGGGTGCACCACTCTGCTTGCCTTCTTTCACTGAAGCTGCTGTGTCTCAGGGAACTACCATCAACCCTGCTGTAGTTGTGACAAAGAACAGTGCCAAGGAATCAGAGCTGAGGTGCTGTGCGGGCTCCACAACTGTTGCTGCTTCTGCACTGTCTCTCCCTCCCTCGTTGCTCAGACCGATTCCTTAATTTTGCCTTTGATGCTCAGGGTTCCTAGTTTGTCATATATGTAATCAATTCACTTGTTTTTTCCTGTCTTTGTTGTAAGAAGGATCAGCAAAAGCTTCTGGCTAGTTCGTCATCTTGGCCCCGCCTCCTCACCAGTTTCATGAGGAACCTTAGTAAAATGAGTGTGAGAGTGACCACCTTAGGGTCAGTCTTATTGGTTTTGATTACAGGTAGTTCCTCACTTACGAAGTAGTCAAGTGACAAAAAGTCACACTTATAACTGTCCTTTTTTTTTTTTGGTACATCTTATTGTAATATGTACTACATACAACGTTGCACTGTATAATTTGCTGGTGTCATCATTCTCAAATGTTCACTCACAGATGTTCAATGTTACGACTTATTGATCAAAACACCACTGTACAGCAGGCTATGGCCTGGTCTACAATGATGTCTGTGTCGGTGTTAAGTGTAGGGACTCAGGGAGTCTTAACAGATAGAAAGTTGGGCAATGTTCAACTTTAGACATATGACAGTGGAACTGCACATGCGCCCAACAGCCATCAGGACTCTGACTTCATTATTACAACCCTGACACTGACAAATAAAGATCTGATTTATAAAAATACTAATAAAAGGCAGTAATAATGAAAAATAAAAAAAAAAAGTCTTCAACTATGCCACAGCAAATTATGATGAAGTCACTGAACGATAACCCCATTGTAAATCATGGATGACCTGTACCCTGAAATGGAGGAGTATGTTCTGGTTGACACAAGACCTACAGCTCACTGTTGAACAATCATACCCAAAAACCCCCTTGTCATCAAATCGATTCTGACTCAGAACAACCCTATACTACAGAGTAGAACTGCCCCATACAGTTTCCAAGGAGCAGCTGGTGGATTGGAACTACTGACCTTTTGGTTAGCAGCCAAGCGCTTCATCACTGAGCCACCAGGGTTCCTGAATAATCACGTTGTTGTTGTTAGGTGCTATGGAGTCGGTTCCAACTCATAGCAACTATATGTACAACACAACAAAACACTGCCCTGTCCTCCATCATTCTCACAATCCTTGCTACGCTTAAGCCCCCTGTTGCAGCCACTGTGTCAAACCACCTTGTCGAGGGTCTTCCTCTTTTTTGCTGACCTCCTACCTTCCCCAGGGATTGCTCCCTCCTAATAACATGTCCAAGTATGTGAAACGAAGTCTCACCATTCTTGCTTCTAAGGAGCATTCTGGCAGCACTTCTTCCAAGACAGATTTGTAAGTTCTTTTGGCAGTGTATGGTATATTCAATACTATTTGTCAACACCATAATTCAAAGGCATCCAGTCTTCTTTGGTCTTCCTTATCCATTATCTAGCTTTCACATGTATATGAGGCAATTGAAAATACCATGGCTTGGGTCAGGTGCTCTTTAGTCCTCAAAGTGCCATCTTTGCTTACCATGTAGGAAACTCCATACTGGAGGGCTATGGAGCCCTGGTGGGACAGTAGCTAAGAGCTTGGCTGCTAATCAAAAAGGATGGCAGTCTGAATCCACCAGCCATTCCTTGGAAACACTATGGGGCAATTCTTCTCTGTCCTATAGGGTCACTATGAGTCAGAATTGACTCTAGGGCACACAAAAACAAAAACCATCTGGTAGGAGGAAAAGGGCTCAGCTTCGGATATATGTGACCTACCCGGCTTTCCTCTTTTCCTTAAACTGTTTGAAACGTTAACAGAAGCAGCTCTGGTCCTCAGGATCCCAAAGACTTTGAAACGCCTCAATAGGAAGAGAATCAAGTTCTTTTGGACGGCCAGAAACTAAAGCTCAGGTCCGGGGTCGGGGGGGAAGCTCACGCCCAGCTGCCCCAGTCCGCTCCAGTGCCTAGCGGTTTGGGACCCCGCCCGATTCCCTGCACAGCCCCGCCCCCTGCAGGCCCACCCCGCCCCCTGCCTAACTCGGTCCTCGGCGCAGCCCCGCCCCCTGCAGGCCCCGCCCCGCCCCCTGCACAACTCGGTCCTCGGCGCAGCCCCGCCCGCCGCACCTCCTTCTACGCATGCGTAGGAGGTTCGCTTGGCGCGACAATCCCACGAGGGTGAGCGAGTGGCGTGTTTCTAGTTTAAACCCGCGCTCCGCGTCCCCTCCAGCCTCGCGTCCTCCCGCTCGGGGTCCGCGGGGCGCTGCAGACGCTCAGGTCCCCGCGCCCGCCCCGCTGTCGTCCTGGATCCGCGTCCGTTTCCGGTAAAACAGCTCCGAGCCGGCCCGCCTGGCCTTCCCACCCTGGCCAGGGAGCCCGCTACCCGCCTCCCGTCGACCCCTCCTCGACCCCTCCCCCCCTTCCCGTCGGGCCCTCGCCGACCCCTCCCCCCCTTCCCGTCGGGCCCTCGCCGACCCCTCCCCACCTCCCCCTTCCCGTCGGCCCCTCGCCGACCCCTCCCCCCTCCCCCTTCCCGTCGGCCCCTCGCCGACCCCTTCCCCCCTCCTCCTTCCCGTCGGCCCCTCGCCGACCCTTCCCGTCGGTCCCTTGCCGACCCCCCCACCTCCTCCTTCCCGTGGGCCCCTCGGCGACCCCTTCTCTGCGCTCTCAGGGTGGTGTCGGCCGCGCCCCCGCCCCAGTCCGCGAGTAGGGAAGTTTTGTTCATTTTGTCGTTTTCAGCCAAATAGTCTGCTTCGTCCTTTCATTCCTGAAATTTATCGTTTCTTGAAAGTTTTATTGATAATTTACTTAATTTTTAACGTGAAATTTGGGTTTCCTTTTTTCCGTCTCTTGGTTTACAGATTTGAACGGTCGGTTCATTTATTTTCAACCCCACTCCCCCACCCCTTTTATTATTGTATTTTAAATTAAGGTCTACATAACAAACTAGCTTCTCAAGAAGCAGTACATATACTGTTTTGTGATTTTGGTTACCAACCCCTTCTCGATCTTGGGTTCCGGATCACCAGCTTTCCTGTCCCCTCCTGCCTTCTCGTCCTTGCCCCTGGGCTGGTGTACCCCTTTTGTCTTCTTTTGTTTCATGGGCCTGTCCAATCTTTGGACAAAGGGTGAACCTCAGGAGTGACTTCATTACTGAGCTAAAAGGATGTATGGAGGCCGTACTCTCGGGATTTCTCCAGTCTCTTTCAGGCCAGTAAGTCTTGTGTTTTTGTGAGTTGTACATTTTTCTCCAGCTCTATCTGGGGACCCTCTATTGTGACCCCTGTCAGAGCGGTTGGTGGTGGTCGCTGGACGCTGTCTAGTTGTGCTGAGTTCAGTCTGGTGGAGGCTGTGGTAGTTGTGGTCCACTAGTCTTTTGGACTGATCCTTCTTTTGTGTCTGTTTTTTTTTTTTTTTTTTCTTCCATTCTCTCTTGTTCCAGCGGGATGAGACCAGCGGAGTATCTTAAATGGCTGCTCACAAGCTTTTAAGACCCCAGATGCTACTCATCAAAGCAGAATGTAGAACGTTTTGTTTATAAACTGTGTTACGTCAGTTAAGCTAGATGTTCCTCGAGACCATGGTCCCCACGGCCCTCAGGCCAATAATTCAGTCCCTCAGGGAGTTTGGATATTTCTATGGAGCTTCCATGACCTTGCCTCAGACAAGTTGTGCTGGGTTCCTCAGTATTGTGTACTGTCTCACACTCTTCATCGATGTTACAATTTCTCTCTTGTCTATTTAGTGTTTTTCCATCCCCACTCCTGCTCTCCCTCATAACCATCAAAGATTGTTTCTTTTTGTGTGTAAGCCTTTTCATGAGTTTTTATAGTAGTGGTCTCATACAATATTTGTCCTGTTGTGATTGATTTATTTCACTCAGCATAATGCCCTCCAGATGCATTCATGTTGTGAGATGCTTCACAGATTCATCACTGTTGCTTATGATTACATAGTACTGTATCGTGTGTATGTACCATACTTTATCCATTCATCTGTTGCTGGGCATCTAGGTTGTTTCCATCTTTTTGCTGTTGTGAACGATGCTGCAGTGAACATGGGTGCGCATATATCTATTCATGTGACTGCTCTTATATCTGTAGAATATGTTCCTGGGAATGGGATTGCTGGATCATATGGTATTTCTAGCTTTTTAAGAAAGGGATCATATCGTCTTGCAAAAATTTCCACCAGCTGTGCAAGAGAGTTCCAGTCTCCCCGCAGCCTTTCCAACATATGTTATTTCATTTCATTTTATTTTATTTTGATTTATGCCAGTAATGTCAAGGTGAGTTGGTATCTCATGGTTTTTATTTGCATTTCTCTAATGGGTAGTGATTTGATTTACATTTCTCTAATGGCTGGTGATCACGAGCATTTCCACCTGTGTCTGTTAGCCACTTGAATGTCTTCTTTGGTGAAGTGTCTGTTCATTTCCTTTGCCCATTTTTTTAGTTGGATTATTTGTCTTTGTTGTAGAGGTGTTGAATTTTCCTGTGGATTTTAGAGATTAGACCTACCTTTCCTGGATTTGTCATAGCCAAAAAAATTTTCCCAGTCTATAGGTTCTCTTTTTACTCTTTCAGTGAAGTCTTTTGTTTCCCCCTGCAGTGGGTTCCCGTTTATCTGTTGATATTGATCTAATGTTACCACAAGCCCCAACTCTAAGAAGATCCCAGTTATCGAGCTTATCTTCTGGAGTTTTTTTGTTGTTAGTTATGGTTCGTATCCTGTTAATACCGAGTATTAAGATCTCTAGTGTTGATCGTATTTTTTTCTTCTATGATCTTTGTAGTTTTTTATTTTATATTTAGGTCTTTGGTCCATTTTGAATTAGTTTTTGTGTATGGTGTGAGGTATGGGTCCTGTTTCATTTTTTTGCAAATGGACATCGAGTTTTGCCAGCACATTTGTAAAAAAGACTATCTTTTCCCCATTTGATGGACTTTGGGCCCTTGTCCACGAGGATCAAGTGACCGTAGATGGATGGATTTACATCTGGGTTCTCAATTCTGTTCCATTGGTCAATGTAGTACCAGGCTGTTTTGACTACCGTAGCTGTATAATAGGTTCTGAGGTCAGATAGCAGGAGTCCTCCTACAGTATTCCTGTTCTTCAATAATGCTTACTTATCCAGGGCCTCTTCTCTTTCCATATTAATGTTTTATTTTTCCATCTTTTTAAAGAATGCTGTTGGTATTTGGATCAGGATTGCATTGTTTGTAGATTGCTTTGGGTAGAATTGACATTTTCACAGTGTTGAGTCTACCTATTCATGAGGATGGTATGTTTTTCCATTGATGTAGATCTCTTTTGGTTTCTTGCAGTACCCTCACCCTTTTTTTTTAAGGTCCCTGAAAGGCCCAAACGGTTTGAGTTGGTGTACTAACCTAACGAAAGGTTGGCAGTTGAGTCCACCCAGAGCCCCGCGGAAGAGAGGCCTGTCTTTCTGTATAAAGGTTACAGCCAAGAAACCCTGTGGAGCAGTTCTAGGCTGTAACGTGGGGTGTCGGAAGAAGGAATCGAGTACAAGCCAACGTTTTTTCTTTCTTTGGTTTTTAATAGTATGTTTTTAAAGAGACACTTATTTCAGGGTCACTGCTTTGACTACATTATCTGGTTTTGAGTACTTTGATTCTTTGTGATGACAGTGATGCTAAATTGGTCATTTACCAGTTGTCACATACGTTATAAAAACTTTTTCTGTAATCAGATTCCAAGTATGTAAACTATCTTTAGCTTTTTGTTTCGTTTAGCTTTGCTTCCACTATTTGATTTTTGTTAACTTTTATTTTGATTTCCCTGTGCAAGGGCTGTGGCCTACCTCATACCTCTTTTTTTTTTTTTTTAATTGTTTCACAGCTTTATTTCTAATTTAAGACAGCACAATATCCAGTGATAATAATCTGTTCCTGTCGAGTCGATTCCAACTCATAGTGGCCCTACAGGACAGAGCAGAATTCTCCCATAGGTTTTCCAAGGAGCACCTGGTAGATCTGAACTGCCAACCTTTTGGTAAGGAGCACTATGCCACCAGGGTTTCCATCCAGTAATAGGAGAGTTGTTAAATACAGTGAGATATCATCTTATTTGAAATTAGCTGATGTTTACTTTATGACTCACTACATGGTCGTATCTCCAGTAGCCTCTAAGCACAGGAAATGGTGTACTGCCCCTTCGATCCTATTGAAGGCTGAGCCCAGGTCTCTGTCTGCACGCCCTTTGACTCTCCTCTTCTTCAGCACCCATGTGACTCAACGTGTGGCCCTCGAGTGTGCACCCCTCCAGGACCTGTGAGTAATAAACAAGTCATTTCTTCTTTTCAGGGGCTGAATGTTAAAGTGCAGCTTTGTAACCAAAGAAGCCACCACCTAATTTCCATACAGGTGGTTTCATCAGCTGACCCCTTCTGGGTGGCTTCGTGTTTCCCCCTGCAGTGGGTTCCCGTTTATCTGTTGATACTGGTCTAACGTTACCACAATCCTCAACTCTCTGATCACATGGTTGGTCTCTCTGGCATGACCAGTTTCCACTCTGTGTATTTCCTCCTGCAGTGAGCTCCCATTTACCTGTTGATATTGGTCTAATGTTAACACAATCCCCAACTGTCTGATCACATGGTGGGTCTCTCTGGCGTGACCAGCTTCCACTCTGTGTGTTTCCTTCTGGAGCGGGCTCCCATTTACCTGTTGATATTGGTCTAAGGTTAACACAAACCCCAAATCTAATCACCTGGTGGGTCTCCTTGGTATGACCAGCTTCCATTCTGTGTGTTTCCTCCTGCAGTGAGCTCCCATTTACCTGTTGATATTTGTCTAATATTAACAGAAGCCCCAACTCTCTGATCACATAGTGGGTCTTTCTGGCGTGACCACCTTCCACGCTGTGTGTTTTCTTCTACAGTGAGCTCCCACTTACCTGTTGATATTGGTGTAATGTTAACACAAGTCCCAACTCTGATGACATGGTGGGTCTTTCTGGTGTGACAAGCTTCCACCCTATCACCTCTTTGGTATAAACTATCAGGTGTGGACAGAGGGGCCTGCTGTGAATCACAAAGGCTGTCTCTCACTCTGGAAATTCCAGGGCTTTAGAGGTTACTTCCCAGGAGTCAGGACAAAGGCCAGAACGCTCTTTGTTGTTGTTGGAAGTTGTTATTGAATCTGTTCTGACTCAGAGCGAGCCCGTGTGTACAAAATAGAACTGCTCCATAGGGTTTTCAAGGTTGTGACCTTTCAGAAGCAGATTGCTAGGCCTGTCTTCCAGGTTGCAGGGCAAGGCTTCCCAGCTTGGGACCAAGTCCTGTTTAGGTACTTGCCTTCTGCTGACCAAGAATGACCAGGAGAGGCTCAGAGGTTCCACACGAAGAAAGGTTTATTAGCGACAGAAAGAAAGTAGAGGCTCGCGAGAAAGGAGAGGAGCTTCTGCCTATGCTAGTCTCCAGTCTTTCCCTGAATGGAGGTTTTCTTGAAGTTTATAAAGGGTTTTAGGAGGGAAGGATCTCATGTTTTATTCATTGCTTTTGGGGGGAAAAGGCGGGGCTTTCTGAGAAATAGAGGGGCTAAGAAATTAGGTGTGTGCGCATCTGGAACCCAGGGTAGAGTCAATTTGGATGTCACGTCACCACTGCGGAGTCTCAGGGCCCACTTGACAAGACTGTAAGGACACACCCATTCTCGCTGTGCATGCCCCGGGGATCGGCTGATTCTGTTCATCTTTGGAAAGCAGCTGGTAGGGAAGATACATGGAACTCTGTGTGTCAGAGTCCAGAATGTTGGTTATCTTGTAACACCACTCCCTATGGTGGAGTCCTGAAAAACAACTTCCAAGAGATATGCAGGATACCGCTCCTATGGTGGGGTCCTGAAAAACAACTTACAAGAGATAATGCAGGATGCCACCCCTATGATGGGGTCCTGAAAAACAGCTTAAGAGATATGTAAGATTTTGTGCATCAGGGACTGCACGTGTGGGTTGTCTTGTAACATCACCCATGGGTTAGAGTCCCAGATCAACGGGCCTGTTATTCCGGTATTGCGGCTATCCAGCCTTCTGTCCCTGTCTCATCCGAGGTGCAGCTGGGTGGATTCAAACCACCAACCTTTTGGCTAGTAGTCCAACGCGCTTAACCGTGTGCCACCCACCAGCCATAGCCCTTTCTTTAGGTGAGATCAAATTCTTTACTACAGAAGTAGAATTTAAATATGTTTATTGTATTAAATACTGAAAAAAATAAACAGAAAATGATAGTAAAAATCCAGCCATAAAATCCATCACTCACAGATAACTGCTCGTATTTTGATTATACTGATGGTGCGCATGCATCAGAGGTTTCTATAAAAAACATTGTATCATTTCGTAAATAAGTTTTACACATTTTCCCCATGGCCTTAAATATTTTTACACTATTGTGTTAATAAGGAGCCCTGGTAGTGAAATGGTTAAGTGCACAGCTGCTATCTGAAAGGCTGGCTGACGGTTTAACCCACTCAGCTGTTCTGTGGGAGAAAGACTTGGTGATCTGCTTCCGTAAAGATTACAGCCTAGAAGACCCTAGGGGGTAGTTCTACTCTGTTACATGGGGTCTCCATGAGTTGGAATCGGCTTCGCTGCCCCAACAACAATAATACCATGTTAATGGTAGTAAAAATACCCGTTAACCTGTTGCCATTGAGTCGATTCTGACTCATAGTGACCCTGTAGGATGGTAGAACTGCCCCATAGAGTTTCCAAGGAAAGCCTGGTGGATTTGAACTGCCGACCTTTTGGTTGGCAGCTGTAGCGCTTAACCACTACGCCACCAGGGTTTCCAGTAGTAAAAATAATAACTGATTATGTATATGCATGTGTGTGCATATATAATGATCTTTTGACTAATTCTTTTTGTGTGTGTGTGTCATATATATGTGTGTTTTTTTGTGCTTTAGGTGAAGGTTTACAGCTCAAGTTAATTTCACATACAAAAATGTATATACATATTGTTATGTGACACTAGTTGCAATCCCTATAATGTGACGGCACACACCCCCTTTTCACCCTGAGTTTCCCATGTCCATCCAGCCAGCTCCTGTCCCTTCTTGCCTTCTCATCCTGCCTCCAAACAGGAACCGCCCATTTGGTCTCATGTATCTGTTAGAACTAAGAAGCACACTCTTCACGAGTATAGTCCAGTCTAATCTTTGTCTGAAAAGTAGGTTGCAGGAATGGTTTTAGTTCAGGGTTAACGGGGTCTGGAAACCATGGCTTCAGAGGTTCCTCCAGTCTCAGTCAGACCATTAAGCTGGTCTTTTTATGTGAATTTGAGTTGTGCTCCACCGTTTTCTCCTGCTCCATCAGGGACTGTCTGTTGTGGTCCCTGTCAGGGCAGTCATTGGTGGTAGCCAGTCACCATTTAGTTCTTCTGGTCTCAGGGTGATGGAGCCTCTGGTTTATACGGCCCCTTTGTCTCATGGGTTAATATAAATAACTTCCTTGTGTCTTTGGTAGTCTTCATTCTCCTTTGCTCCAAGCAGGTTGGGACCAATTGATGCATCTTAGATGGCTACTCGCAAGCTTGTAAGACCCCCAGACACCAATCACCAAAGTGGGATGTAGAACATTTTCTTAATAAACTATGTTTATTAAAAATTCAAGCCTCAAGTTACAGTAGTAAAAGATTCTGTGGGGAAAATATTAAATGGCACAGGAAGGATCAAGAGAAGATGGAATATACAGTCATTATACCAAAAATAGCTCAGTGTTCAACCATTTTAAGAGGCAGCATATGATCAGGAACCAGTGGTACTGCAGGGAGAGGTCCAAGCTACACTGAAGGCATTGGTGAAAAACAAGGCTTCAAGGATTGAGGTAATAACAACTGAGATGTTTCAGCAAATGGATGCAACACTGAAAGTGCTCATTTGTCTATGCCAAGAAATTTAGAAGAGAGCTAACCGGCCAACTGACTGGAAGAGATCCATATTTATGCCTATTCCTGAGAAAGAAGATCCAGCTGAATGTGGAAATTATCAAACAATGTCATCAATACGACATGCAAGTAAAATTTTGCTGAAGATCATCCAAAAGCGGCTGCAGCAGTATATCAATAGGGAACTGCCAGAAATTCAGGCCGGATTTAGAAGAGGGCATGGAACCAGGGATATCATTGCTGATCTCAGGTGGATCTTGGCTGAAAACAGAAATTTCCAGAAAGATGTTTACCTGTGTTTTCTTGACTATGCAAAGGTATTCGACTGTGTGGATCATAACAAATTATGGATAACGTTATGAGGAATGGGAGTTCCAGAACACTTAATTGTGCTCATGAGGAGCCTGTACATAGACCAAGAGGCATTCATTCGAACAGAACAAAGGGATACTGCATGGTTTAAAGTCAGGAAAGGTGTGCGTCAGGGTTGTATCCTTTCATCGTACTTTTCAGTGTATACTGAGCAGATAATCTGAGAAGCTGGACTACATGAAGAGGAATGGGACATCGGGATTGGACATAGACTCTCTAACAACCCCCATTACGAAGATGATACAGTCTTGCTGAAAGTGAAGAGGACTTGAAACACTTACGGATGAAGATCAAAGACTACAGCCTTCAGTATGGATCACACATCAACGGAAAGAAAACAAAAATCCTCACAACTAGACCAATAAATAACATCGTGATAAACAAAAAAGATTGAAGTTGTCAAGAATTTCATTTTACTTGGATCCTCAATCAACACCCGTGAAAACAGCAGTCGAGAAATCAAAGGACATTTTATGTTGGGCAAATCTGCTGCAAAAGACTGCTTTAAAATGTTAAAAAGCAAAGACATCACTGTGAAGACTGAGATGCACCTGACCCAAGCCATGGTGACTTCAGCTGCCTCATATGCATGCAAAAGTTGGATTGTAGGATTTTTAGTCTCCTTAGTAGTGACCTTAATATTTACCCTTATTTTTCTAAATTTAAACCTAACTTTTATTTTTTTATATCGCTTTGTCTTCCTCTCCACATGAAAGATCTATGACTACATTTCTTAGTTCCTCTTTATTGTTTTAATGTTGTCTTCTTTTACATGATAACGTCACTGTTTCCCTGTTTTGAGACAATACATAAGGAAGATAGAAGAAAAATTGACACCTTTGAATTATGGTGTTGACAGATGATATTGAATACGCTATGAACTGCCAAAAGAACAAACAAATCGGTTCTGGTTGAAGCACAGCCAGAATGCTCCTTAGAAGCAAGGATGGCGAGATTTCGTCTCACATACTTTGGACGTGTTACCAGGAGGGACCAGTCCCTGGGGAAGGACATCGTGCGTGGTAAAGTAGAGGGTCAATGAAAGAGAGGAAGACCCTCAACGAGAAATGGATCGACACTGTGGCTGCACCAGTGGGCTCAAGCATAATGTTTGTCAGGATGGCACAGGATAGGCGGTGTTTCGTTCCGTTGTGCATAGGGTCGCTATGAGTCAGAATAGCACGTACGAACAACATGCACTTACGTCAATCAAAACTGATACATGTGGAGGCGGGGCCAAGATGGCAGAGGAGACAGAAGCTTCCGGTGACCCGTCTTACAACAAAGACCCGAAAAAACAAGTGAAACGCTTATGACAACTTAGGAGTCCTGAACTTCAAAGGCAAAGTTAGAAAACGGACTGAGTGGCAGGGAGAGGGAGAGACAGTTCAGAAGTGGAGAGGAGTTGCCAGACCTGGATCGCCAGGATCCCTCAGGGACCATTCCCAGTAGCAACTGCGACAGGGTTGGTAGTAGGATTCGGCCACAGTTTCTTCAGGGAGAAACACCAGCCACACAGCGTACTCACACCTCCAGAACAGCACTCTTGGCAATAACAAAGTATTTGTGTATTTTACTGTGCCCGCAACCCCCAAGCCAGCTTCAGTGGCTGTTGATTTCCCTGGGCCAGAGAGAGGTCCTGCTGAGTGCCCTGAGACATTCTCCCAGCCTTGGAGAAGGAATATTCGCAACTGGGGGAAAAGAGAATTTGCCAGCTCCACTAACCTGGGAAGCTCAGGACAGAAGCGGCTGCTGTCCAGGCATAAACAGTCCATGGGCATTGAATACCTTTCCCCCCTGCATGGACCTGTGTGGGCCCATCTCAGGAGAATAAGCCATTCTTGGCAGAGTGCAACTGTTTCAGCTGTGCAGTGGAGAGGTGGGTATTTGACATTTGACATTGCTTTGCCTATTAAGGTCCTCACCTACCCACATCAGGGACCTAAGAACTGGTGGCTCCGCTCAGGTCACCCAGCCACCCATGACGGGTCCAAAGGTAACTGGTACCTCCCAGTCATTACAACCAAAAGCTTTGGGTACCCATGGTCTATCTGCAGAATCCACCCACCTTTGTTCTCTAGGGAATAGGGGCGCACTTTCCTCCCAGACACCTGGGGGACATTTGTCAGTCCCCTGCCTTATTCAGAGCATGATCCCCTGCTGCAACAAGATACCAGTACCTACACCAATCACCCCATCTCTCTGTAAGACAGAGCCTGTACCACACACTTGATGCCCAGCTACCTGGACGCTTGAGCTGAATCCATACAAAAAAAATGAATGGACTCCTAGACTGATATACCTGATAACAGCTCTAGCCATCTGGGGACAGGACGTCAGAGCTTCAAAGGTGAAAATAATCAAGCTGGCTCACTCAAGCAACCTATTTGGGCATATCAAAACAAAACAAGAAGCTAGGATACAGTGAACAAACATAAACTAATACGGTAACTTACAGATGGCTCTGAGATAACAGTCAATATCAAATCACATAAAGAAGCAGACCATGATTGCTTCAACAAGCTCTCAAAAGAAAGAATCAAGGGATCTTCTGGATGAAGGTGCCTTCCTGGAATTACCAAATGCAGAATACAAAAGAGTAATGTACAGAGTTGTTCAACACATCAGAAAGGAAATCAGGCAATACACAGAACAAGTCAAGGAACATGCAGATAAAGCAGTCAAAGAAATTAAAAAGGTTATTCAAGAATGTAATGAAAAACTTAATAAGCTGCAAGAGTCCATGGAGAGACGGCAATCAGAAATTCAGAAGATTAACAATAAAATTTCAAAATTAGATGACTTAGTAGAAAGTCAGAGGAGTAGAATTGAGGAAGTGGAAGGCAAAATTGGTGAGATTGAAGATAAAGCACTTGGCACCACAATATTTTAAGAAAAATCAGATAAAAGAATTTTAGAAAATGAAGAAACCCTAAGAATCATGTGGGACTCTGTCAAGAAGAATAACTTGCGAGTGATTGGAATACGAGAACAGGGAGGGATAACAGAAAGTATAGAGAGAATTGTTGAAGATTTGTTGGCAGAAAACTTCCCTGATATTATGAAAGATGAGAAGATATCAATCCAGGATGCTCATCGAACTCCACATAGGGTAGATCCTAAAAGAAAGTCACCAAGACATGTTATAAACAAACTTGTCAAAACCGAAGATAAAGAGAGAATGTTAAGAGAAGTTAGGGATAAAGGAAAAGTCTCCTACAAAGTAGAGTCAAGAAGAATAAGCTCGGACTACTCAGCAGAAACCATGTAGGCAAGAAGGCAATGGGATGACTTACATAAAACCTTGAAAGAAAAAAATTGCCAGCCAAGAATCATATATCCAGCAAAAGTGTTTCTCAGATATGAAGGTGAAGATAGGACATTTCAAATAAACGGAAGTTTAGGGAATTCGTAAAAACCAAGCCAAAATTACAGGAAATACTAAAAGGAGTTCTTTGGTTAGAAAATCAATATCAGATGTTAACCCAGATACGGAAATCACAAAAATAAACCAAGATAAAAATGCTAAACACAGGGAAACAGCAATATTATTATGTAAAAGAAGACAACGTTAAAACAAAGAAGGACTAAGAAATGTAGTTGTAGATCTTTCATATGGAGAGGAAGACAAGGTGATACATAGAAATAAAAGTTAGGTTCAAACTTAGAAAAATAGGGATAAATATTAAGGTCACTACAAAGGAGACTAAAAATTCCACTCATCAAAATAAAACACAAGAAAGAAAGACTCAGCATAAACAAAATCAAAACAAAAAAGAGTAAAAAACAATATATAAACTACTCAGCACAAAAAATTAAGTGGGAAAAAGAAACTCAACAACACACAAAAAAAACTGTCAAAATGACAACTAAACTCACACCTACCCATCATAATGCTCTATGTAAATGGATTAAATGCATCAATAAAGAGAGAGTGGCAGAATGGATAAAAAAAAATCACAGTCCATCTATAGGGTGCCTAAAAGAGATACACCTTAGACTTAGAGACACAAACTAAAACTTAAAAATATATCAAGCAAACAACAATCAAAAAAGAGCAGGAGTGGCAATATTGATTTCTGACAAAATAGACTAAAGTTAAATCCACCACAAAGGATAAGGAAGGACACTATATAATGAGGAAAGGGACAATATATCAGGAGGATATAACCATATTAAATATTTATGCACCTAGTGACAGGGCTGCAAGATACGTAAAACAAACTCTAACAGCATTGAAAAGTGAGATGGCTCCACAATTATACTAGGAGACTTCAACACACCACTTTCAGTGAAGGACAGAACATCCAAAAAGAAGCTCAGTAAAGACATGGAAGATCTAAATGGCACAAGCAACCAACTTGACCTCGTAGACATATACAGAACACTCAACAGCAGCCAAGTATACTTTCTTTTCTAGTGCACGTGTAACATTCTCTAGAACAGACCACGTATTAGGTCATAAAGCAAGCCTTAGCAGAATCCAAAACGTCAAAATATCACAAAGCATCTTATCTGACCATGAGGCTATAAAAGTGGAAATCAATAACAGAAAAAGCAGGGGAAAGAAATCAAACTCTTGGAAACTGAACAATACCCTGCTCAAGGATGCAATAAAGAAATTTGTAGAATCCAATGAGAATGAAAACATTTCCTATCAGAACCTTTGGGACACAGCGAAAGCAGTTCTCAGAGGTCAGTTTATATCAATAAATGCACACATACAAAAAGAAGAAAAGGCCAAAATCAAAGAATTACCTGTACAACTTAAATAGAAGGAGAGCAACAGAAGAAACCCTCGGGCACCAGAAGAAAGCAAATAATAAAAATTAGAGCAGAATTAAGTGAAATAGAAAACGAAAACAATTGAAAAAGTTAAAAGGACCAAAAGCTGGTTCTTTGAAAAACTAACAAAATCACTAAACCATTGGCCAAACTGACAAAAGAAAAACAGGAAAGCAAGCAAATAACCCAAATAAGAAATGAGATGGGTGATATTACAACAGATCTAACTGTGAAATTAAAAGAATCATATCAAATAACTCTGAAAAACTGTACTTTAACAAATTTGAAAACCTAGAAGAAATGGATGAATTTCTAGAAACACACTACCTACCTAAACTAACGCAAACAGAGGTAGAACAACTAAATAGACCCATAACAAAAAAAGAGATTGAAAAGGTAATCAAAAGACTCCCAACCAAAAAAAGCCCTAGTCCGGACGGCTTCACTGCAGAGTTCTACCAAACTTTCAAAGAAGAGTTAACTCCACTACTACTAAAGGTATTTCAAAGCATAGAAAAGGATGGAATACTCCTAACTGATTCTGTGAAGCCAGCATATCCTTGATACCAACACCAGGTAAAGACACCACAAAGAAAATTACAGACCTATATCCCTCACGAACATAGATGCAAAAATCCTTAACAAAATTCTAGCCAATAGAACTTAACAATTTTTCAAAATAATAATTCACCATGACCAAATGGGATTCACACCAGCTACGCAGGGATGTTTCAACATTAGGAAAACAATCAATGTAATCCATTGTATAAATAAAATAAAACACAGGAGCCACACAATCTTATCAATTGGTGCAGAAAAGAAATTTGACAAAGTTCAACACGCATCTGTGATAAAAAACGCTCAGCAAAATAGGAATAGAAGGAAAATTATTCAACATAGTAAAGGGCATTTATACAAAGCCAACAGCCAACATCACCCTAAATGGAGAGAGCCTGAAAGCATTACTCTTGAGAACAGGAACCAGACAAGGGTGCTCTTTGTCACCACTCTTAACATTGTGCTGGAGCTCCTAGCCAGAGCAATTAGGCTAAATAAAGAAATAAAGGGCATCCAGATTGGTAAGGAAGAAGTAAAAGTATCTGTTTGTAGAGGACACGATCTTATACGCAGAAAACCCTAAGGAATCCGCAAGAAAACTACTGAAACTAATAGAAGAGTTCAGCTCAGTAGCAAGATACAGGATGAACATACAAAAATCAGCTGGATTCCTCTACACCAACAAAAAGGACATGGAAGAGGAAATGACCAAGTCAACACCATTTATAGTAGCCCCCAAGAAGATAAAATCTTACCACAGACGTAAAAGACCTATACAAAGAAAACTACAAGCCACTACTACAGGAAACCAAGAGAGACCTACATAAGTGCAAAAACAGACCTTGATCATGGATAGGAAGACTTAACATTGTAAAAATGTCTATTCTACCAAAAGCAATCTATAGATGTAATGCAATTCCGATCCAAATTCCAACGACATTTTTTAATGAGATGGAGAAACAAATCACCAATATCATATGGAAGGGAAAGAGGCCCTGGATAAGTAAAGCATTACTGAAAAAGAACAAAGTGGGAGGCCTCACTCTACCTGATTGTAGAACCTATTATACCTCCATACTAGTCAAAACAGCCTGGTACTGGCACAACAGGTGCTTAGACCAGGGGAACAGAATTGAAAATCCAGACATAAATACATCCAAAGATGAGCAACTGATATTTGACAAAGGCGCAAAGCCAGTTAAATGGGGAAAAGACAGCTTCTTTAACAAATGGTGCAGGCATAACTGGATATCCATCTGCAAAAAAAGATGAAACAAAACCCATACCTCACACCATGTGCAAAAACTAACTCAAAATGGTTCAATGACCTAAATATAAAATCTGAAATGATAAAGATCGTGAAAGAAAAAATAGGGAAAATGCTAGGAACCCTAATACATGGCATAAATAGTATGCAAAACATTGCTAACAATGCAGAAGAGAAACCACACAGCTGGGAGCTCCTAAAAATCAAACATTTATGCTCATACAAAGACTTCACCAAAAGACTAGAAAGATTACCTACAGACTGGGGAAAAAGTTTTTAGCTGTGGTATTTCCAATTAACGTCTGATCTCTAAAATCTATATAATACTGCAAAAACTCAAGTACAAAAAAAAAATAATGCAATTAAAAAATGACAAAGGGTATGAACAGGCACTTTACTAAGGAAGACATTTGGGTAGCTAACAGATAAATGAGGAAATGCTCACGATCATTAGCCATTAGAGAAATGCACATTAAAACCACAATGAGAGGGAGGGGGAGCCAAGATGGCAGAATAGACAGACGCTTCCATCAAGCCCTCTTTACAACAAAAACCTGAAAAAACAAGTGAAACGAGTATATTTGTGATGCACTGGAAGCACTGAGCGTCAAAGGCAAGCTTAGACAACGAACTGAGGGGCAGGGGAAGGAAGAGACCGTTCAGAAGTGGAGAGGAGTTACCGGACCTGAATCACAGGGAGCCCTCAAGCACCATTCCCAAAGCGGTGGCAGAGGGCTGGTACTAGTGTTTGGCCTCAGTTTCCTCAGGGAGAAGCAGCCAGCCACACAGCCTACTCACACCTCTGGAACCTGAGGAGAACGGCGCTTTCAGCAAAAGCTAAGTACTTGCGTATATTTTACCGCGGCCCCCCACCCCCAAGCCGGCTTCAGCGGCTGAATCCCTGGGCCTGAGATAGACCCTGGTGAGCACCTAGAGCCATCCTCCCAGCCTTGGGGAAGGAAAAAATTTGCAACTGGGGTAAAAGATAATTTGCTAGCTCCATTAACCAGGAGAGCTCAGGACAGAAGTGGCTCCTGTCCAGGCATAAACCGTCCGTGGACCTTGAGCACCTTTCCCTTCTGCGTGGACCTGTGTGGGCCTATCTCAGGAGAATAGGCCCTTGTTGGCAAACTCCAACCATTTCAGCTGTGCGGTGGAGAGGTGGGTGTTTGACATTTGACGTTGCTTTGCCTATTAAACAAGGTCCTCACCTATCCAGATCAGGGACCTAAGGACTGGTAGCTCCACTCGTCACCCAGCCACCCGTGACAGGGGTCCAAAGATAACTGGTACCTCCCAGTCCTTACAACCAAAAACTTTGGGTGCCCATGGTCCCTCTGCAGAACCCACCCACCAGCACACTCTAGGGAACAGAGATGCATTTTCCTCAGAGACACTTGGGGGTCAGTTCTCAGCCCCCTGCCTTGTTCAGAGTGTGACCCCCTGTTGCAATCAGATACTGGTATATATGCCAATCACCCCTGCCCATCTAAGACTGTACAACAGAGCCTGTTCCACACACTTGATATCAGCTACTTAGAAACCTGAGCTGAATTCATACAAGAAAACTGAATGGACTCCTAGACTGATATACCTGATAACAGTTCTAGCCCGCTGGGGACGGGACACCAGAGCTCCAAAGGCGAAAATAATCAAGCTAGCTCACTCAAGCAACACATAGGGGTATACCAAAACAAAACAAAGCAAGCAGCTACGACACAGTAAGCAAACATAAACTAAATACGATAACTTATACATGGCTCGGAGACAAGTCAGTATCAAGTCACATAAAAAAACAGACCATGATCACCTCAACAGGCTCTTAAAGAATCCAGGGATCTTATAGGTGAAAGTGCATTCCTGGAATTAACAGATGCAGAATACAAAAGTTTAATATACAGAACCCTTCAAGACATCAGGAAGGAAATGAGGCAATATGCGGAACAAGCCAAGGAACACACAGATAAAGGAACTGAAAAAATTAGAACGATTATTTAGGAACATAATGAAAAGTTTAATAAGCTGGAAAAACCCATAGACAGGCCGCAATCAGAAATTCAGAAGATTAGCAATAAAATTACAGAATTAGACCACTTAACAGAAAGTCAGAGGAGCAGAGTTGAGCAAGTAGAAGCTAGAATTTCTGAACTCGCAGATAAATCACTTGGCACTAATGTATTTGAAGAAAAACCAAGTAAAAAGAATTTTAAAAAATGAAGGAAACTTAAAAATCATGTGGGACTCTATCAAGAGAAATAACCTACGAGTGATTGGAGTACCAGAACAGGGAGGGATAACAGAAAATGCAGAGAAAATTGTTCAAGATTTGTTGGCAGAAAACTTCCTTGATATTGTGAAAGATGAGAAGATACCTCTCCAAGATGCTCATCGAACTCCATATAAGGTAGATGTTAAAAGAAAGTCACCAAGACATATTATAATCAGGCTTGCCAAAACCAAAGATAAAGAGAGAATTATAAGAGCAGCGAAGGATATATGAAAAGTCACTTACGAAGGAGAGCCAATAAGAATAAGCTCGGACTACTCGGCAGAAACCATGCAGGCAAGAAGGGCAATGGGATGACATTTTAAAAAATTGAAGAAAAAAAATTGCCTGCCGAGTATCATATATCCATCAAAACTGTCTCTTAAATATGAAGGTGAAATTAAGACATTTTCAGATAAACATACGTTGAGGGAATTCATAGAAATTAAACCAAAACTACAAGAAATACTAAAGGGAGTTCTTTGGTTAGAAAATCAATAATATCAGGTATCAACCCAAGACCAGAACACTGAGCAGAGAAACCAGAAGTCAACCCAGACAGAGAAGTCCAAAAAAACAAAGCAAGATTATTTTTTAAAAAGCCCAAAACAGGATAACAGTGATGTTATTACATAAAAAAAGACAATATAAGATAATGAAGAGGGACTAAGAAACGTAATCATACACCTTCATATGGAGAGGAAGATACGGCAATACAGAGAAATAAAAGTTAGTTTTAAATTTAGAAAAATAGGGGCAAATAATAAGGTAACCACAAAGGAGACAAACTATGCTACCCATCAAAATAAAATACAAGGGAAAAATACAGACTCAGCAGAAACAAAATCAACAACAACAAATATAAGGAAAGGACAATATATAATCTACTCAGCACATAAAATTAAGTGGGGAAAAAGAAACTATCAACAACACACAAAAAAATACATCAAAATGATAGCACTAAATTCATACCTATCCATAATTACCCTGAATATAAATGGACTAAATGCACCAATAAAGAGTTAGAGTGGCAGAATAGGTTAAAAAACAAGATCCAGCTATACGCTGCCTACAAGAGACACACCTTATACATAGAGACACAAACAAATGAAAACTCAAAGGATGGAAAAAATATATCAAACAAACAACATCAAAAAAGAGCAGGAGTGGAAATATTAATTTCTGACAAAATAGACTTTAAAGTTAAATCCATCAGAAAGGATAAGGAAGGATACTATATAATGATTAAAGGGATAATACACCAAGAAGATATAACCATATTAAATACTTATGCACCCAATGACAGGGCTGCAAGATACATAAACTCTATCAGCATTGACAAGTGAGATAGACAGCTCCTCAATAATAATAGGAGACTTCAACACAGCGCTTTAGGTGAAGGGCAAGACATCCAGAAAGAAGCTCAGTAAAGACACAAAAGATCTAAATGCCACAATCAACCAGCTTGACCTCGTAGACGTACAGAACACTCCACCCAACAGCAACCAACTATACCTTCTTTTCTAGTGCACGTGGAACATTCTCTAGAATAGACCACATATTAGTTCATAAAGCAAGCCTTAGCAGAATCCAAAACATTGAAATACTACAAAGCATCTTCTCTGGCCATGGCCATAAAAGTGGAAATCAATAACAGGAAAAGAAATCAAACACTTGGAAACTGAAAATACCCTGCTCAAAAAAGACTGGATTATAGAATACATTAAGGATGGAATAAAGAAATTTAGAGAATCCAATGAGAATGAAAACATTTCCTTTCAGAACAATGAAAACATTTCCTATCAGAATCTTTGGGACACAGTAAAAGCGGTGCTCAAATGCCAATTTATATCAATGAATGCACACATCCAAGAAGAAGAAAGGGCCAAAATCAAAGAATTATTCCTACAACTTGAACAAATAGCAACAAAAGAAACCCACAGGCACCAGAAGAAAACAAATAATAAAAATTAGAGCTGAATTAACTGAAATAGAAAACAGAAAAACAATTGAAAGAATTAACAAGACCATAAGCTGGTTTTTTGAAAAAATCAACAAAATTGATAAACCAGTGCCCAAACTGATAAATGGAAAACAGGAGAGGAGGCAAAGAATCCGAATAAGAAATGAGATGAGTGATACTACAACAGACCCAACTGAAATTAAAAGAATCGTATAGATTACTATGAAAAACTATACTCAAACAAATTGGAAAACCTAGAAGAAATGGGTGAATTCCTAGAAACACACTACCTACCTAAACTAACACAAACAGAGGTAGAGCAACTAAATAGACCCATATCGAAAGAACAGATTGAAAAAGTAATCAAAAAACTCCCAACAAAAAAAAAAGCCCTGGTCTGGACGGCTTCACTGCAGAGTTCTACCAAACTCATTCGATGAAGCCACCATATCCCTGATACCAAAACCAGGTAAAGACACCACAAGCAAAGAAAATTATAGACCTATATCCCTCATGAATGTAGATGCAAAAATCCTCAACAAAATTCTAGCCAATATAATTCAACAACATATCAAAAAAATAATTCACAACCAAGTAGGATTCATACAAGGTATGCAGGGATGGTTTTACATTAGAAAAACAATGTAATCCACCACATAAATAAAACAAAAGACAAGAATCACATGATTTTATCAATTGATGCAGAAAACGCATTTGACAAAGTTCAACACACATTCATGATCAAAACTCTTAGCAAAATAGGAATAGAAGGAAAATTCCTCAACATAATAAAGGGCATTTATACAAAGCCAACAGCTAACATCACCCAAAATGGAGAGAGCCTGAAAACATTCCCATTGAGGTCAGGAACCAGACAAGGATGCCCTTTATCACCACTCTCACTCAACATTGTGCTGGAAGTCCTAGCCAGAGAATTAGGCTGGATAAAGAAAGAATGGGCATCCAGATTGGCAAGGAAGAAGTATAAGTATCTGTATTTGCAGATGACGTGATCTTATACACAGAAAACCCTAAGGAATCTTCAAGAAAACTACTTTAATAGCATAGTTCAGCAGACTATTGGGATACAAGATAAACATACAAAAATCAGTTGGATTCCTCGACACCAACAAAAAGAACACCGAAAAGGAAATCACCAAATCAATGCCATTTACAGTAGCCCCAAGAAGATAAAATGCTTAGGAATAAGCCTTAGCAGAGATATAAAAGACTTATACAAAGAAAACTACAGTACATTTCTACAAGAAACCAAAAGAAACTTACATAAGTGGAAGAACATACCTTGCTCGTGGATAGGAAGACTTAACATTATAAAAATGTCTATGCTACCAAAAAGGATCTATACATTTAATGCATTCCGATCCAGATTCCAACGACATTCTTTAATGAGATGGAGAAACAAATCAGCAACTTCATATGGAAGGGAAAGATGCCCCAGATAAGTAAGGCATTACTGAAAAAGAAGAACAAAGTGGGAGGTCTTACCGTACCTGATTTTAGAACCTATTATACCACCACAGTAGTCAAAACAGCCTGGTACTGATACAACAACAGATACATGGGGCAATGAAACAGAATTAAGAATCCAGACATAAAGACATCCACATACGAGCAGCTGATTTTTGACAAAGGCCCCAAAAACAGTTAAATGGGGAAAAGACAGTCTTTTTAAAAAATGGTGCTGGCATAACTGGATATCCATCTGCAAAAAAATGAAACAAGACCTATACTTCACTTCATGCACAAAAACTAACTCAAAATGGATCAAAGACCTAAATATAAAATCTAAAACGATAAAGATCATGGAAGAAAAATTAGGGACAACGTTAGGAGCCCTAATACATGGCATAAACAGTATACAAAACATTATAAAGAGTGTAGAAGAAAAACTAGATAATTGGGAGATCCTAAAAATCAAACACCTATGCTCATCCAAAGACTTCACCAAAAAGGTAAAAAGACTACCTACAGATTGGGAAAAAGTTTTTAGCTATGACATTTCTGATCAGCCCCTGATCTCCAAAATCTACATGATACTGCAAAAAGACAACCCAATTAGACACTTCACTAAAGAAGACATTCAGGTAGCTAACAGGTACATGAGGAAATGTTTACCATCATTAGCCATTAGAGAAATGCAGATCAAAACTAAAATGAGATTTCATCTCACTCCAACAAGGCTGGCATTAATAAAAAAAAAAAAACACAAAATAATAAATGTTGGAGATGCTGTGGAGAGATTGGAACACTTCTACACTGCTGGTGGGAATGTCAAATGGTACAACCACTTTGGAAATTGATTTGGCACTTAAAAACTAGAAATAGAACTAGCATATGATCCAGCAATCCCACTCCTTGGAATATATCCTAGAGAATTAAGAGCCTTTACACAAACAGATACATGCACACCCATGTTTACTGCAGCACTGTTTACAATAGCAAAAAGATGGAAGCAACCAAGGTACCCATCAATGGATGAATGGATAGATAAATTATGGTCTGTTCACACAATGGAATACTACACATCAATAAAGAACAGTGAGGAATCTGTGAAACATTTCATAACATGGAGGAACCTCGGAGGCATTATGCTGAATGAAATTAGTCAGTTGCAAAGGGACAAATATTGGATAAGGCCACTATTATAAGAACTTGAGAAATAGTTTAAACTGAGAAGAAAACATTCTTTTGTGGTTACGATGGGGGAGGGTGCGAGAGGGGCATTCACTAATTACATAGTATTTAAGAACTACTTTAGGTGAAGGGAAAGACAGCACGCGGTACAGGGGAGGTCAGCACAATTGGACTAAACCAAAAGCAAAGAAGTTTCCTGAATAAACTGAATGCTTCAAAGGCCAGCGTAGCAGGGGCAGGGGTCTGGGGACCATGGTTTCACGGGACATCTAAGTCAATTGGCATAATAAAATCTATTAAGAAAACATTCTGCATTCCACTTCATGGAGTGGCATCTGGGGTCTTAAATGCTAGCAAGCAGCCATCTAAGATGCATCAATTGGTCTCAACCCACCTGGATCAAAGGAGAATGAAGAACACCAAGGATACAAGGCAATTACGAGCCCAAGGGACAGGAAGTGCCACATGAACCACAGACTACATCATCCTGAGACCAGAAGAACTAGATGGTGCCCGGCTACAACCAATGACTGCCCTGAAAGGGAACACAACAGAGAACCCCTGAGGGAGCAGGAAAGCAGTGGTATGCAGACCCCAAATTCTCATAAGACCAGACTTAATGGTCTGACTAAGACTAGAAGGACCCTGGTGCCCATGTCCCCCAGACCTTCTGTTGGCCCAGGACAGGAACCATTCCCAAAGCCAACTCTTCAGACATAGATCGGACTGGGCAATGGGTTGGAGACTGATGCTGGTGAGGAATGAGCTTCTTGCATCAGGTGGACACTTGAGACTATGTTGGTATCTCCTGCCTGGAGGGGAGATGAGAGGGTGGCTGGGGTTAGAAGCTGGCGAAATGGGCACAAAAAGAGAGAGTGGAGGGAGGAGCGGGCTCTCTCATTAGGGGGGAGAGTAATTGGGAGTGTGTAGCAAGGAGTATATGGGTTTTTGTGTGAGAGAGTGACTTGATTTGTAAACTTTCACTTAAAACACAATAAAAATTATTAAAAAAAAAAAAAACTACCATGAGATTCCATCTCCCTCCCGCAAGGCTGGCATTAATCCAAGAAGACAAAATAATAAATGTTGGAGAGGTCATGGAGAGACTGGAACACTTATACAGTGCTGGTGGGAATGTAAAATGGTACAACCACTTTGAAAATCAATTTTGTGCCTCCTTAACAAAGTAGAAATAGGACTACCATACCATCCAGTAGTCCCACTCCTTGGAATATATCCTAGAGAAATAGAGCTTTTACACAAGCAGATTTATGCACACCCACGTTAATTGCAGCACTGTTTACAATAGCAAAAAGATGGAAGCAACCAAGGTGCCCATCAACGAATTAATGGATAAGTAAATTATGGTACATTCATACAGTGGAATACTACACATCAATAAAGAACAACGATGAATCCGTGAAACATTTCATAACACAAGGAATCTGGAAGGCATTACGCTGAGTGAAGTTAGCCAGTTGCAAAAGGACAAATATTGTATGAGGCCACTATTACTATAAGAACTCGAAAAATAGTTCAAATAGAGAAGAAGGTATTCTTTGATGGTTACAAGAGTGGAGTGGGAGGGAGGGAGACAGAGGGGTTTTCTCTAATTAGATAGTAGATAAGAACTATTTTAGGTAAAGGGAAAGACAGGCCACAATACAAGAGAGGTCACCATAAGTGGACTAAACCAAAAGCGAGGACGTTTCCTGAATAAACAATGTTTCGAAGGCCAGCGTAGCAGTGGTGGGGTTTGGGGACCATGGTTTCGGGGGATATCTAAGTCAATTGGTATATTAAATCTGTTAAAACATTCTGCATTCTACTGTGGAGAGTGGCTTCTGGGGTCTTAAACGCTAGCAAGCAACCATCTAAGATGCATCAGCTGGTCTCAACCCACCTGAAAGCAAAGGAGAATGAAGAACACCAAAGACACAAAGTAATTATGAGCCCAAGAGACAGAAAGGGCCGTATAAACCAGAGACTACGTTAGCCTGAGACCAGACGAACTAGATGGTGCCTGGCCGTAACTGATGACTGCTCTGACAGCACAGCAGAGAACCCCTGAGGAAGCAGGAGGGCAGTGGGATGCAGACCCCAAATTCTTGTGAAAAGACCAGACTCAATGGGCTGACTGAGAGTAGAAGGACCCCAGAGGTCATGGTCCCCAGACTTTCTGTTAGCCCAAGACAGGAACCATTCCCAAAGCCAACTCTTCAGACAGGGATTGGACTGGACTATGGGATAGAAAGTGATGCTGGTAATGAGTGAGCTTCTTGGATCAAGTAGACACGTGAGACTATGTGGGCAGCTCCTGTGTGGAGGGGAGATGAGAGCGCAGAGCGGGGCAGAAGCTGGCCAAATGGACATGAAAAGAGTGGAGGGATGGAGTGTGTTGTCTTCTTAGGGGGAGAGCAGCTAGGAGTATATAGTGGGGTGTATATAAATTTTTGTATGAGAGACTGACTTGATTTGTAAATTTTCACTTAAAGCACAAGTAAAATTTTTTTTTAAAGTTACGCCTTTTGCCTCCTTATATTATGCAAAAACAAGAAGTGCCTCCCCACCACCAACACTTTACTGTGGACTACTGGAGAAATGTGTGTTTCATGTTAGCCACCATTGACATACAAGGATTTGTCCGTACATTCCCCCCAGAAGGGGTGGGGGAAATGATTGTATCCTGCTCAGAGAGCTTTGTAAAGGCGCATAATGTTGGAGAACTGCAGAAACCTGGTCAACCTGGTTCTCGTAGGAGAGATAGAAGTCAGGACCTGCACTTGGATGTCTTTGCATTTTCCAGTTTGAGTCTCTTGAGGGCCCCTGCCTTTCTTAACTGAGTTTACATTCCCTTCCTTAAGGGAATCATTGAGGCTTTGTAGATTCAAAACTAAAGATCTTCGTAATGAGGTATCTGGGCTTTTACCTTCCCCTTTCTTCAGATGATCTGCCCTGAATTGATGGTGGTTCTAGAGCTTTGTGTGCATAAACCTGTGGCCAGCATTTCAAACATCCAGTGTCTGGTTACTCCCGGGCTTTTGATTTAGTAGTTCATGGAAGAGTGCTTAGAGGTCTGTACCTTTGAAATGATCCCTAAGCATTTAGAAGGGAGAGGGCAGTGGCTCCATTAAAAAATTACTGTGGTAAAATATATATAACAAATGTTGCCATTTTCAGCTTTTTTAAGTGTATAGTTCAGTGACGTTAAATACACTAACAATGTTATACAACCATCTCCACCATCTAAGTCCAAAACTTTTTCGTTATTCCAGGCAGAAAGTGTTGCTGTTGTTAGGTGGCATCTAGTGGGTTCTGACTCATAGTGACTCTATGCACGACAGAACGAAACACCGCCTGGTCCTGCGCCACCCTTAAAATCATTGTTATGCTTGAGCTCATTGTTGCAGCCACTGTGTCAATCCACCTCGTTGAGGGCCTTCCTCTTTTCAGCTGACCCTGTACTTTACCAAGCATGATGTCCTTCTTCAGGGACTGATCCCTCCTGACAACATGTCCAAAGTATGTAAAATGTAGTCTTGCCTTCCTGCTGCTAAGGAGTATTCTGGTTGTACTTTTTCCAAGACAGATTTGTTCATTCTTTTGCCAGTCCGTGGTATTCAGTATTCTTCGCCAACCCCACAATTCAAAGGCGTCAACTCTTCTTTGGTCTTCCTTATTCACTGTACAGCTTTCACATGCATATGATGTGATTGAAAATACCATGGCTTGGGCCAGGCACACCTTAGTCGTCAGGGTGACATCTTTGCTTTTCAGCACTTTAAAGAGGTCCTCTGCAGCATATTTACCCAATGCAGTGTGTCCTTTGATTTCTTGACTGCTGCTTCCATGGCTGTTGATTGCGGATCCAAGTAAAACGAAATCCTTGACAACTTCAATCTTTTCTCTGTTTATCATGATGTTGCTTATTGGCCCAGTTGTGAGGACTTTTGTTTTCTTAAAGTTGAGGTGTAATCCATAGTGAAGGCTGTGGTCTTTGATCAAGTCCTTTTCACTTTGAGCAAGCAAGGTTGTGTCATCTGCATAACGCAGGTTGTTAATGAGTCTTTCTCCAATCCTGATGGCCTAATCGTCTTAATATAGTCCAAATTCTCGGATTATTTTCTCAGCATACAGATTGAATAGGATATGGTGAAAGAATACAACCCTGACACACACCTTTCCTGACTTTAAACCATGCGGTATCCCCTTGTTCTGTTCAAACGACTGCTGCTTGATCTATGTACAAGTTCCTCATGAGCACAATTAAGTGTTCTGGAATTCCCATTCTTCTCAATGCTATCCATAATTTATTATGATCCACATAGTCAAATGCCTTTAAATAGTCAATAAAAGACAGGTCAACATCTTTCTGGTATTCTCTGCTTTCAGCCAGGATCCATCTGACATCAGCAACAATATCTTTCCTTCCACATCGTCTTCTGAATCGTCCTGAATTTTTGACAGTTCCTCGTTGACGCACTCCTGCAGCAGCTTTTGAATGATCTTCAACGATATATTACTTGCGTGTGATATTGATGTTGTTCAATAATTTCCCCCATTCAGTAGAATCACCTTTCTTTGGAATAGGCACAAATATGGATCTCTTCCAGTTGGTTGACCAGGCAGCTGTCTTCCAAATTTCTTGGTGTAGATGAGGGAGCATTTCCAGTGCTGCATCCGTTGGTGGAAACGTTTCAGTTCCTGGAGTCTTGTTTTTCACCAATGCCTTCGGTGCAGCTTGGACCTCTTCTTTCAGTACCCTCAGTTCCTGATCATATGCTGTCCCCTGAAATAGTAGTCCTGAAAGTAAGAAGAGAGAATTTTACCACTGAACCATCAGTGTCCCCATTTTCCATTATAATGAGGGTGGCTGTTTGACACAGAGCTTGCCGATAACATAGACGAAGCCACTAGGTCTCATACTTCCCCACGTAAACAATGCAAAGCGTAAGAAGAAAAAAAAAAAACAGGCTTTTCCCCACAACCTTCAATCTTATTCTTTCTCATTCAGCAGCCAGCTGGCCACCATGAGAATGCTGGCGTGTGGTAATAGAAGCAGAGTACACAGAAAGGAGCCTGGGTCACTGATTACTTCACAGAGCACCTGTCATGTCCTGCACTGTAACTTCTGGACTTTTTGTTGGACGAGAAGATAAACTGATAAGATTCTTACTTGTTTCAGTTTCCAGGTGTTACATGACTCACAAACAAAAACATCCCCATCTAACCAATGAGATTATTATTTTGTGTTGAGGAATTCTGGACATTGACTGTAATTGTGTGCCTTAGAAAAACGTCATGAAAGGCTTCCTCCACTGCTGATGAGAGAGAGACAGGCAGGTACCACAATTAACCTTCCCTTTGTAACTAAATTTTGAATTGGCCTTCTGCCCTTCATCTGTGTATGTCCTCAATCCCTGTGGCTTTTACCTACAGTCCTTGGCTGAGACAATGATATCCTGCTTTTTAAGTTCAAGAGTCACACCTAGGGTCTATACTACTGTTATTTTCAACAATTGTGGTACCGTTGACCATTATTCACTTTGTTTATATAAGAATATGTTACATGAATATGTGTGATGGTCACTCTTAATGTAAGTAACATTAATTTTTTAATGTACTCTAATGCCCAAATAAATATATTGTGCTTCCCTTTGTCTTATGTTGTTGTTAGCTGCTTTTCAGTTGGCCCTGACTTGTGGTTATCCCATGTGCTGTGGAATGAAATGGACCATTGTGATTCATAGGCTTTTCACTGACTGATTTTCACAAGTAGATCACCAGGCTGTTCTTCCTAGTCTTGGTCCGAAAGCTCCACTGAAACCTGTTCAGCATCACAGTGTCACAAAAGCCTCCGCTGACAGACATGTGGTGGGTATGCATGAGATGTGTTAGCTGGGAATCAAGACAAGCCTTTCACATAGAAGATGGGAATTCTACCACTGAACCACGAACGTTTTCCATCGAGTCAGTACCATAATGGAGCCCTGGTGGTATGGTGGTTAAGAGCTCAGGCTGCCAACCAGAAAGGTCTGCATTTCGAATCCACCAGCTGCTCCTTGGAAACCCTGTGAGGCAGTTCTGCTCTGTCTGGTGAGTCGCTATGAATCAGAATCCACTCGACAGCAGCAGGGCTGCCATGAATAATAGCCATCATAGGTGGTGTGAAGTGGTATCTCAGTTTTGTTTTCATTTGCATTTCCCTAATCATTAATGACATTAAACATCATCTGTTGTGCTTATCGGCCATTTGTATATCTTTGGAAAGATGTCTGTTCAGGGTCTTTGCTCTTTTTGTTTTTAATTGTGCTTTAAGTGAAAGTTTACAGTTACGGTTAGTTGGTTCACAAAAACTTAACACACATGTTGTTATGTGACCCTAGTTCTTCTCCCTATGTGACAGCACACTCTTCTCCACCCTGTATTTCCCGTGTCCACTCAACCAGCTCCTCTCCCCCTCTGCCTTCTCCTCTTGCCTCTGGACAGGAGCTGCCCACTTAGTCTCATGTATCTACTTGAGCTGAGAAGCACACTCCTCACCATTATCATCTCGTGTCTTACAGTCCAGTCTAATCTTTGTCTAAAGAGTTGGCTTTGGGAATGGTTTTGGTTTTGGGTTAATAGAGAGTCCAAGGGCCATGTCTTCTGGGGTCTTTCCAGTCTCAGTCAGACCATTAAGTCTGGTCTTTTTACTAGAATTTGAGTTCTGCACCCCACTCTTCTCCTGCTCCATCAGGGACTCTCTGTTGTGTTCCCTATCAGGGCAGTCATCGGTGGTAACCAGGCACCATCCAGTTCTTCTGGTCTCAGCCTTTGCCCGTTTTTTATTGGGTTTTTTATCTTTTTTGTTGTTAAGCTGTAGAAATTATTTCCATATTCTGAATATTAAACTCTTATCCAATATGATTCCTAAATATTTTCTCCAATCTGTAGGTTGTATGTTCATTTTCTTGATAAAGTGTTGGATCCACAAAAGGTTTTAGTTTTGATGAAGACCAATTTATGTATTTTGTCTTCTGTTGCTCAAGATTTTGATGTCACATCTAAGACTCTGTCGTCAAAAACTAGATCCTTAAGCATTACCCATATATTTTTACCGTAAAAGTTTATAGTTTTAGTTTGTATATGGTCATTAATCTATTCCAAGTTAATTTTGATATACGGTGTGATGTACGGGTCCAACTTTATTCTTTTATATGTGGAGACCCAGAATTCCCAGCTTCATTTGTTGAAGAGACATTTTTTTTCCACATTGAATAGATGATTTACCTTTGCAGAGAATGAGTTGACGGTAAATGTGTGGGTTTATTCTGAATTCTCCGTTGTATTCCACTGGTCTACATGTCTGTCCTTATACCAGAATGACTGAAAGAACTGAAGAAAAAATTGAAGCCTCGAGTTGCGATATTGAAGTATTCTACAAGGAAAATATTAAATGGTGCAAGGAGCATCAAAAGAAGATGGAAGGAATACACAGAGTCACCGTACCAAAAAGAATTGGTCAGTGTTCAGCCATTTCAGGAGGCAGTATATGATCAAGAACCGATGATACTGAAGGAAGAAGTCCGAGCTGCACTGAAGGCGTTGGCTAAAAACAAGGATCCGGGAATTGACGAAATACCAATTGAGGTGTTTCAACGAAAGGGTGCAGTGCCAGAGGTGCTCACTCATCTATCCCAAGAAATTTAGAAGACAGCTACCTGGCCACCCGACTGGAAGAGATCCATATTTGTATCCATTCCTAAGAAAGGTGATCCAACTGAATGCAGAAATTATCAAACAATATCGTTAGTATCACACACAAGTAAAATTTTGCTGAAGATCTTTCAAAAGTGGTTGCAGCACTGCATTGGCAAGGGACTACCAGAAATTCAAGCTGGGTTCGGAAGGGAACATGGAACAAGGGATATCATTACTGATGTCAGATAGATCTTGGTTGAAAGCAGAGAATACCAGAAAGATGTTTACCTGTGTTTTACTACCTATGCAAAAGCATGCAACTGTGTGGATCGTAGCAAATTATGGATAATGTTGAGAAGAGTGGGAATTCCAGCACACTTAATTGTTCTCATAAGGAACCTGTACATAGACCAAGAGGCAGTCGTTCGATCAGAGCAAGGAGATACTGCGTGGTTAAAATCAGGAAAGATGTACGTCAGGGTTGTATCCTTTCACCATACTTATTCAATCTGTATGCTGAGCAAATAATCTGAGAAACTGGCCTGTATGAAGAAGAACGGGGTATCGGGATGAGAGGAAGATTCATTAACAACCTGCGATATGCAGATGATACAGTCTTGCTTGTGTAAGTGAAGAGGACTTGAAGCACTTACTAAAAGATCAAAGACCACAGCCTTCAGTATGGATTGATTACACCTCAACATAAAGAAAACAAAAATCCTCACAACTGGACCAATGAACAGCATCATGTCTCTTTCCACAGACGTAGTCTGTTTGATTTCTGTGTATTTCATCTGACGAGGTCCACAGGTACATTCACCATTTATATCACTGAAAAAAGGTATTCGCAATGAAGAAGTCATTGGTCTTGCAAAGTTCTGTCATGGGATCTCCGGCATCGTTTCTGTCACCAAGGCCATGTTTTCCAACTACTGATCCTTCTTCTTGGTTTCTGACTTTGGTGTTCCAATCATCAGTAATTATCAGTGCATCCTGATGGCGTGTTCAGTCTATTTCAGACTGCAGAAGTTGGTAAAAATCTTCAATTTCTTCATTTTTGGTCTTAGTGGTTGGTGTGTAAATTTGAATAATAGTTGTATTAACTGGTCTTCCTTGTAGGTGTATGAATTTGGATACCTTTTATTTCTTTTTCTTAACCTAATTGCTCTGACTTCTAGTACTTCCAGTACAGTAACAAAAAGCAGTGGTGGAAGTGAACATTACCGATCTGTCCTATTCTTAGGGGGAATGATTTCAGTCTTTCTCCATGGAGTATGACATTAGCTGTGGGTTTTCATAAGTGACTTTAGCATATTGAGGAATTTCCCTTCTATGTCTAGTTTATTGGAAACCCTGGTGGCGTAATGGTTAAGTGCTGCAGCTGCTAACCAAAAGGCCAGCAGTTCAAATTCGCCAGGCGCCACTTGGAAACCCTATGGGGCAGTTCTACTCAGTCCTAGGGTTGCTATGAGTCAGAATTGACAGCAGTGGGTTTGGGTTTTTTTTTTTTTTGGACCCTCCAAGAGAGCAGTAGAAATTCAAGAGGATTTGGGATCCTTTGGTGCTGTTGCAGTCACGTTGCTTGTTCCAAGTTTATAAACAACAGAAAGTCATTCCTTCTCTTTAAAAGCTATACTTATGTTCCAGCAGATGTGATTTAAGGGGTTTGCCATTTGATAACCTTGGGGATCATTTCTGTAAATGCCGTTGACACGCTTGCTTTTTGTACATGTGTTGGGTGATAAGAGGTGGCTTCCACAGCTGCTGCCAGCTTTTAGTATCTCTGGAATTTTCTTTATGACAGTACTTTTCTGGAAGGAGTTAGAAATGAACCAAGCTTCAGACAAAGAGGGCCAGCCAAGGTGGGGCCTGGAGGTGGAGCTCCCTCTGCACCCTGCCTGCCTCGGGGCCCTGGGACTGAAGCCTGGCCTTGGGGCTGGGGGAGCCATGAGCTTCACAAGGTGAACACACATGGTGATGCGAGGGAAGGGGTCTAGAAACAGGTCGTGTGCTTCTCTGGTAGCCTCGCCTTGGGGGTGGGAAGTGGTGAGCTTCACAAGGTGAACACGCATGATGGCGATGCATGATGGCGATGCGAGGGAAGCGTCCTAAAACAGGTTGCGCACCTCTCTAGTAGCCTGGCGTTCACAGATTAGTTTGCGATGTGATCCCCCTGCATCCTGTCACTGCCACTGCAGGCCTCCCAGCCTTCAGCAGTTCCCTAAGGGTGGGAAGAGGGCAGTGCTGGGGATCTCCAACCAGCCCTTCCTGCCAGATGACCCCCTACCGTCTTCCAGCCCAGCCTTCCCCCACGGCATTCCTTTTGTCTGTCCTGTCTCTCCAGGCTCCTGGTGGAGCATGATCCACAGTCTCCAGTGTTGGTGTGAGAGCTGGGCACTGGTCTTTTCCTCTCCTCCTAGGAGGGGGGGGGGCACGACAGGGGTACCCCGGAGCCCAGGTTAGTCACCTCCCTTCCCGCAATGTGTACCATCTGCCACCTGTCAGCCTGTCTTTGAGGCTTCGATCCTAGGCACCAGCCAAGGTGAGGGAGTGGCCGATCCCTCTTTCCTGAATCCTCCCCAGGCACCTCGAGGCCACTGCCCCCTCCTTACGCTTTGGCACTCCCTTTCCACCTAGCCCCAGCCGTCCCTGGGCTGTGGGGGACAGCCCCCAGTCTTTCCAGGAAGGCCGAGATACCGCACACCCTCAGGCTCACAAGCTGAGAAGGGCAGGAAGGAGGCATTCCTCAGGGCCTGTGTCCCACTCATGGAATGGCTTTCTCCTGGCCTAGGCTCCTCCAGGGATTCTCAGTCTCTGTCACCCGGTGCCTGGGTATCCACCTCTGCAATAAGTTTCACTGGTAACCTGCGTTGTACTTTGGAGACGGCTGTGGGTACACACATGGGCACCTCCCCCGGGCTTTTCTCCACACATGCAGGCCAGCATGCCCTAGCTGTGGGGGCACAGGGGTGGCATCTGCCTTCAGTGATAAGCCCAACAGAGGCCGGAGGCTGAGAGAGGCGAGCAAGGCCTGGCTGGACCACCAAAGCCAGCAGAGGCGTCGGGGCGTGGATTGGGCCGGTGGGCAGCTAGGCCAGAGCATTCGATAGAATGTTCCTTCCTTCAGTTACAGGCTCTACAGCACCGAGTGCTTGGATGTGGGGACCCCAGGTTCTTGTGAAAATGCAGATTTTTATCTTGGGTGGGGCTTGAGATTCTCTATTTCACAAGCTCCCAGTTTATGCTGAAAATAACTCATAGAAATAGGATGTAAATTAAAACTAGAGAAATTAATAAAAGGAAGGACAGTGCTGAAGAAAAGCCCTGGTATACAGATCATGCAAGAGAAGAGAGAAAACATTTACACTGACACCGAGAAGTAAAAAGTAGGGGTCCGCTAGGTGGGGTGGTGGGGAGGAAATGGGAACAGACGTGAGAGACGCTCCTCAGAGAAAACCTAATGATTTCCCGATTTATTGGTTGACTGATAATTGTAAGTTTGAAAGAGAGTGTGTTCAGAAATTCTCCCAGATTTTTGGAAAGCCTGGGGACTGGTGGTGTCATGGCCAAAGAGTGAAGGAAAAAAAAAAAAAAAAAGCTCAAGGAAAGAAGGAAATGTTAGTTGCAAAATCAACAGGAAAAATACTGATCACATATTATAAAACAAAACCCAAACCTGTTGCTACTGAGCCTATTCTGCCTTATAGCGACCCTGTAGGACAGAGTAGAACTGCCCCCATGGGGATTCCAAGGCTGTAATCTTTACAGAAGCCAACTGCCACATCTTTGTCCCACAGACCTGCTGGTGGGTTTGAACCAGGCCTTTTGGTTAGCAGCCGAGTGCTTAAGCACTGTGCTCCTTGATCACGTATTACCATGCTATAAATGAAATGAAAGCTTTTTTTAAAAAGCACAGCCGAAGAGTTTCAACTGCACATAATTAAAAATGAGGGACGCATGATGAGTTAACTGACTTGAACGTGATAAGTACGTTCTCCCTGAAAATTCACCCCTGTTGATACCAAATAAAAGTGCGTGGGCTGTTCTACAAAGGTGAACCCTTAACCTCTTAAGTGAACCTGCAGTTAAGCCTCGGAGCCCTGGCACCCTGGAGGGAAGCCAGGTTCACGTTTTCCAGCCTGGGCAGGCCTGGATGCCTCTCACGCTCTGGGATGAGAGCATCCCTCCCTCTGTGACTTTGTTGCCAGAGGAAGAGGCCTGTGGAGCTGCATGAAGAATGCACATGGGTGCTCTGGAAGGCTAGAGCAGGATCTGCCCTAAATGCAGATGTGCTCAGGGTGGAGCATGGCCTTGAGCCTGAGGAAACCCTGCCCAGAAAAGAGCTGAAGGCCAGGAACCCATCACTCCTTGCTCAACACTGTCTCCTTGCATTTCAGGTCCCAGGTGTGGCTCAGGGAGAGATAGTCCAATCTAGGCAGCGGGGGACCAAGGGTGACCATCTTGCACATCCATGGAATCACAAGTAAGGATTTCAGCTGCTCTGACTGGCTGTGTGGACCAAACATCATTCATCTGCCTCCAGACTGCCTAGTGGCTCTGCTTCCACTGCCATTCCTCTTCCTGAGGTGTCTTCTTGGGCTCAGAGAGCACATTCACTTAGACTTCCAGAAGCTAGAGCCAGGAAATGGTGAGTACCATAGAGAACCGGGATATTGTTACTCTAAGGGGTGAGGCTAGATGTGAACTGTTGGGGGACCGGATGCTCCAGGGCTGAGGTTCCTCAGTGAGGTAAAAAGGTGGCAGAGGAGACCAAGGTACGGAGCCCTAAGAGGCAACCTGAGGCCCTGCTTCTCTCTACTGGGCTCTTCCTCTACATGTATTTGGATTTTCAAGGCTTGGATGCCTGGGGTCATCTTCCTTATGTGACTCTCAGGGCTGGCATCATGGAGCGTTAACATCCCCATCCTGGGCCTTGGCTCTCTGGGCTGGATGACAGAACCTCCTGACCAGAATGTGAAGATGGCGCAGCTCTGGCTGAGGGGCCCGAGCCCCAGCTCCTCCAGAGCCGTCCTGGTCCCATCCCTACAGTTTTCTTGGCTTCCTCCATGTGTTAGTCATCTAGTGCTGCTGTGACAGAAATACCACAAGTGGATGGCTTCATCAGAGAGAGATGTATTTTCTCACAGTCTAGTAGGCTAAAAGTACAAATTCAGGGCACTGGTTCCAGGGGAAGGCTTTCTCTCTCTGTTGGCTCTGGAGGAAGGTCCTTGTCATCAATCTTCCCCTGGTCGAGGAGCTTCTCAGTGCAGGGACCTCAGGTCCAGAGGACGAGCTCTACTCCTAGTGCTGCTTTCTTGGTGGTATGAGGACCCCTACTCTCTGCTCACTTCCCCTTCCTTTGTCTCTTGTAAGATAAAAGGTGGTGCAGGTCACACCCCAGGGAAACTCTCTTTACATTGGATCTGGGATTTGACCCTAGGAATGGTGTTACAGCTCCACCCTAATCCTCTTTAACATAATGTAATCTTGCCTCATTAGAATTTACAACACCTACGAAAATTATAATCACAAAATGAAGGACAACCACACAATACGGGGAATCATGGCCTAACCAAGCTGACACATATTTTTGGGGTATGCAATTCAATCCATGGCACCCCAGGCACTGGAGCCTTTTCTGTACAGTTCTAAAACCACAGCTCCACCTCTCACACTGTGTAATGTGGTAGAAAACGGGGGAGACAGAGTAGCGGAAGGCCCTGACTGTTAATGGGGTTCTGTGTGGGGCTTGGTCCTCTCCTGAATTCATTTCAGTGAAATGAGCCAGGGGACAGTGAGTCCACTGGATCATGTGTGGGGTGTCCACATCCTTCCCTTTTGGAGGGATGGTGTTTCCTTGAGGCTTTCAGATGTGTGAGAAGCATGTTTCCCCAGCCTAAGTCTTTGTCCTCCTACCCATCTCTGCTAGAATTTGTATTAAGTCCCTCTGATTTTCACCGGCTCTCCACAATGGGAATCTAAAATAAAAGTGTTCTTTTCTGCCGGACAAGCTCAGCATATGAGGTGGTGCATTACAGTTTCTAGTGGAAAAAGATTTCCAGATCAGTTTGTTTTCCTACTGAGAATTACTTCTCAAACAGAGAAGAATGCCTATTTTAACTGATGTAAGAGTGAAAATTCAAAAGTAAAACACATTATTTCTCCTATTTGTTACACAAAAGGTGGCTTGGAATTTACACTTGCTTTTTGATTAACAGTTTTCCTGGAGTTTTTATAATAATACAGAAAGCTTAAATCCGGATTCCTAGAAAACTGCATAATGCTGCATATGGTTGATCTTTGTTGTTTTGACCATATCGCCACAAGTGGACACCTGGATTGTGCCCAGTATTTTGCTCTTTCAAAGCATAAATCTAGTGAATATAAATGTAAATTTCTAAGATTCAGGTATCAAAACTTTACACATATAAGCCCTTCTGAACTAAGACAAATTAAATCCAAAAGAAGGGGTTTTTGTAAAATTATTACATGAAAATTACAATTCTTTCATGTTTGAAGCCTTTTCTTTTAAGCCTTTCTTACCAGCTGAGTCATAAACCTGCACACATCTGTCAGTTTGTTGTGCTGTGGTGGCTTGCATTTTGCTGTGATGCAGGAAGCTGTACCACCAGTATTTCAAATACCAGCAGGGTCACCTATGGTGGACAAGTTTCAGCTGAACTTCCAGGCTAAGACAGACTAGGAAAAAGGACCTGGCGGTGTACTTCTGAAAAAATTAGCCAGTGAAAACCTTATGAATAGCAGCAGCAGAAGATGAGCCCCCCAGGTTGGAAGGCACTCAGAAAGATGACTGGGGAAAAGCTGCCTTCTCAAAGTAGAGTTGATCCTTAATGACATGGATAGAGTCAAGCTTTCAGGACCTTCATTTGTTGATGTGGCAGGACTCAAAATGAGGAGAAACACCTGCATACACCTATTAATAATAGGAGCGTAGCATGTACGAACTATGAATCTAGGAAAATTGGAAGTCCCAAAAAGAACTGGAATGCAAAAACACCAATATCCTAGGCATTAGTGAGCTGAAGTGGACTGGTATTGGCCATTGTGAATAGGACAATCATATGGTCTACTATACTGGGAATGAGAAATTAAAGAGGACTAGCATTTTATTCATTGTCAAAAAAGACCCTTGTAGATATATCCTGAAGTACAGTGCTGTCAGTGATAGGATAATGGCCATACGCCTACAAGGAAGACCCGTTAATACAACTATTATTTAAATTTACATACTAACCACTAAGGCCAACAATGAAGAAATTGAAGATTTTTTACCAACTTCTGCAGTTTGATGAAACATGGAATCAAGATGCATTGATAATTACTGGTGATTGGAATGTGAAAGTTGGAGACAAAGAAGAAGGATTGGTAGTAGCCTTGGCCGTAGAAATGACTCAGGAGATCGCATAATAGAATTTTGCACTACCAACGACCTCTTATTTGAAAATACCTCTTTTCAGCAACATAAACAAAGACTCTACACATTGACTTTGCCAGATGGAATACACAGGAATCAAATCGACTACGTTTGTGGAAAGAGACGATGGAAAAGCTCAATATCATCAGTCAAAACAAGGCCAGGGGCCGACTGTGGAACAGACCATCAATTGCTCTTATGCAAGTTTAAGCCAAAACTGAAGAAAATCAGAGCAAGTCCATGAGAGCCAAAATATGACCTCGAGTATATCCCACCCGAATTATAGAGACGATCTAAAGAATAGATTTGATGCATTGAACACTAGTGACCAAAGACCAGACGAGTTGTGGAATGACATCAAGGACATCATCCATGAAGAAAGCAAGAGGTCACTGAAAAGACAGGAAAGAAAGAAAAGACCAAGATGGATGTCAGAGGAGACTCTGAAACTTGCTCTTGAGCGTCAAGCAGCTAAAGCAAAAGGAAGAACTGTTGAAGTAAAAGACCTGAACAGAAGATTTCAGAGGGCAGCTCGAGAAGACAAAGTAAAGTAGTATAATGACATGCAAAGAGCTGGAGATGGAAAACTGAAAGGGAAGAATATGCTCGGCGTTTCTCAAGCTGAAAGAACTGAAGAAAAAACTAAAGCCTCGAGTTGCAATAGTGAAGGATTCCATGTGGAAAATATTAGACAATGCAGGAGGCATCAAAAGAAGATGGAAAGAATACACAGAGTCACCGTACCAAAGAGAATTAGTCGATATTCAACCATTTTAAGAGGTGGCATATGATCAGGAACTGATGGTACTGAAGGAAGAAGTCCAAGCTGCTCTGAAGGCATTGGCGAAAAACAAGGCTCCAGGAATTGATGGAATATCAATTGAGATGTTTCAACAAACAGATACAGCGCTGGAGGTGCTCACTCTACTATGCCAAGAAATACGGAAGACAGCTTCCTGGCCAACTGACTGGAAGAAATCCGTATTTATGCCTATTCCCAAGAAAGGTGATCCAGCCGAATGTGGAAATTATAGAACAATATCATTAATATCACACGCAAGCAAAATTTTGCTGAACATCATTCAAAAACGGCTGCAGCAGTGTATTGACAGGGAACTGCCAGAAATTCAGGCTGGTTTCAGAAGAGGACGTGGAACCAGAGATATCATTGCTGATGTCAGATGGATCCTGGCTGAAAGCAGAGAATACCAGAAGGATGTTTACCTGTGTTTTATGGACTATGCAAAGGCATTTGACCGTGTGGATCATAACAAACTATGGATAACACTGCGAAGAATGGGAATTCCAGAACACTTAACTGTGCTCATGAGGAACCGTTACATGGATCAAGAGGCAGTTGTTCCGACAGAACAAGGGGATACCGATAGGTTTAAAGTCAGGAAAGGTGTGCGTCAGGGTTGTATTCTTTCACCATACCTATTCAATCTGTATGCTGAACAAATAATCCGAGAAGCTGGACTATATGAAGAAGAACAGGGCATCAGGATTGGAGGAAGACTCATTAACAACCTGCGTTATGCAGATGACACAACTTTGCTTGCTGAAAGTGAAGAGGACTTGAAGCACTTACTAATGAAGTTCAAAGACCACAGCCTTCAGTATGGATTACACCTCCACATAAAGAAAACAAAAATCCTCACAACTGGACTAATGAGCAACATTATGATAAACAGAGAAAACATTGAAGTTGTCAAGGATTTCATTTTTCTTGGATCCACAATCAACAGCCATGGAAGCAGCAGTCAAGAAATCAAAAGACGCATTGCATTGGGCAAATCTGCTGCAAAGGACCTCTTTAAAGTGTTGAAGAGCAAAGATGTCACCCTGAAGACTAAGGTGTGCCTGACCCAAGCCAGGGTATTTTCAATCGCATCATATGCATGTGAAAGCTGTACAGAATAAGGAAGACCGAAGAAGAGTTGACACCTTTGAATTGGGGGGTTGGCGAAGGATATTGAATATACCATGGACTGCTAAAAGAATGAACAAATGTGTCTTGGAAGAAGTGCGGCCAGAGTGCTCCTTAGAGGCAAGGATGGTGAGACTGCATCTTACATGCTTTGGACATGTTGTCAGGAGGGATCAGTCCCTGGAGAAGGACATCATTCTTGGAGAGTACAGGGCCATTGGAAAAGAGGAAGACCCTCAACAAGGTGGACTGACACAGTGGCTGCAACAGTGAGCTCAAGCATAACAACGATTTTAAGGGTGGCGCAGGACCAGGCAGTGTTTTGTTTTGTTGTGCATGGGGTCGCTATGAGTCGGAACTGACTCAACAGCACCTAACAACAACAACACGGAGAAAATATTAAACGACACAGGAAACATCAAAAGAAGGTAGAAAGAATACGCAGAGTCACTGTACCAAAAAGACATAGTTGACGTTCAGCCATTTCAGGAGGTAGCATACGATGAAGAACTGATGGTACTGAAGAAAGAAATCCAAGATGCAATGAGAGCACTAGCGAAAAACAAGGCTCTAGGAATTGAGGGAATACCAGTTGAATGTTTCAACAAACGGATGCAGTGCTGGAAGTACTCACTCCTCTATGCCAGGAAATTTGGAAAACAGCTACCTGGCAATCCGACTGGAAGAGATCCATATTTGTATCCATTCCTAAGAAAGGTGATCCAGCCGAATGCAGAAATTTACGGAACAATATCATTAATATCACACACAAGTAAAATTTTGATGAAGATCATTCAGAAGCAGCTGCAGCACTGCATTGACAGAGAACTGCCAGAAATTCAAGCTGTATTCTGAAGAGGACATAGGAGGGGTATCATTGCTGATATTAGACGGATCTTGGTAGAAAGCAGAGAATACCAGAAGGATGTTTCCCTGTGTTTTTTTGACCATGCGAAGGCATTCAACTGTGTGAATAATAACAAATTATGGATAACGTTTTGAAGAATGGAAGTTCTAGAACACTTAATTGTGTTCATGCGAAACCTGTATGCAGACCAGGAGACAGTTGTTAGAACCGAATAAAGGGATACTGCATGGTTTAAAGTTAACCCCACGTTCTTGTTCGGCATGACCCATATTGGCCAATAAACCAGAGACCAAGGTGGGAGAACAGGGAAGACACCTTTATTTCATGGTACACGGAAAGGAGTCATTCAGAACTGGTACTGCCAAGACTGCTAGCCAAGGGTGGGCAGGCAAGTTACTTTTAAAGGAGTTTACAAGTAGGGAGTTCATACAAGTTACATCAGCAACTTTCTTAATCACACAACGGGGTTCACTATACCTTCCAAGCAAAAGCAGGATTCAAATGCAGACCTGGAGGGGGGTGGGGGAGGAAGCCCAGGAAAGGAAACAGGGTTTTTCAATACAACACTGTGGGGGAGGAAGCCAGGCAAAGAATACCTGATCTTTAATACAGCATTGTGGGAGCTCTGTCTCACTCTTCCTGTTTCATTTTGGATGTTGGTCATTCAAGACCAGTGTCCATTTTGAACTTTAGCAGGGCTTGGAATTGTTTGGCATATTTTCAGGGAGGGGCAGATACTGGACCTAGGCCTTTCATTGTGGCTACTGACCACTTTGTTGGTTCATAACTGATTATTTACTAAATACTAAAAGAAAAAGAGTGGCTTTTATGCCCTCTTTATGTGAATGTCTCCCTAAAAGATCCTGTGTTTTTTTTTTTAAGATTGTCTTAGCTATTGTCTTTATACCTCAGGACCCAGCTGATGTGTCTTTATGAGTCTTTGAGTTCAGCTCCAGCTGGGTCACATTCTTTATGCTGAAGGACAGGGAATAATGGCTCCAATATTATCTCTTAAATCATTCTTTTCTTTTCATTGGACATTGGAGATATTAATGCCTGGACTTAGTTGAGCCTTTAGATGGTGGCCATGGCAAGCTCTTTAAACTCTTGGTGCTGATTTTGCACCAGATACCATCTGGTTCTTCACCAGGATCTAAATAAAGTAAGAGCGACGTTGTCATCATTTGCATTGCCTAAGTGAGCAGACTCGAGGTACCTCAACATTTTAGCCCGAGACCTTCTTTTTACCTTTTATGTGTGTAAGACAATAGAAAGGTCAGGAAGGGTGTGCATCAGGGTTGTATCCTTTTGCCATACTCACTCAATCTGTATGCTGAAAACATAATCCAAGAAGTTTGACTATATGAAGAAGAACGGGGTATCAGGATTGGAGGAAGACTCATCAACAACCTGCGATATGCAGATGACACAACCTTGTTTGATGAAAGTGAAGAGGACCTGAAGCACTTATTTACTTGGATCCACAATCAACAGCTATGGAAGCAGCAGTCAAGAAATCAAAAGACCCATAGCACTGGGCAAATCTGCTGCAAAAGACCTCTTTAAGTGTTAAAAAGCAAAGATGTCACCTTGAAGACTAAGGTGCGCCTGACCCAAGCTGTGGTCTTTTCAGTCGCCTCATATGCATGTGCAAGGTGGATGATGAATAAGGAAGATCGAAGAATTGATGACGTTGAATTGTGGTATTGGCGAAGATTATTGAATATACCGTGGACTGCCAAAAGAACCAACAAATCTGTCTTGGAAGAAGTAAAATCAGAATGCTCCTTAGAAGCAAGGATGGCGAGACTACGTCTCACATACTTTGGACTCGTTACCAGGAAGGATCAGTCCCTGGGGAAGGACATCATGCTTGATAAAGTAGAGGTTCAGCAAAAAAGAGGAAGGCCTTCAACACAGTGGCTGCAACAATGGGCTCAAGCATAACAACAATTGTGAGGATGGTGCAGGACCAGGCAGTGTTTCATTCTGTTGTACGTAGGGTTGCTATGAGTCAGAACCGACTCGATGGCACCTAACAACAACAAGAAGAACAATAGGAGATAAATTTTATTATGTCTAATACTATCAGGATGCAGACTAAGAATATTACTATCCCTAGTGATCTAGCCCATGTACTTACTCCTGATGGTAACCAACCAAATAAATCTGGTGTTCGTAAGGGTGTTACAGTGGGTAACCAAGTAGCTTGCTAATTCTGTTTATATCCTGTTCTACTTCTCCTGTGTTATTTATCCAGATGCAACAAGAGGTATTTGCTGTAGCACAGACTACACTTTCTTGGGTTAATAAAAAAAATCTGAGGCTACTTTTTTATCTCATGTCACCTTGATTAATGAGGTCAGAGATTACGGTTGTGTTTTTATTCGTCTAGCAACTTTGCCTGCTATTTGTCCCATAGTGATTGACAAATTTCTTAAAGATTTCTCCAATTCAGCTACACTATAACTAGGAATCAAAGCTACTGACCAGAATCTGAGTGTTGGACCAATGGGTGTCTTTTTGACTCTCGTTTTATAAAGAAAAAAAAAATTTTTTTTGTAACATGTAACAATTTAACATTGTCTTTTCAATATTTACTAGCATCATTACTATGCATATCTAAAGGTCATCTTAAAATTCTCAAGCGCATTGCCTATGCATTCACCAGGAATCAAAACAAGAGATTGCCTATGTATACTCACTCTCAGTTGGAAAGGGATCGTTTAAAACTAGTATAGTTGGATCCACCACATAAAAATATATCCATAAGGAACATACAAATTTCGTCTAGAGGAAACAGAAGGTATAGAAAAATTCACATGTGATAACCAGATTTTCATTAGAGAATACATGATTAACAAGATGATACAGGATGGACCTCTCCTGTTGGAGGTCTTCAGTTAATCTGTTTAAAATATGCTAAGTGTTCTCCTCGAGGGCAAACTGCCCCTCCCTGGTTTACGTATTAACAGTCATGGGTCACTTTCTCAGAAGCAGAAGTGTCACAAAACTATTTTTACAGGAGAAGAACTTCTAATTCAGAAGTTAAAATATCTAGACTCATTAGTTAAATAATTGAGGAGAAAGAAAAAAGGTTTCTTATGTACAGAAAGTGGGACCTTAAACATCAGCAGTGTTCCTACATAAAACCCATAGTATTCCTTTACTCAGTCTTATGGAGTTAATTTCTGTTCCACCGAGTCCGGATCAGCCGCAGTCTGTGAACTCAACAGCTTCTACATAAGTTTTTGGAAATCTTGATTCAGTCTAGTCACAGTTCTTGTCTTAAGTCTAGTATAGACAATCTCTTGGTTGAACTTTTTGGTCAAATATTTTCAGCAACTCAGGAAAGTAAAAACTTATCTGCAGATGACAAATCTTTATATGGCCATGATTAATTTATAAACATACCACTCTTAATTATAAAAAAATTCAGAACGAAATAAAGTCATTTTAAAGAAACTTTAGACAAAAATATTTTTAAATATAATGATTAACCTTATTTTTAAAGAACTCCAGATATGATATACTATATAATAATTTTGAAACATAACACCGTATAGTCAGGATATGCCAAGATTATCAAGTCTCTAAATACCTGAATAGTAATAAAAAAGACTTCGTAGGTAAATGATGTGAATAACCCAGACATTGGCTTTGATGCTAGATTCAAAAAAATAAAGTTGTGGCCAAGTTAGTCATAAATAGTAATGAAATTGTGGCAAAATATTATGCATTTGCTGTCTAATATTAGGCCAAAACATAAGAGGAAATACTAACATATAAATTTTGACCCAGAGGGAGTCAGGCATTTCTCTTGATTTTGACTACACATTCCATGCAAGTTATTAAAACTTTTTAGCACTTTTCCTGTATAAAAATTTTTTGTGGCTTTCCATGAAGTTTCAGAGTTGTCAGGAGTTTATCACAGGTCACTGTGAAATAGTACTTAAGTTATTTAACCAAAGATCTTAAAGTAAAAGCTTTTTTTTTTTAAGCCATGTGGCTTGGTTTTTGACTCAGGAATCTTACTCTAGTGAAAGGCCAATCCCTTGCCTTCAAGGCAGATTACACAAAGAATAAATTAACCCTTCAATACAGAAATCAAAGGAAAGTCTGTTATTTTAACACTGAGAAACCCAGTTCTTTGTTTTATATGCTATTTAACATTAAAGCTCTTAAAAGTCTCATAAATTGAACCATTAAACATTTATTTGACCATATCAAATAAAATTTTTTTGATAAACCTCTTAAACATTGTCTTTGTTGCATATATCTTAGAGTACATTCTTTTAAAACGGCAAAAATGAACACACTATTAGCACATGTAAATATATCCTTTCTCTTGTGGTATAAAAAGCAAAAGTATATAAGCTTAAATTATGACAGACGTCTGTTAATTTAACATCAATAAGTTACCTAAAAGGTCTTAGTAATTATTTTAAGCTTGTATACCATAAAACATAGCTGTTGTTGAAAGAAAACCTGTTTAAACATTTTAAGTTTTCGTTCAACTTTTACTATTTCCCAATCTAATTTTAGCCCTTAAAGGTTTTATCACCTGGCTTTGAAAATCACAGAGTCTCTGCTCAACTGACCAAATTCATTGATATGGATATAACCTTAAGTGTCTGGCTAGTGTTGGAAACATTTTCCCAGGCTATTTCAGGTGTGTCTTATTGTGATTTCTTTTGTTTTTTTGGCTTCTTAAAGTTCCCCTACAATAGAGAGAACTTGTTCACAGTTATTTTATGATTGGGATCCACCCAATTTTTGATACCTATAGTAAGCTTCCTGGAGCTATTGACATTGGAGACTGGAGACCAGGGAGGCCTGATGTTGCCCCACCCTCCCTATTTTTGATTCATGGTAGGAGACAAGATTAGGCCATTCCGATTCATTTACATATGTTTAGATTAGGCATTTTGAAAGGCTGTCTACCCAGTAAATACCAAAGCTCTTCAGCAATTTTATAAATGAATCCATCAATTCTTTGCTGGTCTTCCCCCCTCTACCCCCCCACCAGGCTTGTCCTATGCCTCCTTTTGCCCACTCTGGAACTACTAGTTTTACTTTAGGACAAAAGTGTTCCTTTTCCTTAAATAAAACCCATTTCGTATATGTCTAGCTTAAGTTACTTAGAAAGGTTTTGCTTTTAAGATTGACATAAACATAGAGTCTTTCAATGTAGCTACTAAAAATCTAAATTGTTAAGCCAAAGGCAAAGAAGTTCCCTGAATAAACTGAACACTTTGAAGGCCAGCGTAGCAGGGGCAGGGGTTTGGGGACCATGGTTTCAGGGGACATCTAAGTAAATTGGCATAATAAAATCTATTAACAAAACATTCTGCATCCCATTTTGGAGAGTGGCATCTGGGGTCTTAAACACTAGCAAAAGACCATCTAAGATGCATCAATTGGTCTCAACCCACCTGGATCAAAGGAGAATGAAGAACACCAAAGACACAAGGTAATTACAAGCCCAAGAGACAGAAAGGGCCACGTAAACCAGAGACTACATCATCCTGAGACCAGAAGAACTAGATGGTGCCTGGCTAGAACTGATGACTGCCCTGACAGGGAGCACAACAGAGAACCCCTGAGGGAGCAGGAGAGCAATGGGATCCAGACCCCAAATTCTCATAAAAAGACCAGACTTAATGGTCTCACTGAGACTAGAAGGACCCTGGTGGTCATGGTCCGCAGACTTTCTGTTAGGCCAAGACTGGAACCATTCCCAAAGCCAAGTCTTCAGACAGGGATTGCACTGGATTGTGGGATAGAAAAGATACTGGTGAAGAATGAGCTTGGATCAAGTAGACACATGAGACTATGTGGGCAGCTCCTGTCTGGAGGGGAGATGAGAGAGCAGAGGAGGTCAGAAGCTGGCCAAATGGACACGAAAAGAGAGAGTGGAGGGAAGGAGTGTGTTGTCTCATTGGGGGTAAAACAATTAGGAGTATATAGCAAGGCGTATATAAATTTTTGTATGAGAGACTGACTTGATCTGTAAACTTCCACTTAAAGCACAATTTAAAAAAACTAAATCATAAGACAGAGCACAAGGTTTTTCTGGGATGAGGAAAGAACTGAGGTTCTAAGACAGCCTTACAAAAAACAGCAATTCTCAGCCATAGCCTCCAACTGATACGAGGAGATACTTAGACACGAGGCTCTAGACTAGAAGCAAGCTCTCAAAACAGCATGAGACGGGAAGACCACATAAACTTACTGAACAATACCACATAAAACAAAGATAGGAGGATTCTGGTTTCTTAAAGTATGTGTAAATACAAATCCCAAACCAGTGTCTCGGTAGCAGGAGGGAAATCCAGGCTCATTTATCAAAGATTTTAAGCTCTAAGGTTCAAGCTTTTGATTTCCTTCTTTTTAAACTTTATTAATTCTGTTGGCTGTAGACCTAGTCTCCTATTTTAGACCTTAAATATACTAGTTCTTCCAGTTGGAGAGTACTTTAAAGTAGCTACTGATTTTAATTTTAACATTGTGATTCTCTTTTGAAAAACTGTATCTTAAAACAGGTACAGAACTATCGCTTCTCCCTTAAATTTCCTAAAACAGATCAGGGGCTGCCACCTCCCTTAGGAATTTCATAACACAGGTCAGGAGCCGCCACCTCCCCTGAGAATTTCATAACACAGGTCAGGAGCCACCACTTATCCCTGAGAATTTCACAGCACAGATTAGGAGCTACCACTTCTCCCTGAGAATGCCATAACACAGGTCAGGAGCTGTCGCCTCCCCTGAGAATTTCATAACACAGGTCTGGAGCTGTCACCTCCCCCTGAGAATTTGATAACACAGGAGCTACCAATTCTCCCTGAGAATGTTATAACACAGGTCAGGATCCACCACTTCTCCCTGAGAATGTCATAACACAGGTCAGGAGCTGTCATCCCCCTGAGAATTTCATAGCAGGTCAGGAGCTGCCACCTCCCCCTGAGAATCTGGCAAAACAGGTAAGGAGCTGCTACCTCCACTTTTGCAAATTTGGTAAAACAGCATTATTTTCCAGGTTTTTCTCTGAGCCACAAAAAGAAACCTAATGAAGAACGCCACGGGGTTTGGGCAGTGTTTTGCTTCGACCAGTGTGTAACTTTGTTGAGCGAGAGTTTACCTAGGGGTGGCAGGCAGCCTGTCTTGCAGCCACCTTATCCTCTCACGGGAGAGTTTCAACGTTTATGATGAGCACCAGCAAAAAATTCAGTCACGGGGCTTTTTACTGATTGACCCGTGCCTGAGTTTTTTGCTTATAGTGGCTCAGAGCTCTCTGAAAATAGAATTACCTCTTTAATGTTTCAAACATCCAAATCCAGACCTAAACTGCAGCTCACCAAGAGTTACTAGATACCACTCTTAAACCATCAAAAAAAAAAACCTAAGATTCTCCTTAATCAAACCACTGTTTTTTTTTTTTCAAACAAATATGCTGAACAGAACTTAAGAAAACATGAGGAAAAGAGCAAAAAGAATAAGCACAGGCTGGTTTTCAGAGAGTGCTCACCCTGTCGGTGTGAAAGGGACATGGAGTGCAAATACTTGGGTCCAGAAGATAGGACCTCTCTTTTTGTTGGCGTCTCTGTAGTCCATGTCTCCTTGAGGCCTACTGGATTCATGGTTTTGGAATCCCTGCAGTGACTACACGTTAACTCTTGTAGGATGAAAACACCACAAAGTTTAGTAAAGCAAAAAGAAAGGTTTATTTGGCAGATATTTAAAGAGGCAAAAGTAGGGAAGGGACAAGCATGCTGTCAGAACCACGTCTGCCCTAGCTGCTGTTCCCAGTTCTTAAGGATGCATCTTAGCAGGCTGCATTCCAGGATCCCTTGAACGTTCCCGGTTCTCTGGATATACACACTTACACACACCCACAACCTCATCCTGTGTACCAACTAACAGGAATCTGAGCCAAAATGTCCTCAGTAGTCAATTCCTCCCGCTTCTTGGGACCCTTCTGAGGCCTTACCTAGTAGCTACCCTGTTCCCAAATAACCTCAGATCCCTTGTGCCCTCAATGGCCGATTTCTCCCACCTCTTGAGACTCCTGTAAGGCCGTACCTAGGCACTTACCAAGCAATCCAGGTGTGTTTCATGTCTCTCAGAACCATCGTTTGGGTACTGGGGTGATCTGCTTTCAGAACTGCTCCAAGATATCCAGGAGAAATCTCCTGGTGGCACCAAACATCACGGCCGGTCTGTTTCCTGGTCTACCTCAGGAACCCAGCAGATGGCTCCTGACTGGCTCGCCAGAAATGTTACCCAGTGGAAACCCCAGGTTCTTACTCAGCATGACTTGTATGGGCCAGTAAACAGGAGACTGAGGTGGGAGAACAGGGAAGGCATTTTTGTTTCATTGTACAAGGAAAGGAGTCAGTTGGAGCTGCTGCTGCCAAGACTACTCCCCAAGGGCGGGCAGGCAAGTTACTTTTAAAGGGGTTTACAAGTATGGAGTTCATAGAAGTTATGTCAGCAACACCCTTAATCATAGTACACAGGCACAGTGAGGTTTACATATAGCCTTCAAGCAAAAGCAGGATTCAGATGCAAAGCTGGGGGTGGGGGAAAGAAGCCCAGCAAAGGGAACAGGGCTTTTCAATACAACACTGGGGACTAAGCCAATCAAAGAAAACATAATTTCTAATACAGCACTGTGGGGGCTCTGTGCTAGTGTGTCAGGGTTGTATGCTTTCACCATACTTATTCAATCTGTATGCTGAGCAAATAATCCAAGAAGCTGGACTGTATGGAGAACAGGGCATCAGAATTGGTGAAAGTCTCATTATCAACTTGCCATATGCCGATGATTCAAACTTTCTTACTGAAAGCGATGAGGACTTGAAACACTTACTGATGAAGATCAAAGACTGCAGCCTTCGGTATAGATTACACCTCAACATAAAACAAAAATCCTCACAACTGAACCAATAAACATCACGATAAAAGAGAATATTCAGGAGGGACTAGTGTCTGAATACAGACATCATGCTTGGTAGAGGGTTGACAGAAAGGAGGAAGACCCTCAAGGAGATGGACTGACACAGTGGCTGCAACGGTGGGCTCAAGCATAACGACGATTGTGAGGATGGTGCAGGACCCAGCAGTATTTCATTTTTTGTACACAGGGTCGCTATGAGTTGGAACTGACTCAGTGGCACCTAAAACATAACAACGTATAAACAAGGAGTGAAGAAACTATGTATAGTTTAAATAACAGGAATTTAAATCCTTGATAATAGACCTTGTCAATTTTTATGGCCTCCCAGTATGTCCCACCTTGATCTCATCTACTTTCTGCCTGGAGATTACTGCTATCTGCATATGAGAAATCTATTATTACCCAGTTTTTATTCAAGAGCGGTTGCAGCAGTACATCGACAGGGAAATACCAGAAAATTCAAGCCTTATTCAGAAGAATACATGGAACAATGGGTATCATTGCTGTTGTTGGATGAATCTTGGCCAAAAGCGGAGAATACCAGGAAGATGTTTACCTGTGTTTTATTGACTATGCAGAGGCATTTGACTGTTCGAATAATAAAAGATAATGGATAGCATTGTGAAGAATGAGAATTCCAGAACACTTAACTGTGCTCATGAGGAATCTGTACGTAGACCAAGAAGCAGTAGTTCAGTCAGAGCAAGGGGATACTAAAAAAAAATGGTCTAAAATCAAGAAAGGTGTGTGTCAGGGTTGTATCCTTTCACCATACTTATTCAAACTGTATGCTGAGAAAATAATCCCAGAAGCTGGACTGTATGAAAAAGAACTCAGCATCAGGATTGGTGGGAGACTCATTAACAACCTGCGATACACAGATGTCACAACCTTGCTTGCTGAAAGTGAAGAGGACTTGAAGCACTTACGGATGAAGATCAGTGACTACGGCCTTCGTTATGGGTTACACCTCAACATAAAGAAAACAAAATCCTCCACAATTGGACCAATAAGCAACATCATGATACAGGGAGAAAAGATTGACGTTGTCAGTGATCCACAATCAACGCCCATGGAAACAGCAGTCAGGAAATCAAACAACGTATTGCATTGGGCAAATCTGCTGCAAAAGACATCTTTAAAATGTTAAAAAAAAAAAAAAAAAGAAGCAAAGATGTTACTTTGAGGACTAAGGTGCAACTGACTGAAGCCAAGATGTTTTCAATTGCCTCATATGCATTCAAAAGCCAGAAAATGAATAAAGAAGACTGAAGAATTGATGCCTTTGAATTATGGTGTTGGCGAAGAATATTGCAGGAAGAATGACCAAGTTTCTTGGAAGAAATACAGCCAGGGTGCTCCTTGGAAGCAAGGATGATGAGACTTTGACTCATGTCCTTTGGACATGTTGTCAGGAGGGACCAGTCCCTGGACAAGGACATCATACTTGGTTAAGTAGAGGGTCAGTGAAAAAGAACACAACCCTTGATGAGATGGATTGACGCAATGGCTGCAACATTGGGCTAAACATAGTAACCATTGTGAGGATGGCACAGAACCTGCATTGTTAAGTTCTGTTGTACACGGTCTCGCTATGAGTTGGAATCCATTCAGTGGTCCATAACGACAACAACATAATTTCAGTTAATACTATTTTATTATAGCTTTGACACCAAAAAAAAATTTTTTTTTTTTAGTGAAGGTTTACATAGCAGTTTAGGTTCCTATTCAACAATTTCTACACAAATTGCTCAGTGACATTGGACACATTCTTTGTTATTCATGAACATTCCTAATATTTCTGTTCTGGTTGTTCCCTTTCTATTAATCTGGTTTCCCTACACCCTTACATTCTTATCTCTTTTTTAAAAAGTAGTTGTTGACTCTTTGGTCTCATATAGTTGATTTTTTTAATGGAGCACAGTGAGGCGATGTTCCTTATTTTGTGAGCCGGTCTGTTGTTTTAGCTAAAAGATGACCTCAGGGGCTAGTTTTGGGTCAAAGTTTAAAGACTATTTCAGGGCAACAGTCTTGGGAAGTTCTCCAGTCTCAACCAGTCCAGTAAGTCTGTTTGCTTTTTGGTTTTGTTTTTTAGGAATTTAACATTCTATTCCACATTTTTCTCCCATTCCATCAGGGTCCATCTATTATAGCTCGGATCAGAATGGCCGGAGTGGTAGCCAGGCACTGTCTTACCTGGTTCTTCCTGTTCTATGGTAGGTGAGGTCGTGCTTCATGTAGACCCTTAGTCCTGTAGACTAGGTTCTTCTTTGAGTCTTTGGTTTCCTTCTTTCTCTTTTGCTCCAGATGAATAGAAACAAATGGTTGTATCTTAGATGGCCACCCTCAAGCTTTTAAGACCCCATACACTAGTCACCAAACTAGGATATAGAACATAAACTTTATGAACTATATGTTGTTGTTGTTGTTAGGTGCCCTCGAGTGGGTTCTGACTCATGGCAACCTTGTGTACAGCAGAATGAAACACCATTGGGTCCTGAGGCATCCTCGCAGTCGTAATTATGCACGAGCCCATTGTTGCAGCCACTGTGTCGGTCCATCTCGTTGAGGGTCTTCGTCTTTCGCTGACCCTATACTTCACCAACCATGATGCCCTTTTCCGGGGACTGGTCCCACCTCATCACATGTCCAAAGTACGTGTGACGAAGTCCTGCCGTCCTTGCTTCTAAGGAGCATTCTAACTGTATTCCTTTAAAGACAAACTTCTTAGTTCTTTTGGCATAGCTTCCAGCGTCACAGCAGCACGCAAGCCCTCACAGTATGACGGACAGACAGATGTGTGGGGGTGTGAACTATATATACATATTATGCCAGCTGACCAGATGTCCCACAACACTTTGGTCCTGATTCTTCAAACCCAGGAACAAATCCCATGGAGTGTTTGGTTACACCTAAGAAGTATCCATATATATGACACTGAGTCCTTAATCCATAATCTCTATATTTTTTCATTTTGCCTCTTTTGAGCTTTCTGTAAATTTAATTATAATTGTGTTTGGTTTCTTCCATGACTTGTTTTCCTCAGAATGCTTTTGAGTGTCACATGTTGATGTCTGTAGCTCTAGCCTACTCATGTTGCTATGTATGCATGCTACCACTGTATGAGTGGGCCAGAATTTACTTACCCATTGTAGAGCTTACTTTAGGTTTTCTTTATGTTGAGGTGTAATCCATACTGAAAGCTGTAGTCTGATCTTCATCAGTAAGTGCTTCAAGTCATCTTCACTTCCATCGAGCAGGGGTGTGTCAGCTGCATATCGAAGGTTGTTAGTGGGTCTTCCTCTAGTCCTGATGCTGCGTTCTTCTTCATATAGTCCAGCTTCTCCGATTATTTGCTCAGCGTACAAATTGAATAAGTATGGTGAAAGAATACACACCTTTCTTGATCTTAAACCATCCAGTATCCCCTTGTTCTGTTCCAGTGACTGCCTCTGCTTGGTCTATGTTCTCATGAGCACAATTAAGTGTTCTGGATTTTCATTATCCTCAGTGTAATGCATAATTTGTTAATGATCCACGCATTCAAATACGTTTGCATAGTCAAGAAAACACAGGTAAACATCCTTCTGGTATTCTCTGGTTTCAGCCATGATCCATCTGACATCAGCAATGGTATCCCTTGTTCCACGTCCTCTTCTGAATCCAGCTTCAATTTCTGGCAGTTCCCCGCGGATATAGTGCTGCAACCGCTTATGAATGATCTTCAGCAAAATTTTACTTGTGTAATATTAATGATACTGTTCGATAATTTCCACATTCTTTTGGATGACCTTTCTTTGGAATCGATGCACTTGTGGATATCTCCCAGTCGGTTGGCCAGGTAGCTATCTTCTAAATTTCTTGGCATAGACAAATGTGCACCTCCAGTGCTGCATCTATTTGTTGAAATATATCAGTTGATGTTCCATAAATTCCTGGAGCCTTATCTTCCGCCAGTGCCTTCAGTGCAGCTTGGCCCTCTTCTGTCAGTACCATGAGTTCCTGATCATGTGCTACCTCCTGAAATGGTTGAACGTCACCGAATTCTTTTTGGTACAGTGACTCTGTGTATTCCTTCCATCTTCTTTTGATGCCTCTTGTATCATTTAATATTTTCCCTGTAAAATCCTTAAATATTGCAACTCAAGGCTTAAATTTTTTCTTCAGTTCTTTCAGCATCCCTTTTGGTTTTCTATCTCCAGGTCTTTGCACATGTCATTATCATACTTTGTCTTTTCAAGGTGCCCTTTGAAATCTTCTGTTTACCTCTATTATTTCATCATTTCTTCCTTTCGCTTTAGCTATTCGACACTCAAGAGGAAGTTTCAGAGTCTCTTCTGACATCCATTTTGGTCTTTTCTTCCTTTCCTGTCTTTTTAGTTGACCTTTTGCCCTCATATATGATGTCCTCAATGTCATTGAACAACTCGTCTGTTCTTTGGTCATTAGTGTTCGATGCGTCAAATCTATTATTTAGATGGTCTCTAAGTTCAGGTGAAGTATACTCAAGGTTGTAATTTGGCTCTTGTGGACTTGCTGTAATTTTCCTCAGTTTCAACTTGAACTTGCATATGAGCAGTTGACGGCCTGCTCTACAGTCGGCCCCTGGCCTTGTTCTGACAGATAATACTGAGCTTTTCCATCGTCTCTTTCCACAGATGTAGTCGATTTGATTCCTGTGTATTCCATCTGGTGAGGTCCATGTGTATAGTCGCCGTTTATGTTGCTGAAAAAACGTATTTGCAATGGAGAAGTCAGTGGACTTGCAAAATTCTGTCAGGCAATCTCCAGCGTCGTCTTTATCACTAAGGCCATATTTATCAACTACCATTCCTTTTTCTTTGCTTCCAACTTTCGCATTCCAATCATCAATGATTTTCAATGTGTTTTGATTGAATATTTGATCAGTTTCAGACTACAGAAGTTGGTAAAAATCTTCAATGTCTTCATCTTTGGCCTAAATAATAGTCATATTAACTGGTGTTTCCTGTAGGCATATGGATATTGTCCTATCACTGACAGTGTTGTACTTGGATAGATCTTGAAATGTTCTTTTTGATGATGAATGCAATACCATTCGCCTTCAATATGTCTTTTCCAGCATAGTACACCACATGATTGTCTGATTCAAAATGGCCAGTACCAGTGCATTTCAGCTCACTAATGTCTAGGATATTGATGCTTACGTGGTCCATTTCATTTTTGACAACTTCCAATTTTCCTAGTTTCATACTTCATACATTCCTTGTCATGTTATTGATGGGTGTTTGCGGCTGTTTCTTCTCATTTTCAGTCATGCCACATGAGCAAATTGAGGTCCTGAAAGCTTGACTCCATCACGTCATTGAGGGTCGACTCTACTTTGAGGAAGCAGTTTTTCCCTAGTCATCTTTTGAGTGCCTTCCAACCTGATGGGCTCGTCTTCTGGTGCTCTATCAGATAGTGTTCCGATACTATTCATAGGGTTTTCACTGGCTAATTTTTTCAGAAGTAGACTGCCAGGTCCTAGTCTTAGTCAGTAAGCTCCATTGAAACCTGTCCACCAAGGGTGACTCTGCTGGTATTTGAAATACTGGTGGTAAAGCTTCCAGAATCACAGTAACACTCTACCACCACAGTATGACAAACTTCGTTTATTTCAGTCTGTTTGGATGTCATTTAATAATGCTATATAATTTTCTCATTAGACTCTCTTATTAATAGCACTTCTTTTTGATGATTTTTATCCTTACTAAAAATGTGGTATCTTTTTAAAATTAATTTTTCAACTGCTAGGTGCTAGTATGTTGTTGTTGTTAGGTGCCGTCGAGTCGGCTCCGACTCATAGCGACCCCGTGCACAACAGAACGAAACACTGCCCGGTCCTGCGCCATCCTTACAATCGTTGTTATGCTTGAGCTCATTGTTGCAGCCACTGTGTCAATCCACCTCGTTGAGGGTCTTCCTCTTTTCCGCTGACCCTGTACTCTGCCAAGCATGATGTCCTTCTTCAGGGACTGATCCCTCCTGACAGCGTGTCCAAAGTATGTAAAATGCACTCTTGCCTTCCTGCTGCTAAGGAGCATTCTGGTTGTACTTCTTCCAAGACACATTTGTTCATTCTTTTGGCAGTCCATGGTATATTCAATATTCTTCGCCAGCCCCACAATTCAAAGGCGTCAACTCTTCTTCGGTCTTCCTTATTCATTGTACAGCTTTCACATGCATATGATGCGATTGAAAATACCCTGGCTTGGGTCAGGCGCACCTTAGTCTTCAGGATGACATCTTTGCTTTTCAACACTTTAAAGAGGTCCTTTGCAGCAGATTGGCCAAATGCAATGCGTCTTTTGATTTCTTGACTGCTGCTTCCATGGCTGTTGATTGTGGATCCAAGAAAAATGAAATCCTTGACAACTTCAATCTTTTCTCCATTTTATCATGATGTTGCTCATTAGTCTAGTTGTGAGGATTTTTATTTTCTTTATGTTGAGGTCTAATCCATACTAAAGGCTGTGGTCTTTGATCTTCATTGGTAAGTGCTTCAAGTCCTCTTCACTTTCAGCAAGCAAGGTTGTGTCATCTGCATAACACAGGTTGTCAATGAGTCTTCCTCCAATCCTGATGCCCCGTTCTTCTTCATATAGTCCAGCTTCTCGTATTATTTGTTCAGCATACAGATTAAATAGGTATGGTGAAAGAATACAACCCTGATGCACACCTTTCCTGACTTTAAACCTATCAGTATCCCCTTGTTCTTTCGGAACAATTGCCTCTTGATCTATGTAAAGGTTCCTCATGAGCACAATTAAGTGTTCTGGAATTCCCATTCTTCGCAGTGTTATCCATAGTTTGTTATGATCCACACAGTCAAATGCCTTTGCATAGTCCATAAAACACAGGTAAACATCCTTCTGGTATTCTCTGCTTTCAGCCAGGATCCATCTGACATCAGCAATGATATCTCTGGTTCCACGTCCTCTTCTGAAACCAGCCTGAATTTCTGGCAGTTCCCTGTCGATATACTGCTGCAGCCATTTTTGAATGATCTTCAGCAAAATTTTGCTTGCATATGATATTCATGATATTGTTCTATAATTTCCACATTCGGTTGGATCACGTTTCTTGAGAATAGGCATAAATATGGATCTCTTCCAGTCAGTTGGCCAGGAAGCTGTCTTCCATATTTCTTGGCATAGTAGAGTGAGCACCTCCAGCACTGCATCTGTTTATTGAAACATCTCAATTGATATTCCATCAATTCCCGGAGCCTTGTTTTTCGCCAGTGCCTTCAGAGCAGCTTGGACTTCTTCCTTCAGTACCATCAGTTCCTGATCATATGCCACCTCTTGAAATGGTTGAATATCAACTAATTCTTTTTGGTATAATGACTCTGTGTATTCCTTCCGTCTTCTTTTGATGCTTCCTGTGTTTTTCAGTATTTTCCCCATGGAATCCTTCACTATTGCAACTCGAGGCTTGAATTTTTTCTTCAGTTCTTTCAGCTAGAGAAATGCCGAGCGTGTTCTTCCCTTTTGGTTTTCCATCTCCAACTCTTTGCACATGTTATTATAATACTTTACTTTGTCTTCTCAAGAGGCCCTTTGAAATCTTCTGTTCAGTTCTTTTACTTCATCATTGGTGCTAGTATATATAAATGAAATATTTAAAATAAAGTTCACCTTCATATTTATTTTGTTATCTGAATATTCTCAGTACTAAAATCATCTGTACCATCTTTAAGAGTTCTACATATGCAATTATTTAACCTACATACATAGGTTGATGTGGTTTTTGTTAATCTTTGACATTCTTCTTTACTTTTTTTCTTCCTTTTTCTTTTTGGTATGTGTCAGCTACAACCTCTAGGATAATGTTGAGTAGGAATGGAATAATGGATACCCTTGTTTTTTATATGCTTTTACTAGAAAAATGTTGATGTCTTCAATATGTATGTTCTTTGATGTCCATTTTTTGTATATGCCAATTTTCATCATTTGTTGTCTGATAATGGCCATAACCTTATAACTTATCTCCTAGCTTTTACATGTGCCCCCACACAGGGTTCTTTAAATTCTTTAAAAACTGTTTGATCAAAGGCGTAAAATTGCAGTGCATTTTACTCAGATTAGAAGCCGGTGACTTTTCAGAAGCCAGCATGATCCCTGGAACCTGATATGCCCACTGGTTCCGATGCCCTCTCCAAATTCCTCTACTGTTACTCTCCAGCATCTCACTCTGCTCTGGTCATGTTGGGGCTTGGGGTCTCCCTAAAACATACCAGGCACACTCCCACCTTCTGGCTTGTGCTGGTGTTTCCTCCTCCTAGAATAGTCTCTTCTCAGCTATTCTTTGGGCGATTCCTTCACATCTTTCAAGTCTTAGATCATTCTTTCCAATGAATTCAGTTAATTATGCTGTTGAGACCATAGAGCACCTCACATAAGCACTCTGCTCCTGGGCTTCTGCTCTGGACTGATTCTCTGTGTTTGCCTGTGGTCCCTCCAGTTTGGGGGGCAGTGGCTTGCCCTGTGACCTCAATAGCCTCATTAGTTGAATTCATTGAAAGAATGCCCTGTGACCCCTGAATAGCCTAATTAATACTGCTACTTGCGTTGTCAGGGCTGTCAGTACTCCGCATTCCAGCAATTAGGTCTCGACAGTTAGTGAACCTGTGCCCTTGGGCAGTGACTTCACCAGTGCTTCTCTGCTTCTCGCCTCCCCACTGTGGTGAGACAGGAAGCCTGCAGGAGGCTAAGGATGGATATTCCACTACTCCAGGTTTGTTAGGCTGGGGTAAAAGTTTTGCTTCAGCGCAGGGGTGTGAAGCAGAAGAGAATGCTCTGGGTGAGTTTCAAAAAGGCTGCTTTTCCTCCAGCCCCTACTGGCAGCACAGGGGCATTTTTCTCTGATCTTCACACTGAAGACCTGGTAGGGTTCATGGAGATAAAATTCACAAAACTCTGTAAGTCCCCCTAAGATGGCCCCCTGGCATATTCAACCCCGAAGCTTGTCTACACCAAGCCTCCAGCAATTCCTCAGCTTTCCTTCTCTGGTCCAGATCCTAGCAGTGGTTTCTGCTCTGGAGCTCCTGCCCTAGAATGATTCTCTCTGTCTCCCTATGTGTCCCCTCAGTTTTGGGGGTGTAATTGAACACCTCTCGAGTTCTTGTCCTGTCCTATTAGCCAATTGAAATAAGATGGACACCAGTTGAAAGAGAAAGAGAAAGCAGCAAGTTTATTATCTGCACAGATAAGGAGCAACTTAGGGTCCAGCAACCAACTTGGGGACTTGGGAGTCTTTTATGGGGAGACTGATTCCAGGTCTTACAGCTCAGTCCCCCACAGCCCACCCATTCTTGGAATTCCCCTCCCCTGTCCAAGTTTGGGAGTCCAGCTCTCGAGTTGTCTTGGGCCGGGTGTACTGGTGGATGGACCTCTGGCTCCAGAACGGGCTCCAGGTGCAACGGTGGGCTGGTGGGTGGACTTCTGGGTCCAGAACGGGCTCCGGGTACAACGGTGGGGTGGTGGATGGACCTCTGGCTCCAGAATGGGCTCCAGGTGCAACGGTGGGCTGGTGGATGGACCTCTGGCTCCAGAATGGGCTCCAGGTGCAACGGTGGGCTGGTGGATGTACCGCTGGCTCCAGAACGGGCTCCGGGTGCAACGGTGGGCTGGTGGGTGGACTTCTGGGTCCAGAACGGGCTCCGGGTACAACGGTGGGGTGGTGGGTGGACCTCTGGGTCCGGAACGGGCTCCAGGTACAACGGTGGGCTGTCGGGTGGACCTCTGGCTCCAGAATGGGCTCCGAGTGCAACGGTGGGCTGGTAGATGTGCTCCCTCAGGAGTAGGGGAGTTCCCAGGTCAGGTTCCGGGCAGACTGCGTGGTTCCCAGGTCAGGTTCCGGGCAGGCCTGGGAGGTTCCCAGGTCAGGCTCCGGGCAGGCCTGGGAGGTTCCCAGGTCAGGCTCCGGGCAGGCATGGGAGGTTTCCAGGTCAGGCTCGGGGCAGGTGTGGGAGGTTCCCAGGTCAGGTTCCAGGCTGGCGTGGGTGGCCAGTTGGAGCTGGTTCTCAAGGTGCAGGCTTCTGGCCTGAAAATGTTGCTAAGAAAATGTTGCCTAGGGCATATCAGAGGTTAGTCATGAAGAACAGTAAGTTGCTAATGACCTTTTCACTTTGTGAATAACCAGAGTATCCTCCCTTTCCCATGTGTGAAGGTCAATGGTGGTCTTTGACTCATGTGCCTCTACATTGGGAGTTGTTGAAGTCAACGAGCATATGAAATTTGTTTTCAGAATTATCACAGAGCTCTTCAAAGTTTTTAGAATTGAAAGTACGGTTTTTTTTCCCTTAACATCCAGGTTTCGCTTGCTAGTATTTCCTAAAATGATTATTTTGCTTTCCCTGAACTAACTCACTGAAGATAAGTGCTTGTGTCACTGCTTCTCCCCTGAGTGTGCTGCACTTTTCATAGAACTTACACCACGTGACGTTATGTCATTGTTGTTAGTTACTGTGGAGTCAGTTTCAGCCAGTAGAGACCCTATGTGTGCAGAGTAGACCTGCTCCATAGGGTTAAGGCTGTGACCTCTCAGAGCAGATTGCCTGGCCTGTCTTCAGAGGAACCTCTGGGTGGCTTTGAACTGCTAGCCTTTTGACTAGCTATAAAACGCTTAACTGTTTGTGCCACCTGGGGGACTTGACATCTTTCATTTATTTACTGCCTGCACCCAAAAAAGTTATGATCTATGTGCGTCCTGATTTTTTCTGTTTTGTTCAGTACTGTATCTGCTTTGCCCATGTCAATATTACTAAATCAATGTTAATAAATGAAAGAGCCAGATGTAAGAGCCTGAAGGGACGCTGTCTTGCCTGAGACATGGGCTTTGCCAGAAGGAGATCCAGGTTGTCTGAATTGAATGGAACATTTCCTTTGTTTCCTCTCCCTACTACCCAGCAGGGCTCAGATCATCCTTGTAACTGAGGATTAACAGCCAGAATACTGAGCGCATTGTAGGTGTATGCACAGAAATGTATTTGTCAGGAGTTTAGTCTTAGACACATTGACCTGCATTCTGACCCTGGCTCAGCAAGGTACCACTCGGTCAACACTGAGCATGTGATCAATTGATTATAACTTCCCTCAGCTGTGACCTGTTTGAAGCAATATTGGCTTAGGAGAGGCATGAGGAATAAATGAGCCAGTGTGTCGAAAGCATTTTTCAAATCCCTTCAGATATTGGAGTTACTCAGTAAATGCAACATTTCTTATCGTTAATGTATTGTAGGGCTGGAAGTTAGGGTTTTTGATGGCCTTTAAATATGTAACCTGGCCCACTGCAGTGGAGAGTTTTGATTGTGGCACTGGATCAAAGTTTGCTGTGACGGTATAATACCAGGATTGATTAGGAATGACCTTGACAGCTCCCTTCACCCCACAGTCTTTCTGTTCTACAGCTGATGGGCTGTTCAGTGCACTGTTGGCATCAGAAGTGCAGAGTAGCAGTGTTTTGTCTCTTAACTAAATGTGGAAATCAAAGGGTTGGTGCTGTTCCACAGTGTCAGTCCTACAGCCCAGAGGATGCCAGTGGTCAGGGTTTAGGTAGTCATGCTTGTGTGCCTTCCAAGGACTACAAAAGTGAGAAAATTTTGGAGTGGAGAATCTAGAGGGTTGGTGTGTAAGGCTTTCTTTCCTAGGATATACGAGCAGTTTAATAGCTGAATCCCCTGCACTTCAGTGAACTTACTAGAAAGTGAGAATCTTAACCTCGTGTTCACAGTCAGCAAACACAAGGGTCTGCTGTTCTGGTTCTTCAGAGATTGGGCTCTGTGTCATCTTGTAACATTAGTGTGTGTTCGTGTGGGTGCCTGGGTGTCTGTCTGTTGAGGGAACAGTCACTAATAATTGCTCTGCAGTAGCTTTGGGTCTCAAAGTTTGAAAATTGTGATGATATCTGGATTATCTTGTTTCCTGTCTCTCACCTGAGCTCTGTTTGCCTTTTCATTACCCTTGCCTGTCTCCATGAAGGGACAGAGTGCATGACAGCGCAGCTATAGAGTTACTGAAAAGTAGATGACAGACATGTAAAAATTCATAATTCCCCAAAATAATATTCTCTGTTCAGTAGGTGGTCCTGTCAGCTCTTGATCACCTGGAGTTCTTTAAGAAAAGCTCAGGGCCTTGGGTTTCTGGTTTGGTCAGGCCACTGGTCCCTCCCATGGCTGGTGAGGGGCCAGAGGAAAAACCTCCAGTCCTGCAGTGTTTCCCAATTGTTAATATCTCATCCTGCTTTCACCCCATGCTTCATGTTTTCTTAAATATCCTGGTGGGTCCTGTGCAAGGAGGCAAACTTTTTTTTTTCCCCACAACTAAGAGACGATCTGAATGTGGGAATAAGGCTTTCATTGTAGAGCTTTTCTCTGATTTATGCTGTGTGTTCTGACTGTCGTAGACCATAAAGGTAGAGAGGAATCAGACTCCAGTCAAACTGGAGAGATAAGTCCATTGTGTTGGAAGTATTGTTAAGTGCCTGAGACAGCATGCAGTCAGTGAGGAAGTGAATGCAGACAGTGAAGGGATGAGACTGATGGCTGAACCCTAGATTAGGTCTTAGTAGAACACAGAGCCCTGTGTCAAATCCCCATGAAATCTCAGTTCCCCAGAATTGTCAGCCTCACCTTTCATTTCACACACTTTGTAGTGCATGGTACCTTGCTGAACCAGAATATGTGGGACATTTTAGGACTCAGTGACTGGTGAGGATGTGGCTGTGGACTTTACCCAGGAAGAGTGGGCACTGCTGGATCTTTCTCAGAGGAAACTCTACAAAGATGTGATGATGGAAACCTTCAGAAACCTGGCCTCAGTAGGTATGGATGGCTTCATTTTCCTTTAAATTTATTCTTAATGACCAAATATGTCATATCATCGATATTACACGAATACGTGGGCCAAGGAATGAGAATACATTGCTAAATAAGACAATATAATCATTTGCTCCCTGGAGCATGCACATCCTGGCTTCCTCACAAATACAAAGCTTTGTGTGTTAAACTGACTTCTCATTTCAATTTTGGTTAAAAGTCTTAAGGCCCTTTAAATGTTGTAAGTGTGAGCATTGATTTCCGGGGTTTCTTTGGTTAACAGAAGAGAATATTTGTGGTCCGGAACCTTGTAAACAGCCTTACTGTGTTTATTACAAGTTTGACATGATTTTGCTACTAGTAAATTCATACCCACCCATCTCCAGAGACCCTGAAGACCAAAGTGTTGGCTCAGTGTCAGGGAAGTGTTAATTGCTCTTCCCTGTCTTCCCCCATGATATACCTTTCTCCATGAACACCAATGCAGCTGCACCTGTGTGTTCTCCCAGAGTAGCTAGAGGAAGACCTAAGTGCTCATTGCGCTGCCCTGTCTTAGGTCATGGTATGCCTTTCTCCATGAGCACCATGTCAGCTGCACCCATGTGTTCTCCCAGAGTAGCAAGAGGAAGACCTGAAGAGAGTGGCACTCATCCAGGGCCACTGTTTCAGGGCACCAGGAGGCAAGAATCCTTTGAAGGACCAGGCCTGCATGGAGGGAATGAGATTTGAATAAATCAGTTAGAAAAAGCCTCTTTGGGGTTGAGGAATATTGTACTTCACAGATACTTGAGCTTACTTTTCTGACTTCCCTCAACCCTGACACATCTGTATTCATGGAGGAAGACTGGCCCCTTTTCCTGTTTTAGTGTTCCGTGTGCACTGTGTTCAGTACCTCTCTACTCTATTCATCTGATTACACCCCATTTATGTCACCGTCACTCTCTATCGTCATGGAAGTACTTCCTAGAAAATTGCTTTTTGACCATTGCGAATGTACTGAAACACCAAAATGTGTTAAAGTCTTTCTTGTCTCACAGCTAACTTTTCCCTCTGAGTAATTTCATTCCTTTTTGTTTCATGTTGTGACCCTCAACTTAAATCTTTGGGTCAGTTTCTCGAAACATTAATGATGGAGAAAAGCTATCCAGTGAAAATAGGATAGTACGATTCATGAAAAATGACACCTGGTCCTTCATGGTAGGAGAAATCTGTGAATTGCATGGCATTGAAGATCAGGATAACAACCAGAAAACACATGTGAGGTGAGTGTCATTCACTCGAGAGTCAGCAGTGCTTCAGGAGAGAGGCTTAAGGTATCATGTTATTAAAATATTTATGAGGAGCCCAGGTGGCACAAATAGTTAAGCACTGGACTGCTAACCAAAAAATTGGTAATTCGAACCTACCCAGTGGCTCCGTGAGAGAAGTACCTGGCAATCTGCTCCTGTAATAATTATAGCCAAGAAAATCCTGTGTGTGTGTGGGTATAAACTAAATGCTGTTGAGTCAATTCTGACTCATAGCAACTCTACAGGGCAGAGTAGAACTGCCCTATAGGGTTTCCATCTTTATGAAAGCAGACTGCCACATCTTTCTCGAGTCTATTCCAACTCGTGGCAGTGCTGCTGGGTTGGTTTTAACCACCAGCCTTTAGGTTCTAGTCGAGCACAAACTCTTTGTGCCATCCAGGTATCTTATAAACCCAAAAACCAAACCCATTGCTGTCGAGTTGATTCCAATTCATAGCTACCCCATAGGACAGAGTAGAACTGCCCCATAGGGTTTCCAAGGAGCAGCTGGTGGGTTTGAACTGTCAGCCTTTTGGGTAGCAGCCAAGTTCTTAACCACTGTGCCACCAAGGCTCCAGGTGCCTGCTCAAATGCTGTGTGTACACACAACTTTCGCAGTATAGCATTTTCATCAATGTGAGTCAGGTATTGGATATTTGAAACGTATTTCACTTATATACATTGCAGAAGGTCCCATATTTTAGAAATACAGTGAAAATAACGGTAGCATCTCTGCCAGATGATTTAGTCTATGAAACATGAGACAATTCAGGGCAAAAAAGTGCATGATTACTGTATGTGGTAATGGTGAAATGGTAACATTTGTATCCAACAGTGTGCTGCCTATTTTTAACAGACAGCGTGTGATAGAGAACCTCTGTGTAAGTAATGAAGACAATCAGTGTGGACAGACCTTCAGCCAGATTCCAAATCTTTCTGTGCTCAATAGAACTCCCATGGAAGCATATTCTTCTGAATTCCTTGAGTGTGGACAATCTTTGACGGATCATCAATCATTTAAGCACCCTATCAGATCTCACTCTGGATGCAATGCCTCTCAGCCTAAGGAATGTGGAGAAGCCTGCAGTTGTCCCTCTTACCTCAGCACTCCTGTGAGAATACTTACTGGAGAGAAGCCCTATGAATGTAAGAAATTTGGGAAAGCCTTTTGTCAGTCTTCAGACCTCATACATATGAGAACTCACAGTGGAGACAGGCTTTATAAATGTAAGGAATGTGGCAAAGCCTGTCATCATTCCTCACACCTCACTAGACATACGAGTACACATAGTGGAGAGAGGCCTTATCAGTGTAAGGAATGTGGGAAAGCTTTCAGTTGGCCATCAAATACCACTACACATGTAAGAGCTCACAGTAGAGAGAAGCCTTATGAATGTAAGGAATGTGGGAAAGCCTTTAGTGTCTTCTCAGACTTAACTAAACATATGAGAATTCACAATGGGGAGAGGCCTTATGAATGTAAGGAATGTGGCAAAGCCTTTACTTGCTCTTTAAGCTTCACTAACCATATGAGAATTCACAATGGGAAGAGGCCTTATGAATGTAAAGAATGTGGCAAAGCCTTTTGTCATTCCTCACACCTCACTACATGTATGAGTACTCACAGTGGAGAGAGGCCTTATGAATGTAAGGAATGTGACAAATTCTTCAGTAGCTCCTCAGACTTAACTAAACATATAAGAATTCACAATGGGGAGAAGCCCTATGAATGTAAGGAATGTGGCAAAGCCTTGAGTTGCTCTTCAAGCTTCACTAAACATATGAGAATTCATAATGGAGAGAGGCCTTATGAATGTAAAGAATGTGGGAAAGCCTTTAGTTGGCCATCAATCCTCACTACACATACAAGAACTCACAGTGGAGAGAAGCCTTATGAGTGTAAGGAATGTGGGAAAGCCTTTAGTTGCTCTTCAAGCTTCACTAAACATATGAGAATTCACAGTGGAGAGAAGCCTTATGAGTGTAAGGAATGTGGCAAATCCTTTAGTTCCTCCTCAAACTTAACTAAACATATGAGAATTCACAATGGGGAGAGGCCTTATAGATGTAAGGAATGTGGCAAAGCCTTTCGTCATTCCTCAGACCTCACTACACATATGAGAATTCACAATGGAGAGAGGCCTTATGAATGTAAGGAATGTGGGAAAGGCTTTACTTGGCCATCACACCTCACTGCCCATATAAGAACTCACAGTGGAGAGAGGCCTTATGAATGTAAGGAATGTGGCAAATCATTTAGTTGCTCCTCAAACTTAACTAAACATATGAGAATTCACAATGGGGAAAGGCCTTATGAATGTAAGGAATGTGGCAAAGCCTTTTGTCATTTCTCAGACCTCACTACACATATGAGAATTCACAGTGGAGAGAGGCCTTATGAATGTAAGGAATGTGGGAAAGCCTTCAGTTGGCCGTCACACCTCACTAAACATACAAGAATTCACAGTAGAGAGAGGCCTTATGAATGTAAGGAATGTGGAAAAGCCTGTCGTAATTCCTCACACCTCACTAGACATATGAGTACTCATGGTGGAGAGAGGCCTTATAAATGTAAAGAATGTGGAAAAGCCTTTAGTTGGCCATCAATCCTCACTACACATACAAGAACTCACAGTGGAGAGAAGCCTTATGAGTGTAAGGAATGTGGGAAAGCCTTTAGTTGCTCTTCAAGCTTCACTAAACATATGAGAATTCACAGTGGAGAGAAGCCTTATGAGTGTAAGGAATGTGGCAAATCCTTTAGTTCCTCCTCAAACTTAACTAAACATATGAGAATTCACAATGGGGAGAGGCCTTATGAATGTAAGGAATGTGGCAAAGCCTTTCGTCATTCCTCAGACCTCACTGCACATATGAGAATTCATGGTGGAGAGAGGCCTTATGAATGTAAGGAATGTGGGAAAGCCTTTACATGGCCATCACACCTCACTGCCCATATAAGAACTCACAGTGGAGAGAGGCCTTATGAATGTAAGGAATGTGGCAAATCATTTAGTTGCTCCTCAAACTTAACTAAACATATGAGAATTCATAGTGGGGAGAGGCCTTATGAATGTAAGGAATGTGGGAAAACCTTTTGTCACTCCTCAGACCTCACTACACATACGAGATTTCACAGTGGAGAGAGGCTTTATGAATGTAAGGAATGTGGGAAAGCCTTCAGTTGGCCATCACACCTCACTAAACATATAAGAATTCACACTGGAGAGAGGCCTTATGAATGTAAGGAATGTGGCAAATTGTTTAGTTGCTCCTCACACCTCACTACACATATGAGTACTCACAGTGGAGAGGGGCCTTATCGATGTAAAGAATGTGACAAAGCCTTTAGTTGCTCCTCACACCTCACTACACATATGAGCACTCACAGTGGAGAGAGGCCTTATGAATGTAGGAAATGTGGCAAAGCCTTTAGATGCTCCTCATACTTAACTAGCCATATGAGTACTCACAGTGGAGAGAGGCCTTATGAATGTAAGGTATGTGGCAAAGCCTTTCGTCGTTCTTCACACCTCACTAGACATATGAGAACTCACAGTGGAGGGAGACCTTAAGAATTAGTTCATTCATAGTGCTGTGATTTCAAACAGCAAATTTCTGAAAGTCTCTGATTAGAGAACAAAGTTTCTCAGTGACTAAGAGAACAACAGAAACTCATACAAAGGGCCATTAGAGCTACTTTGTTTCTTTGGATAAAATAACTGTTTTCATGGTAACTGTTTTTGTCTTTATTAGTGTTCATTTATCCAGTTCCATGAACAGCTGGACAGATATTTACTTCCTCAGTCCATATTGAATTTTACCTTCTTTGGGTATTAGAAATAAGGCTGCAGTGAGTAGCTTGAGCATATGTGGTATTGTGTTTTTTAATGTTTTTAATTGATGTTAATTTGCATGCAATAAAATGCACTGATCTTGTATTTGGATTGAGGTTTTGTTTTGTTTTCATGTATAAAGTCTTCTATTCCAGCTGTCCCCACTGTAAAGTATTTTGCCATTTGTAATTAGTAAATTTCTCATAGGGAGGTACTTTGAGACTATACAAATTTCTGTTTTTCATCTTTTGTCACTAATTTTAGATCCACTGATAATTATTACCTGCAACCATTATTACTGTGGTGTTTACCAAATGGTGATTTTTCTCTTCCAAGCATTCATTCTAGACTTATTAATTGGAATTCTACTGTGAGAAATAGCTTTGCTTTCTCCCCCACCTTCTTTACTTGTTAAATTGTTTATATCAGTATAGGCTAATGAATATTAGTATTTTTTGTTTTCTTAAATTGTCACAGATTTGGTTATTAGAAGCTGCCTTAAGTAGGTTCCTGTACATTTTTTTTTAATTATTTTCTGACAGTGTCCCAGGCTCATCTTGGACTTTTGCATCAACCCTGAAATCAGCCTCATAAAAATAAAATTGTTACATCCTGAATGTGTGTGCATCCATGTGGTGTAGGAGCAGCCCCTGGTGCCCTCTGATGGGGAGAGACTTGAGGTAGGGCCCAGCGTAGTTGATTGTCACCATCCAGGAGCAGAGCAGGTTGTGGGGAGAAGAGGCATTCCACTGTCTGAATTTCTGGGCCTTTTGACTCTGACCCTTTGGAACTCACCGCCCCACCCCCCGCCCAGCAATGAAACAGGACCCATTTCATCTGTGAACACTCTTCTCTAGGCTCTGCTCCAGTGAGCAAGCAGCCTGCCCTCTGCATCCACATGTGTGCAGTCTCGTCACTTCCTCAGGGAACAGGAGGCTCTGGGGTTCTAACACGTGTATGAACAGAGGAGGCCAAGGCAGAGTTTGGGGAATGGATGTGCACGTGTGCGCTGGAGCTCAGGAGGGCTGGTGGGCGTTTTACTTCTGCCTCAAAATGGCATGAGTCTTTGGCCGATCATCATGTGTAAATCTCCTGACACATCACCTGATGGTACGTTGTTGTCGTTAGGTGCCGTTGAGTCCATTTTGACTAATAGCAAATCTGTGTATGACGAAACACTGCCCTGCCCTGCACCATCCTCACAATCATTGTTGTGTTTGAGTCCATAGCTGGAGCCACTGTGTCAGTCTATCTTGTCGAAGGTCCTCCTCTCTTTCGCCAATCCTCTACTAAGCATGATGTCCTCCCCCAGGACTGGTCCCTCCTGATAACATGTCCAGTAGTACCTTGTTAGGCTGTGCTTATCAAGTGGTGAAGAGCCAAACCTCTTAAAATCTGTATTTTTCTTTTTTGCATGTAGTTCAAGAAGTTTAGGTTTTAAACATATGGTTCTGATGTTTACTTTTAATATCAGTGATACAGTCCCTAGCACTTCAAAGCCCTTCTGTCTATGGGCAGGTATTTCATGGAGCCTAGTCTCTGAGAGAAGCCCTGGTGGTGCAGTGGTAAAGTGCTCTGCTGTTAGCCAGAAGGTCAGTGGTTCAAACCCACCAGGTGCTCTGTGGGAAAATGATGTGGCAGTCTGCTTCCATGAAGATTTACAGCCTTGGAAACCTTATGGGACAGTTCTCCTCTGTCCTGTAGGGTCACTGTGAGTCTGAATTGACTCGACGGCAATGGGTCGTGATTTTTTTGTTTTAGTCTCTGTGAGTAACCACCTGTTTGTCACTTTATTGTCCTGTGGTGGCTTGCATGTTGCCATGATGCTGGAAGCTATGCCACCAGTTTCCCTTTTTATCATGATGTGGCTTCTTGGTCCCATGGTGAGGATTTTTGTTTTCTCTATGTTGAGGTGTAATCCATACTGAAGGCTGTGGTCTTTGATCTCATCAGTAAGTGCTTCAAGTCCTCTTCACTATCAGAATGCAAGGTTGTGTCATCTGCATAATGCAGGTTGTTAACGAGTCTTTCTCCAATTCTGATGCCCCGTTCTTCATATAGTCCAGCTTCTTGAATTATTTGTTCAGCATACAGATTGAGTAGGTATGGTGAAAGGATACAAACCTCACTTACACCTTTCTTGACTTTAAACCATGCAGTATCCTCTTGTTCTGTTCAAACGACTGCCCCTTGATCTATGTACAGGTTCCTCATGAGCACAACTAAATGTTCTGGAATTCCCATTCTTTGCAATGTTATCCATAATTTCGTATGATCCACACAGTCGAATACCTTTGCATAGCCAGTAAAACACAGGTAAACATCTTTCCGGTGTTCTCTGCTTTCAGCCGAGATTCATCTGACATCAGCAATGATACCCCTGGTTCCTGGTCCTCTTCTGAATCTGGCTTGAATTTCTGGCAGTTCCTGTTGATACACTGCTGCAGCCACTTTTGAATGATCTTCAGCAAAATTTTACTTGCATGTGATATTAATGATATTGTTCAATAATTTCTGCATTCAGTAGGATCACCTTTCTTGGGAATAGGCATAAATACAGATCTCTTCTAGTCGGTTGGCCAGGTAGCTATCTTCCAAATTTCTTGGCATAGACGAGTGAGTACTTCCAGTGCTGCATCTGTTTGTTGAAACATCTCAGTTGGTATTCCCTCAATTCCTGGAGCCTTGTTTTTCACCAGTGCCTTCAGTACAGCTTGGACTTCTTCCTTCAGTACCATTGTTTCTTGCTCATATGGTACCTTCTCAGATGGTTGAGCATCGACCAATTCTTTTTGGTACAGTGACTCTATTCTTTTCATCTTATTTTGATGCTTTCTGAGTCGTTTAATATTATCCCCACAGAGTCCTTCAGTATTGCAACTTGAGGCTTGAATTTTTTTTTCTTCAGTTCTTTCAGCTGGATAAATGCAGAATGTCTTCTTCCCTTTTGGTTTTCCATCTCCAGTTCTTTGCACATGTTATTATAATACTTTGTCTTCTTGAGCCACCCTTTGAAATCTTCTGTTCAGTTCTTTTACTTCATCATTTCTTCCCTTTCGCTTTAGCTACTTGGCATTCAAGAGCAAGTTTCAGAGTCTCTTCTGACATCCATTTTGGTCTTTTCTTTCTTTCCTGTCTTTTCAGTGACCTCTTGCTTTCTTCATATATGATGTCCTTGATGTCGTTCCACAGCTCGTTTGAGCTTCAGTCATTAGTGTTCAGTGAGTCAAATCTATTCTTGAGATGATCTCTAAATTCAGGTGGGATATATTCAAGGTCGTACTTTGGCTCCCCTGGCCTTGTTCTGACTGATGATATTGAGCTTTTCCATCGTCTCTTTCCACATATGTCGCCAGTTTGATTCCTGTGTATTCCATCTGATGAGATCCACGTGTACGGTCACCGTTGATGTTGTTGAAAAAAGTATTTTCAATGAAGAAGTCACTAGTCTTGCAGAATTCTATCATGCGATCTCTGACATCATTTCTGTCACCAAAGCCATATTTTCCAACTACCAGTCCTTCTTTGTTTCTAACTTTCGCTTTCCAATCACCAGTTATTATCAATGCATCCTGATTACATTTTAGATCAATTTTATACTGCAGAAGTTGGTAAAAATCTTGAGTTTCTTCATCGTTGGCCTTAGTGGTTAGTGCATAAATTTGAATAATAGTTGTAATAACTGGTCTTCCTCCTAGGCATGTGGGTATTATCCTATCACTGACAGCATTGTACTTCAGGATAGACCTTGAAATGTTCTTTTTGACAATGAATGCAACACCATTCCTCTTCAAGTTTTCATTTCTGGCATAGTAAACCATATGATTGTCTGATTCAAAATGGCCAGTACCTGTCCATTTCAACTCACTAATGCCTAGGATATCAATGTTTGGTGTGTTCCATTTAATTTTTGACCACTTCCAATTTCCCTGGATTCATACTTTGTACATTCCACATTCCAATTATTAACAGATGTTTGCAGCTGTTTTTTCTTATTTTGAGTCATGCCAGATCAGCAGATGAAGGTCCCAAAAGCTTGACTTCATCCACGTCATTAAGATTGACTCTACTTTGAGGAGGCAGCTCTTCCCCAGTTGTATTTTGAGTACCTTCCAACCTGGGGGCTCATCTTGTGACGCTATATCAGGCAGTGTTCTGCTGCTATTCATAAGGTTTTCACCGGCTAATTCTTTTCATAAAGTAGACTGCCGGATACTTCTTCCTAGTCTTAGTCTGGAAGCTCAGCTGAAACCCGTCCACCATGGGTGACCCTGCTGGTACCTGAATACTGGTGACGTAGCTTCCAGCATCACAGCAACACACAAGCCCCCATAGTATGACAAACTGACAGACACGTGGGAGCCTGAGGAGTTAGGGGTGGTTACTGCCAGGAAAGACAGGGCTCACACTGGGGGCCCCCTCCTCATCCGGGTGAGTGACCCTCATGAAAACGGCATCCTACAACTGCTGTGCTTACTTAGGACTGTAGTTTTTCCTGAAAATAGGACTAGTTCCATAGTGATGCAGCTTTTCTAAGGACTGGCTAGGATCCCACCACCTGTTATCGGGCCTGACGTCTGAGTCACACCCACCTCACTCGCCACCTGCCCTCACAAAGGCCTTTGATTTAACCTTTTTTTCTCCTTTTTATGAGGAAAATGTCTAAGCTTCCAATGTACGTGGCCCATACAACACTAGACTTTGACCCTAAATTGTTTGAGACATTAACTTAAATAGGCAGGCATCATCTCTGATCCACAGCACACCAAAGATTCCTATGGATGAGAATCAAGTTCTGTTGGGATTAAGGACCTACAAACCCTTAAAGTCGGGGGTGGGGGCGACCTGCAGGGTCGGGGGGCAGGAGAAAGATTAGGTTCCATCCCATACAGACCCTGCATGGGCCCCGCCTATGTCACACTCACACCGTTTCCTGCTGACCTGGAAGCCCACTGCTCTGAGCAAAGGTTCCCTGCAGTGAGTTTCCATCTTTCCAGTTCAGACCTGTGCTTTGTGTCCCTTCCAGCACTCTGCTGCACCCCGTCCTCCACATATGGGCCAGGGAACACCCAGGCACGGGGTCACTGCAGACGTTAAAGTCCTCACACTGCCCTCCCTGCACAGGTCCAGGCACGTCGCTCACACCTCCTCAGCTGGCCCAACCATTTCATCTGGGAAACTGGCCCTTATTAACCTTCCCTTTATCAAAAATGCTGATTTCAAAAGTCAGCCTCTTGCATTTTGATTGTGTTTCTTAATAATCATTGGTACAAATTTCAGTAATGACAGGAGCGTCTTCCTTAGTCCAACAAATCTTACTATTTACTAAATGCTAATAGAAAAAATGGGTTTGGGTTAATAGAAAAAGATGAGAGTGGAAAATATGTGGATCTTTTGTGCTCTATCTATCTGGAAACCCTCGTGGCACAGCGGATAAGTGCTTTGGCTGCTAACCAAGAGGTCGGCAGTTCGAATTCGCCAGGTGGTCCTTGGAAACTCTATGGGGCAGTTCTAGTCTTTCCTATAGGGTCACTATGAGTCAGAAGCGACTAGATGGCAGTGGGTTTGGTTTTTGTGGGGGGGGGGCTGAGTAGTATTTGTTTATGTGAAAGGTTTCCTAAAATATGTTTTCCAAGATTGTCCTAGCTATTGTTTTTATACCTCAGAGCCCAGTTGATGTGTCTTTGTGAGTACTTGTGGCTTCAGCTGGACAATAATAATGGTTCCAATTTTAACTCCTAAACCACTGCCTCCTTTTGTTCAGAGATTGGAGATAACATGTCAGTGATCAAACCCTGGACTTAGGCTCCTAGATGGTGGTGATGGCAGGCTCTTGAAACTCATGGTGCCGGTTTTCCACTGGATACCATCTGGTTCTTCACCAGGATCTTAAGAGTGATGTTTTCATCAGTTGCAGTGCAGAAATGAGCAGAGTCAATGTACATCAACATTTTAGCCCAGGCCTTTCTTTTGCCTTTTAAGTGTGTAAGACAATAGAAGATAAGTTTTATTATGCCTAATGCTATCAGGATGCAGACTAAGAATATTACTACTCCTTGCAATAGTGATCTAACCCATGTACTTATTCCTGATGGTAACCAACCAAATAAATCTGGTGTTTGTAGGGATATTATAGTGTGTCACCAAGTAGCTTGCTGTCTAATTCTGTGTATATCCTGTCCTATTTCTCCTGTGTTATTTATCCAAATCAACAAGAGGTATTTGCTTTAGCACAGACTCCACTTTTTTGGGCTAGTGAAAAATCTCAGGCTATTCGGTTATCTAATGACACCTTGGCTAGTGAGGTCAGAGATCACTGTTGTGTTTCCAGTCTACTAGCAAGTTCATGAGCTATTTGTTCCATAAAAAAAAAAAATTTTTTTTTTGTTCCATAGTGCTTGGTAAATTTCTTAAAGACTTTTATAATTCAACTGTACCGTAAGTAGGAATTAAAACTCTTAGAAATGACCAACCCCACCCTGAGTGTTGGAACAATAGGTTTTCTTCCCTCTACCTTTGCTAACCCTAACCCTAACCTTTGCTAAATTTGGAAACCTTGGTGGCGTAGTGGTTAAGTGCTATGGCTGCTAACCAAAGGGTTGGCGGTTCAAATCCACCAGGCGCTCCTTGGAAACTCTATGGGGCAGTTCTACTCTGTGCTATAGGGTTGCTATGAGTCGGAATCGACGGCACCGGGTTTGGTTTTTGGTTTGGTTTGCTAAATTTAGCATACTTTGGTGGCGTAGTAGTTAAGAGCTCAGCTGCTAACCAAAAGGTCAGAGTTTGAATCCACAAGCCCCTCCTTGGAAACCCTATGGGGCAGTTCTACTCTGTCCTATGGGGTCACAGCCGGAATCCACTCAACAGCAGTGGGTTTGATTTTGGTTGCAATATTTACTAGCATCATTACTATGAATATCTAAAGGTAATCCTAAAGTTCCCAAAGTGCATTTCCCACACATTTGCCGGGAATCTAAACAAGAGAGTGCACGCATAAACTCACTGTCAATTGGAAAAAGATCATCTAAACTAGTATAGTTGAATCCACCACATAGAAACATATACCCATAAGGAGCACAAAAAGTTTGTCTAGAGGAAACAGAAGGTATAGAAAAATTTACATGTGACAACCAAGTTTCCATTAGAGGTAGTCTTCCTAGTAGTCATAATTCTCTATAGGTAAGATTTTTTCCTACATTCATGATTATAATTATGAGGATGAGGTAACTGATTGTGGGTTGCAGTTTCAACTAGCTTCTTATACCATTTTCATATCAGTCACCTAAATCTCTAGGAGGGTGTTGATACCATTCTATAAAATATCTATTCTCATTACAAGGCAAATGAAGATAACTTCGAAGTAACTGGGTGTCACACAAGTAATCATTTAACTGGATCTGAGTGATATTAAAGCATGGTATTGAAGATGTTTGAGTTACAGACGGAGGAGCCCATAACTTAACTCTAATTCCACCAAATAAAACTTTACTAGAGTTTAAAGTAGGAGGTGGAATCAAATTGTAATTTAACACAGAGGATACTAAAGGGTCAGAGTTTTCTTTAACAGAGCAAGAGTTCTGATGACAAATCCAACATTGTGTCAGATAACTAGCACTGACTACAGATGGTGATAATTGGACAAACGTATTTTCATTCCAAGTATCCCTTTAACAAATAAAAAGGTAACTAAACAATCAACATCAGCCTGAATCAAAATAAAATTAATATAGATTAATAAAGTAACAAAGAATATAACAAATTAACAAAATATCTAATGTACTTTTGAGTCACTCATTCAAGGGAAAAGGTCAGTTGGTGGTCATTTTGGGAGGCCATCTGAATTTCAGCTTCAGTCCTCCTGCTGGTTTGATCACCCAGTCATGAACCTTTGTTGTTGTTAGGTGCTGTTGAGTCAGTTCTGACTCATAATGACCCTGTGTACAACAGAATGAAACACTGCCCAGTCCTTTACCATCCTCATTGTCATTATGCTTGAGCCCATCCTTGAAGCCACAGTGACAATCCATCTCATTGAGGCTCTTCTTCTTTTTTTCTGACCCTCTACTTTACCACCCCATGCATCTGTCAGTTTGTCGTACTGTGGGGGTTCATGTGTTGCTATGATTCAGGAAGCTATGCCACCAGTATTCAAATACTAGCAGGGTCACCCATGGCGAACAAGTTTCAGCTGAGCTTCCAGACTAAGACAAACTAGGAAGAAGGACCTAGCCATCTACTTCTGAAGAGAATTAGCCAGTAAAAATCTTATGAATAGCAGTGGAACATTATCTGATACAGTGCTGGAAGATGAGCCCCCCCAGGTTGGAAGCCACTCAAAAGACAACTGGGGAAGAGCTGCCTCCTCAAAGTAGAGTCAACCTTAATGATGTGAATGGAGTCAAGCTTTCAGGACCTTCATTTGCTGATATGGCACAACTGAAAATGAGAAGAAACAGCTGCAAACATCCATTAATAATAAGAATGTGGAATGTACAAAGTATGAATCCAGGAAAATTGAAAGCTGTCAAAAATGAAATGGAACATAAAGATTGATATCTGCCCTGGATTGAATTGTGTCCCCCCAAAACTGTGTCAACTTGGTTAGGCCATGATTCCCAGTATTGTGTGGTTCTCCTCCATTTTATGATTGTAATTTTATGTTGAGAGGATTAGGGTGGAATTGTAACACCACCCTTACTCGGGTCACCTCCCTGATCCAAGGTAAAGGGAGTTTCCCTCAAGAGATAAAAGGACGAGGAAGCAAGCAGAGAGTTGCGGACCTCGTACCACCAAGAAAGCTGCACCAGGAGCAGAGCGTGCCCTTTGGACCTGGGGTCCTTGTGTCTGAGAAGCTCCTCGACCAGAGGCAAGATTGAGGACAAGGACCTTCTTCCAGAGCTGACAGAGAGAGAAAGCCTTCCCCTGGAGCCGACACCTTGAATTTGGACTTATAACCTACTAGACTGTGAGGAAATAAATTTCTCTTTGTTAAAGCCATCCACTTGTGGTATCTCTGTTACAGCACCACTAGATGACTAAGACAATATCCTAGGCCTTAGTGAGCTGAAATGCATTGGTCATTTTCAATTGGACAATCATATGGTCTACTGCTTAGTCACCTATTACTGCTATAACAGAAATGCCACAACTGGGTGGCTTTAACAAAAAGAAGCTTATTATCTCACAGTCCAGTAAGCTAGAAGTCCACATTCAAGGCACTGACTCCAGGGGAAGGCTTTCTGTCTCTTTTGACTCTGGAAGAAGGTCATCAGTCTTCCCTTGGTCTGGGAGCATCTCAGCACAGGAACCTCTGGTCCAAAGGGTGCACTCTGCTCCCAGCACTGCATTCTTGGTACTATGAGTTCCCCATGTCTCTCTCCTCACTTCTGTCTTTTATATTTCAAAAGATACTGGCTTAAGACACTATCCAACCTTGTAGACCTCATCAATATAACTGCCATTAATCCATCCTATTACATCATAGTGGTAGGATTTACATCACATAGGGAAATCATATCAGATGACAGAATAGTAAACAATCATACAAAGGAATCATGACTTAGCAAAGTTGACAGATATTTTTGGGAGACACAATTCAATCTATGACATCTACTATGCCAGGAACCACAACTTGAAGAGGAATGGCATTGCATTCATCATCAAAAAGAACGTTTTAAGATCTATTCTGAAGTGCAGTGCTGTCAGTGATAGGATAATATCCACACACCTACAAGGAAGACGAGTTAATATGACTATTAGTCAAATTCATGCACCAAACACTAAGGCCAAAGATGAAGAAATTGAAGATTTTTACCAGCTTCTGCAGTCTGAAATTGATTGAACATGCAGTCAGGATGCATTGATAATTACTGGTGATTGGAATGCAAAAGTTGGAAACAAAGAAGGATCAGTAGCTGGAAAATACGGCCTTGGTGACAGAAATGATGCCAGAGATAGGATGATTGAATTTTGCGAGACCAACGACTTTTTCATTGCAAATACCTATTTTCAACAATATAAACAGTGATTATACACGTGGACCTCGCCAGATGGAATACACAGGAATCAAATCAACTACATCTGTGGAAGGAGATGATGGAAAAGCCCAATATCATCAGTCAAAACAAGGCCAGGGGCCAACTGTGGATCAGATCCATCAGTTACTCATAATGCAAGTTCAATTTGAAACTGAAAAAAATTAGAACAAGTCCACGAGAGCCAAAGTATGACTTTGAGTATATCCCACCTGAATTTAGAGACCATCTCAAGAATAGATTTGACTCATCACACACTAATGACTAAGACCAGATGAGTTGTAGAAATGACACCAAGGACATCATACATGAAGAAAGCAAGATGTGATTAAAAAGGCAGGAGAGAAAGAAAAGACCAAAATGAATGTTGGGAGAGACTCTGAAACTTTTGAACGTTGGTCAGCTAAAGCAAAAGGAAAATATGTGAAGTGAAAGAGCTGAACAGGAGGCGGGACCAAGATGCCTGACTAGGCAGAAGCTTCCGCTGATCTCTCTTGCAACAAAGACTCGAAAAAACAAGTGAATTGATTACATACATGACAATCTAAGAACCCTGACCATCAAACACAGAACTAAGGAATTGACCTGAGTGACGGGAGCGAGAAACCACATGCTGAAGCAGCAACCAGTTCCGGAGCTGGCGTGCCATGCCCCAGCCCTGAGCCCTTGCAGTGCCTTGGTGTCAGAGCGCTGGGGCTGATCGTGCTCCCTGAGACAAGGCAAGCACGGGACGCAGCCCTAACCCCCTGGGGCAATCTTGGCAGGGACCCAGCCAGTGCACATAGGCTACACACCGACGTGGCTAATGGGAACAAGAGACCACACAGAAGCAGCGACTGGTTCTGGAGCCTGGCACGCAGCATCCCAGCCCTGAGACCTTGATGCTGGGCTTTGGACTAAGTGCAGCGGGGCTGATAGTGGCTTCCTGAGACAAGGCAAGCACAGGACACAGCCCTAACCCCCAGGGGCAATCACCACAGGGACCTAGCCAGTGCATATAGGCTACAAACCAACCTGAGTGGCAGGGGACCAAGAGACCACGCACAAGCAGCCACCCAGCCCTGATGCCTTGGTGCTGGGCTTTGGAGAGAGTGCTGTGGGGCTGATGGTGGCTTCCTGAGATAAGGAAAGCATGGGACTCAGCCCTAACCCCCTGGGGCAATCTTGGTGGGGACCCAGCCAGCGCACACAGGCTACACACCCCTCTGGAATCTCAGATAAAACAGCCCTCACCAAACAAGATAAGGATTTTGTCTATTTTACAACGCTGCTATCTCCTATCTATCTGATCCCTCTCCTCCCTACCCCAGCTGGCTTCATTAATGTTGGAATTCCCTGGGCCAGAGAATGAAGTGCTCTGCAATTCTTTTTTTTTTTTTTTCTCTCACCTATTCTTCTGGCCTGGGAAAAGCAGCAATTAGCAATCAGGGGAAAAATCCTTTCCTGACTTCCCTAAACTGGAATAACAGTGCAGAACCAGCTCCATCCAGGTATAAGAGATCCACAATCTTTGGCTTTCACCCCTACGTGGAACCAGGTGGCTATTTTAATGCAAAGGCAATTCTGTTAGAGATCTGACTGTAATTGTTTTTAGCTGAGCAGTGGAAAGGCAAGTTTTGGAGATTTGATACTGCTCTACCTATTAAACAGAACCCTAACTGATCCACAGCAGGGAATTGAGGGCTGAGGCTCCATCCACACCAACTAGCCACCTCCTAAAGGGGTCTGAGGATAGTGAGACCTACCAGTCTTTACAAGTACAAGCATTGAGTGCCTAAGGTACAGCTGCAGAGCCCACCCACCAGAGCACTCTAGAGAACATAGACATTCCTTCCTCACTGGCACTTGGGGGAATGCTGTCAGCACCCTGCCCTCCTCGGAGTATGACCCCCTGCCGCTACTAGAAGCTGGTGCATACAGCCATCACCACTACTCTAAGATAGTAGGTGAAAGCCTACACCACACACTAGGTGACCATCAGGACACCTGAGCTGACTCCATTCAAGAAAAGTGAATGGACTCATAGGCTCATATACCAGGTAACAGCTCAAATCAGCTGGTAACAGGACATAATGATTCAAAGGCTCCAACAATCAAGTTAGCACACTCTAATAGCCCATCTGGGTGTACTGAAAACAAAACAAGAAGATAAGACTCAGTGAGCAAATATAAGATAAATCATTACAGTAACTTATAGATGGCTCAGAGACAGCAGTCTATAACAAATCACATAAAGAAGCAGACCATGATTGCTTCTACAAACCCCCAAATCAGAGAATCAAAACGTTTCCCAGATGGAGATACATTCCTGGAATTGCCAGATGTAGAGCATAAAAAACTAATATACAATGCTTCAAGACATCAGGGGTGACCTCAGAAATGAAATAAGGCAATCTACAGAAAAAGCCAAGGAACACACAGATAAAGCAGTTGAAGAAATCAAAAAGGTTGTTCAAGAACATAATGAAAAATTCAATAAGCTGCAAGGATCCCATAGACAGCATTCAGAAATGCAAAATATTGACAATAAAATTACAAAATCAGACAATAGGAAGTCAGAGGAGCAGAATCGAGGAATTGGAATGCAGAGTGGGGGAGATGGAGGATAAGGCAATTGGCACCAATATATTTGAAGAAAAATCAGATAAAAGAATTTAAAAAAATGAAGAAATCCTAAGAATCACGTGGGACTCTATCAAGAAGAATAACTTGCCTGTGACTGGAGTTCCAGAACAGGGAGGGGTAACAGAAAATACAGAGAGAATAGTTGAAGATCTGTTGGCAGAAAACTTTCCTGGCATCATGAAAGATGAAAGGATATCTATCCAAGATGCTCATTGAACCCCATACAAGATAGATCCCAAAAGAAAATCACCAAGACTTATTGTTATCAAACTTGCCAAAACCAAAGATAAAGAGAAAATTTTAAAAGCAGCCAGAGATAAACGAAAAGTCACCTACAAAGGAGAATCAGTAAGTTCAGACTACTCGGCAGAAACCACGCAGGCAAGAAGGCAATGGGATGACATATATAGAGCACTGAAGGAGAAAAACTGCCAGACAAGAATCATATATCCAGCAAAACTCTCTCTCAAATATGAAGGTGAAATTAAGTCATTTACAGATAAGCACAAGCTTATAGAATTTGCAAAAACCAAACCAAAGCTACAAGAATTAGTAAAGGAACCCCTTTGGTCAGAAAATCAATAATATCAGATATCAACACAACACAAGGTCACAGAACAGAGCATCCTGATATCAACCCAGATAGGGAAATCACAGAAACAAAATAAGATTAATTTTTTAAAAATGCTCAAGGCAGGGAATCATTGATGTCATTATGTAAAAGATTACAATAATCAATAAAGAGGGACTAACTACAGGAGGCATAGATCTTCCATATGGAGAGGAAACCAAGATGATATAGGGTGATACAAGTTGGGTTTTTACTCAGCAAAATAGGGGTAAATATTAAGGTAACTGCAAAGAGTTCTAACAATTCCATACTTCAAAATAAAAACCAAGATAAACATAACGACTTAGCAAAAGTAAATTCAACTACAATGAAAATGAGGAACACAGAATTTATAAAGAAAAACAGCCCAAAAAAGTAAGTGGAAAAATGAAATTCTCAACAACACACAAAGGCATCAAAATGACAGCACTAAACTCATACCTATAATTACATGGAATGTAAATGGACTAAATGCACCAAGAGACAGAGAGTTGCAGATTGGATTAAAAAAAAACATAATCCAGGTATATACTGCCTACAAGAGACACAGCTTAGAATTAGAGACACAAACTAAAACTCAAAGGATGGGAAAAAATATATCAAGCAAACAATTAAAAAAGCAGGAGTGGCAATATTAGTTTCTGACAAAATAGACTGTGAAGTTAAATCCACTACGAAAGAAAAAGAAGGACACTACATACTGATTAAAGGGACAATTTACCAGGAAGATATGACCGTATTAAATATTATGTACCCAGTGACAGGGCTGCAAGATACATAAAACAAGCTCTAACAGCATTGAAAAGTGAGATAAGACACCTCCACAATTATAGCAGGAGATTTCCACTTTCAGTGAAGGACAGGACATCCAGTAAGAAGCTCAATAAAGACACAGAAGATCTAATTGCCACAGTCAACCAACTTGACCTCGTAGACTTATACAGAACACTCCACCCAACAGTTGCAAAGTATACTTTCTTTTCTAGTGCACATGGAACATTCTCCAGGAGAGACCACATGTTAGGTAATAAAGCAAGCTTTGCAGAATCCAAAACATCAAAATATTACAAAGCATCTTCTCAGACCATAAGGCCATAAAAGTAGAAGTCAATACCACAAAAACCAGGGAAAAGACATACTTGGAAACTGAAAAATACTCTGCTCAAAAAAGACTGGGTTATAGAAGACATTAAGGAGGTAATAAAGAAATTCATAGAATCCAAAGAGGATGGAAACACTTCCTATCACAACCTTTGGGACACAGTGAAACCAGTGCTTAGAGGTCAATTTATATCAATAAATGCACACACACAAAAAGAAGTGCCAAAATCAAAGAACTGTCCCTACAACTTGAACAAATGGAAAGAGAGCAACAAATGAAACCGTCAAGCACCAGAAGAAAACAAATGATAAAAATTAGAGCAAAATTAAATGAATTAGAGAACAGAAAAACAATGGAGTTAACAAGACCAAAAACTGGTTCTTTGAAAAAATTAACAAAATTGATACACCATTGGCCAGACTGACTAAAGAAATACAGGAAAAGAAACAACCCGAATAAGAAATGAGATGGGCAATATCACAACAGACCCAACTGAAATTAAAACAATCATATCAGATTACTATGAAAAATTGTACTCTAATAAATTTGAAAGCCTAGAAGAAATGGGTGAATTCCTAGAAACACAGTACCTACCTAAACTAAAACAGAACTAGAACAACTAAATAGACCCATAACAAAAAAAAGAGATTGAAAAGGTAATCAAAAAACTCCCAAGAAAAAAAAGCCCTGGCCCTGACAGCTTCACTGCAGAGTTCCACCAAATTTTCGGAGAAGAGTTAACACCACTACTACTAAAGGTATTTCAAAGCGTAGAAAAGGATGGAATACCCGCTAACTCATTCTATGAAGCCACCATATCCCTGATACCAAAACCAGCTAAAGACACCACAAAAAAGAAAATTACAGACCTATATCCCTCATGAACATAGATGCAAAAATCCTCAAGAAAATTCTAGCCAATAGAATTCAACAACATATCAAAAAAATAAATCACTATGACCAAGTGGGATTTATACCAGGTATTCAAGGATCATTCAATATTAGAAAAACAATGTAACCAACCTTGTAAATAAAACAAAAGACAAGAACCACATGGTTTTATCAATTGATGCATAAAAGGCATTTGACAAAGTCCAACACCCATTCATGATCAAAACTCTCTGCAAAATAGGAGTAAAAGGAAAATTCCTCAACATAATAAAGGGCATTTATACAAAGTCAACAGCCAACATCATCCTTAATGGAGAGATTCTGAAAGCATGCCCCTTGAGAAAAGGAACAGACAAGGATGCCCTTTATCACCACACTTACTCAACGTTGTGCTGGAAGTCCTAGCCAGAGCAATTAGGCTAGATAAAGAAATAAAGGGCATCCAGATTGGTAAGGAAGAAGTAAAAGTATCTTTGTTTGCAGATGACATGATCTTATACACAGAAAACCCTAAAGAATCCTCAAAAAAAACTACTGAAAATAATAGAAGAGTTCAGCAGAGTATCAGGTTACAAGATAAACATACAAAAATCAGTTGGATTCCTCTACACCAACAAAAAGAACATCGAAGAGGAAATCACCAAATCAATACCATTCACAGTAGCCCCCAAGAAGATAAAATACTTAGGAATAAATCTAACCAGAGACATAAAAGACCTATACAAAGAAAACTACAAGGTAATACTGCAAGAAACCAAGAGACACCCACATAAGTGGAAAAACGTACCTTGCTCATGGATAGGAAGACTTAACATTGTAAAAATGTCTATTCTACCAAAAAAAAGCCATCTATATATACAATGCAATTCCAATCCAAATTCCAATGACATTTTTTAATGAGATGGAGAAACAAATCACCAACTTCATATGGAAGGGAAAGAATCCCCGGATAAGTAAAGCATTACTGAAAAAGAAGAACAAAGTGGGAGGCCTCACTCTACCTGATTTTAGAACCTATTATACCGCCACAGTAGTTAGAACAGCCTGGTACTGGTGCAACAACAGACACATAGACCAATGGAACAGAATTGAGAATCCAGATATAAATCCATACACATCATATGAGCAGCTGATATTTGACAAAGGCCCAGTGTCAGTTAATTGGGGAAAAGATAGTCTTTTTAACAAACAGAGCTGGTATAACAATATCCATCTGCAAAAAAAAATGGAACAAGACCCATACCTCACACCATGCACAAAAACGAGCTCAGAATGGATCAAAGACCTAAACGTAAAATCTAAAATGATAAAGATCATGGGGGAAAAAATAGGGACAACATTAGGGGCCCTAATACATGGCATAAACAGAAATCAAAACATTACTAAAAATGCCAGAGAGAAGCCAGATAACTGGGAGCTCCTAAAAATCAAACACCTCTGCTCATCCAAAGACTTCACCAAAAGAGTAAAAAGACCACCTACAGACTGGGAAAAAGTTTTCAGCTATGACATTTCCGACCAGCACCTGATCTCTAAAATCTACATGATTCTGCTAAAACTCAACCACAAAAAGACAACCCAGTTTAAAAACGGGCAAAGGATATGAACAGGCGCTTCACTAAAGAAGACATTTAGGCTGCTAACAGGTACATGAGGAAATGCTCTCGATCATTAGCCATTAGAGAAATGCAAATCAAAACCACAGTGAGATTCCATCTCACTCCAACAAGGCTGGCATTAATCCAAAAAACACAATCAATGTTGGAGAGATTGTGGAGAGACTAGAACACTTATACACTGCTGGTGGGAATGTAAAATGGTACAACCACTTTGGAAATCAATTTGACACTTCCTTAAAAAAAAGCTAGAAATAAAACTACCATATGATCCAGCAATCCCACTCCTTGAAATATATCCTAGAGAAATAAGAGCCTTTACACGAACAGATATATGCACACCCATGTTCATGGCAGCACTGTTTACAATAGCAAAAAGTTGGAAGCAACCAAGGTTCCCATCAAAGGATGAATGGATAAATAAATTATGGTATATTCACACAATGGAATACTATGCATCGATAAAGAACAGTGTTGAATCCATGAAACATTTCATAACATGGAGAAATGTGGAAGACATTATGCTGACTGAAATCAGTCAATTTCAAAAGGACAAATATTGTATAAGACCGCTATTATAAGAACTGAAGAAACAGTTTAAGCAGAGAAGAAAATACTCTTTGATGGTTACGAGAGGGAGGAGGCCAGGAGGGAGGGTGAAGGATATTCACTAATTAGATAGTAGATAAGTTTCATTTTGGGTGAAGGAAAAGATGATACACAATACAGGAGAGGTCAACACAAATGGACTAAACCAAAAATAAGTTCCCCTAATAAACTGAACACTTTAAAGGCCAGCGTAGCAGGGCTGGGGGTTTGAGGACCATGGTTTCAGGGGACATGTAAGTCAATTGGCATAATAAAATCTATTAAGAAAACATTCTGCATCGCACTTTGGAGAGTGATGTCTGTGGTCTTAAACACTAGCAAGTGGCCATCTAAGATGCATCAATTGGTCTCAACACACCTGGAACAAGGAAGAATGAAGAACACCAAAGACACAAAATAATTATGAGCCTAAGAGACAAAAAGACCACATAAACCATAGACTACATCAGCCTGAGACCAGAAGAGCTAGATGGTACCTGGCCACAACTGATGACTGCCCTGGCAGGGAACTCAACAGAGAAACCCTGAGGGAGCAGGAGAGCAGTGGGATGCAGACCCCAAATTCTAGTAAAAAGACCAGACTTAATGGTCAGACTGGGACTGGAGGGACCCCGGAGGCCATGGACCCCAGACCTTCCATTACCCCAGGGCAGGAACCATTCCCAATGCCAACTCTTCAGACAGGGATTGGACTGGAATAGGGGATGGAAAATGAGACTGGTGAAGAACAAGCTTCCTGGATCAAGTAGACACATGAGACTACATTGGCATCTCCTGTCTGGAGGGGAGATGAGAGGACAGAGGGCCAGAAGCTACCCGAATGGACACGAGGAGAGTGGAGGGAAGTACTGTGCTATCTCATGAGAGGAAGAGCAATTAAGAGTCTATAGCAAGGTGCATGTAAATTTTTGTATGAGAGACTGACCTGATTTGTAAACTTTCACTAAAGCACAATAAAAATTAAAAAAAAAAAAAAAAGAGCTGAACAGAATGTTTCAAAGGGCGGCTCAAGAAGAAAAAGTAAAATGATGACATGTATAAAGACCTGGAAATAGAAAACCAAAAGGGATGAACACACTCAGCAGTTGTCAAGCTGAAAGAACTGAAGAAAAAATTCAAGCCTTGAGTTGCAATACTGAAGGATTCTACAGGGAAAATATTAAACAACACAGGAGGCATCAAAAGCAGATGGAAAGAATACACAGAGTCACTATACCAAAAAGAATTGGTGAGCGTTCAACCATTTCAGGAGGTAACATATGATCAGGAACCGATGGTACTGAAGGAAGAAGTCCAAGCTGCAGTGAGGGCACTGGTGAAAAGCAAGGCTCCAGGAACTGACAGAATATCGGTTGAGATGTTTCAACAAATGCAGCGCTGGAGGTGCTCACTCATCTACGCCAGGAAATGTAGAAGACAGCTCCCTGGCCAACCAACTGGAAGATATCATATTTATGCCTATTCCCAAGAAAGGCGATCCAACCGAATGCAGAAATTATCAAACAATATCAGTAATATCACACGCAAGCAAAATTCTGCTAAAGATCATTCAAAAGGGCTGCAGCAGTATATCAACAGGGAACTGCCAGAAATTGAAGCTGGATTTAGAAGAGGACGTGGAACCAGGGATATCTTTGCTAATGTCAGACAAATCCTGGCTGAAAGCAGAGAATACCAGAAAGATGTTTACCTTTGTTTTATTGACTATGCAAAGGCATTTGACTGTGTGGATCATAACAAAGTATGGATAACACTGCAGAGGATGGGAATTCTGAAACACTTAATTGTGCTCATGAGGAATCTGCCCATGGATCAAGAAGCAGTCGTTCAAACAGAACAAGGGGATACTGCATGGTTTAAAGTCAAGAAAGGTGTGTGTGAGGGTTGTATCCTTTCAGCATACCTATTCAGTCTGTATGCTCAGCAAATAACCTGAGAAGCTGAACTATATATGAAGAAGAACGGGGCATTAGGATTGAAGGAAGACTTATTAACAACTTGTGTTGCGCAGGTAACACAGCCTTGCTTACTGAAAGGACTTGAAGTGCTTACTGATGAAGATCACAGACCACAGCCTTCAGTATGGATTACACCACAACATAAAAGAAAACAAAAACCCTCACAACTGGACCAATAAGCCATATCATGATAAAAGGAGAAAAGACTGAAGTTGTCAAGGATTTCATTTTACTTGGTCCACAGTCAACACCCCTGGAAGCAGCAGTCAAGTAATCAAATGACACGTTGCAATGGGCAAATCTGCTGCAAAAGACCTCTTTACAGTATTGAAAAGCAAAGGTGTTACCTTGAGGGCTAAGATGTGCCTGACCCAAGCCATGTTGTTTTCAGTCGCCTCACATGCATGCAAAAGCTGGACGATGAATAAGGAAGACTGAAGAAGAATTGACACCTTCGAATTGTGGTGTTGGCAAAAAATATTGAATATACGAAGGACTGCGAAAAGAACGAACAAATCTGTCTGGAAGAAGTACAACCAGAATGCTCCTGAGAAGCAAGGATGGTGAGACTACATCTTGCTTACTTTGAACATGTTATCAGGAGGGATGAGTCCCTAAAGGACATGATGCTTGGTAAAATAGGAGGTCAGTAGAGGAAGACCCTCAACGAGATGGATTGACACAGTGGCTGCAACAGTGGGCTCAAGCATAACAAGGATTGTGAGGATGGCGCAGGACCGGGCAGTGTTTCGTTCTATGTGCACAGTGGCACTATGAGTCGGAAGCAACTCGACGGCACCTAACAGCTACTACTTCACCAAGCATTGCGTCCTTTTCCAGGGACTGATCCCTCCTGACAACATGTCCAAAGTATGTGAGAAGCAGTCTCGCCATCCTTGCCTCTACGGAGCATTCTGGCTGCACTTCTTCCAAGACAGATATGTTCATTCTTTCGGCAGTCCGTGGCATAGTCAATATTGATCACCAACACCATAACTGAAAGCCGTCGATTCTTCTGTCTTGCTTGTTCACTGTTCCACTTTTGTACGCATAAGAGGTGATTGAAAACACCACGGCTTGGGTCAGTTGCACCTTAGTCCTCGGAGTGACATCTTTGCTTCTGCACACTTTAAAGAGGTCTTTTCCAGCAGATAAATTAAAGATTAAATAATCATAAATAAAATTAAATTAATTAAAATTAAATATTTAATGAAATAAAATTACATTAAATACGTTACAATAAAAGTAAAATAAAATAACATTAAATTAATATAAAAATAGATAAAATTTTTTTAATGAATGAGTGTTATGTCCAAACTTGTTATAAAGTTGTACTAAGAAAAATTTTTGAATCATTAAGGTGTGATTTTTTAATACCAAGTAATGCATATCACTTAAAACCATTTAATTCAAAATATTAACAGGGCTTAGACTGTCAGAATAATTAAGAGACAAGACAGTTGCTAGTTGTGTAAATCAGATGTATTAATTGAAAATAGTTTTTCTCCTGTTAATCGTCCCCTGTCAGTGAACGCTTCCTGACAGCTTCAGTCGCCTGTGGCGCTGTGGTCGGCTGACACACCCACTTCAGCACAAGTTGCTTTCAGGGCCTCTCCCAGGCAAAGGCATATCTGGGGTATGGCAGGGACGGCACGGCGCTGGGTGCTGCTTGAGGGGAACGGGCAGCGATGAGCAGTTTCTGTTGGCCAGTGCAGTTCCCATTGCCACTGTGAGAGATCATCCAGCAACTTAAAACTGATTGCCACGGGTGCAATTTTCAGAGGATACACTGTTGCTCCTGGGGCTCCCACTTGGAATGTCCACCTTGTAAGTTGTCTAGAGTCACCCTAGCACGGTGGGGAACGTTTTGTGCAAGACAGTAATTAGTAATTAGTTTAAATATGTGTATTTTTTACAGCGGGGTTTCATGCTAGCTACTTAATATTTGTTTGGATATTTTAGTCAAATTAATTTTTGACACACTGAATTTGGCATCCCGGTAAGCCTTATGCCCCAGGTGGCCGCCCATAGAGCCCGACCCTTAATGCAGCACTGTCAACAGGTTTTCCTCTTGGTCTTCAAGGGAGAGGCCCCCAAGAACACAGAAACATCAGGATGCTGCCAACACCACTCGCAAAGAGAACTGACTGGGTGAAGTTTTACCTTGTGCCACAGGGCACGTAAGAAGGCAGCCCGCAGTGGAGCACTCCACGTCTAGAGAGGCCTGAGCTGCCTTACAGGGCACATAAGAAGGCAGCCCGCAGTGGAGCACTCCACGTCTAGAGAGGCCTGAGCTGCCTTACAGGGCACCTAAGAAGGTAGCCCGCAGTGGAGCACTCCACGTCTAGAGAGGCCTGAGCTGCCTTACAGGGCACCTAAGAAGGTAGCCCGCAGTGGAGCACTCCACGTCTAGAGAGGCCTGAGCTGCCTTACAGGGCACCTAAGAAGGTAGCCCGCAGTGGAGCACTCCACGTCTAGAGAGGCCTGAGCTGCCTTACAGGGCACCTAAGAAGGTAGCCCGCAGTGGAGCACTCCACGTCTAGAGAGGCCTGAGCTGCCTTACAGGGCACCTAAGAAGGTAGCCCGCAGTGCAGCACTCCACGTCTAGAGAGGCCTGAGCTGCCTTACAGGGCACCTAAGAAGGCAGCCCACAGTGGAGCACTCCACGTCTAGAGAGGCCTGAGCTGCCTTTCTAGAGGGAGAGCTTGTCCCAGGAGCCAGACTCTCTGGTCTCTCGTGCCTGAGTGGAAACAAACCCACCTTTGACTTCTGATCTCAGGAACATTTTCAAATACCGCCTCCGATAAAGCCTCTTTCTGACATGTTTTTGTTAGTGATGTGGGGCAAAGAGCAAGAAGACACAAACAGCGAGATGGAAACAAAGGTGCAGGCAGCCTCCTGCGAACGTGAGCAGACAGAGCAAGCACTGACGGCACGGCCCAGGAGCCCTCGCTAACCCTACAGACTCCGTTGCGTCACAGGCTCTGGGTGAAGGCCTGGATATGCAGTGTGACGAGCACGGACGGCACGGCCCAGGAGCCCTCGCTAACCCTACAGACTCCGTTGCGTCACAGGCTCTGGGTGAAGGCCTGGATATGCAGTGTGACGAGCACGGACGGCACGGCCCAGGAGCCCTCGCTGACCCTACAGACTCCGTTGCGTCACAGGCTCTGGGTGAAGGCCTGGATATGCAGTGTGACGAGCACGGACGACACGGCCCAGGAGCCCTCGCTGACCCTACAGACTCCGTTGCGTCACAGGCTCTGGGTGAAGGCCTGGATACGCAGTGTGACGAGCACGGACGACACGGCCCAGGAGCCCTCGCTGACCCTACAGACTCCGTTGCGTCACAGGCTCTGGGTGAAGGCCTGGATACGCAGTGTGACGAGCACGGACGGCACGGCCCAGGAGCCCTCGCTGACCCTACAGACTCCGTTGCGTCACAGGCTCTGGGTGAAGGCCTGGATATGCAGTGTGACGAGCACGGACGGCACGGCCCAGGAGCCCTCGCTAACCCTACAGACTCCGTTGCGTCACAGGCTCTGGGTGAAGGCCTGGATATGCAGTGTGACGAGCACGGACGGCACGGCCCAGGAGCCCTCGCTAACCCTACAGACTCCGTTGCGTCACAGGCTCTGGGTGAAGGCCTGGATATGCAGTGTGACGAGCACGGACGACACGGCCCAGGAGCCCTCGCTGACCCTACAGACTCCATTGCGTCACAGGCTCTGGGTGAAGGCCTGGATATGCAGTGTGACGAGCACGGACGACACGGCCCAGGAGCCCTCGCTGACCCTACAGACTCCGTTGCGTCACAGGCTCTGGGTGAAGGCCTGGATACGCAGTGTGACGAGCACGGACGACACGGCCCAGGAGCCCTCGCTGACCCTACAGACTCCGTTGCGTCACAGGCTCTGGGTGAAGGCCTGGATACGCAGTGTAACGAGCACGGACGGCACGGCCCAGGAGCCCTCGCTGACCCTACAGACTCCGTTGCGTCACAGGCTCTGGGTGAAGGCCTGGATATGCAGTGTGACGAGCACGGACGGCACGACCCAGGAGCCCTCGCTGACCCTACAGACTCCGTTGCGTCACAGGCTCTGGGTGAAGGCCTGGATATGCAGTGTGACGAGCACGGACGACACGACCCAGGAGCCCTTGCTAACCCTACAGACTCCGTTGCGTCACAGGCTCCGGGTGAAGGCCTGGATACGCAGTGTGACGGATCACATGTGGGCTCTGCAGTCTGCAGACCTCATTACAAGCTGGGTAACCTGGGGAAGGTCCATTAAGCTGTGTGGGGTCAGTGTTCTCCCCTGTGATGTGGTGATAATAATGGTACCTCTGCTTTTTTCCCGAAGACCAAAATTATCTGAAAGAACAGACGGTGAGCACCCTCCTGTAGCTCCAGCACCCACCTCAACCCAGAAAGTGTCTGAGAACAGGGATCCCTGCGAGTGGAGGGAATCTCTGAGAAGGAGCTGGGTACCACAAGCATTTTCAGCTCTTTGTCCACGCTACACTTTGGCTGGGACTGTGGGGACAAACTGTGGGAGGGTCAAGCTGCTCCGGGGGAGCAGAGACAAGACCCAAGGCCCTGGGGGGCAATGGCTGCTTGGGCTGAAAGTGCTGGGCCTGAGGTGGCCTCCTGGAGATTCCCGCATCCAACACTTGTGGGCAGCAGGAGCCTGGCAGCATCCGGGGACCAGTCAGGAGAATCAGACACACCCCCACACCTATGTGCCACCTGACCCTCCCACATCTTCACTCCCTGCAGCTTCTACTGCCCCCACCTATGGCCTTACTGTAGACACGTTGGTGGCTTGCTGGTCCTTTGTACCTCTTCTTGGGCCACACCTGTGCACTCTGTGAATTCCTCCCTTATCCTTCCTCCCACATCTGTGCCTTGTGGCCTGTCCCTCCTCCTCACTCCCTACATCCTCCTCACCACAACTAGGCTCCCCCTGGTCCCACCCACCTCATCATTACCCATACCTGGTGGTGGTGTTTTCCTTATACAAGGTCTGATCACTTACTCCTCCCACCTCCTCCCTCACAACACCAGTGCTGCCCCAGACCCCACCTGTCTCCTTTTACCCATAAGTGGGAGTTGTCTAGGCCTCTGCCACCTCCTCAGCTCCCATCATCTGTCTGCCTCTTGCTCTCTTGCACAACTCTCACTCCCAAATCTGGGCTTTCTCCTCACCTTGCCCTCTTCTTCTTTATCCACCCCTGGCATTTATCATGAAGCCAGGTGGTCAGGTAGATACTTGTACACAGATGCTGACAACAGCACTACTCACATTAGTCAAAGGGTGGAAACAACCCAAATGTCCATCAACAAATGGATAAACAAAATGTGGTATACCATGAGATAACATTCACCATTGAAAGAATTCCATACTGACACAGAGTACATGTTGGATGAACGTGGAAAACATTGAGCTAAGTGAAAGAAGCGAGACGTAGAAGGCCAGACGTTGCATGATCCCATTTAGAGGAAGAATCCGGAGTAGGTAAATCCATAGACACAGGAAGCCAAGTAGTGGTTCCAGGGGCTAGGGGGAGGGGAGAGTGGAGAGTGGATGCTTCATAGCTACAGGGTTTCAGTTTGGGGTGGTGAACATGCTCCAGAACCAGACAGTGGTGATGGCTGAGCAGCACTGTGAAAAAAGCCACTGAATTACACACTTTAAAATGACCAAAACGTAAAACGTTAACTTTACCTCAAATCTAAAACTTTGAAACTTGATTTTATGTCAAACCTAAAAATTTTTAAACTTAAAATTTAAGAACTTAAAGTTGACTAAACAATAAAGTATTTGTAAAACAAGAAAAATCCTACAAACACATCCAACGGATGACCTCTCGGGGGAGGGGCAGGGAGGTTCCCGGGCTGGAGCTACAGCCTTGGCTCAGGAGCTGCTGCTGGTGGAGGTGCTGAGGCTGCAGGCCTGGAGTTGATGCTCCAGGTGAATCTGGAGCAGGAGCAGGCTCTCCCTCTGGAGCTGGGCTGGGCCTGATGATGGAGTAGTGGGGTGAGACTAGGCTCTGGTGCTGGTGCCAGAGCTGGGCCTACCTCGGGAGGTGATACTACAGCTGGTTATGGAGGTGGGGCTAGGCCTTGAGCTGACTTGAGAGTTGGTGCTGGAACTGCAAGAGGAGAGAAGATCACCAACATGGCTGCCTTTCCTTGTGCCTTTCCAAAGATGGAAACGCTTCACTGCATCAAGAGAAGCCCAACCCCACCAACTCCTCTTCAGGAGCCTTCACAGACTGCAGTCGGCCAGGTGAGTGGTCTGAGGTTCTCTGAGCTCTGGCCCAACACCCCCAGCCTCTGGAGACTCCTCCCTGTGTAGCCCAGCCCTGCACCCCTGCACGCGTGCTCACATGCACCCACCCGTCCTCCCCACCCTCTGGCTGTCTCAGTGGACTCTGGGTGCTCTGACTGGTCAAGGATCAGGTGGGTATGGCACTCCAGGTGTAAGCCCGGCATGTTCAGCTGAGCGTACACTGTCAGCATCCTTGAGGGGGAGGAAGTCCAGAGGTTGATGGAAATCCAAATACTCTAACAGCCACATGCCCAGGATGAAAGAGATGGCACTGAGGGTGGGCGTTCTGAAATTCCCATTCTTCGCAATGTTATCCATAATTTGTTATGATCCACACAGTTGAATGTCTTTGCAACACTAAAGTAGCTACCTCATAGGCTTGCTTGGACCAAAGGTGATTTGAAAATGATTTCTGCAGTATCATTAATTAAAGCGTATGTTTCTAGTTTGGAGTCCCTGGTAGCACAAACAGTTAAGCACTCAGCTACGAACCAAAAGGTTGGAGGTTCAAATTCACCCAGGAACTGAGGAAGAAAGGACTGGCAATCTACTGAAAGGTCACAGGTGTTGCAAAGTTTATGGAGCACAGTTCTACTCTGACACACATGGGGTCACCATGAGTTGGAATAGACTCGGTAACTTCTTTTAATTCTTCTGTTAGAGATGTAGGAGCCCTGAGGCAGAGTGGTTAAGCACTCGGCTACTAACTGAAAGATCAGAGGTTCATATCCACACAGACCCATAGGAAAAAGACCTGCTGATCTGCTCCCATAAAGATTATGGAAACCCTACGGGGTAGTTCTACTCTGTTGTATAGAGTTGCTATGAGTCAGAATTGACTCCATGGCACACAGCAACAACATTGGGGCTTCAAGCAATCAGAATCTTAAAAGGTTAAAAGATATACAGTAAAACCTGGGAAAGCTGGAAACTGTAAAGCAGAAACATGTCAGAGAAGGAAAACTAATATTTTCCACTAGTAGAAAAGTGGTAAGACTGCACCCTGTCAAAAGCGGAAGACTTGAAAGACCCAGAAAAAAGGCAGTCCAGTGGCATTCTGGCTCTCGCAGGTTCCACTGTATCAAGGCGGTGATGTGTAGGACTGTGTGCAGGAGGGTCAGGAGAGGGAGGCAGCTGTCCTCGGTTCCGTACATTCATCCTCCTGCTGCTTCCCGAGAGTGGCTCCACGAGGAAGGTGCTCTTCTCTGCAGGACTCCCAGATACCTTCTGGTGTTTGCTCCGCTTGGGAAGCCACCCAAGGAGGTTTAACTGAAAGGCGATGAGAACTCAGAATTTATTTGCATGGTGAATTTTTCCAAACTCTGGAGATGCTCACGTAGGGACAGAAAATTAGGAACCAGAGCAGGGAGAGTCCAAGGCTTATCCAAGCGGGATTTGAAATGGTTTCTGCAGTATCATTACTTGATGGCTAACTGGTTTCTTAAAATGATTTAAACCATCTCTGGTTCATCTTATGTACATAAAGTCTCTTACATTTATTTTAAGAAATTAATTGACTGCGTTGGGTATCTTAACTGGGTTCAGATAGAGACGTGTGATAAACCATGAGGGAGAGGGTTAGCCGTGAAAACTCTCCGTGTCAAAACCGGACAAGCAAGCACCGGGCTTCACCTCTCCCACGACTGCCTGAGCCTACAGCGTGGGAAGCCCGGGGACGGGAATCACGCATCTTGAATCCAACTTGCTCCTTCCGTTTAGGAGGACTGACTGTCGTTTTATAAACTCTCCTGTCTGAGCAGAAGTGAGCTGCTCGCTTCTGTCGTGTAAAGATGGCACATCACTTTCTTTGCCTGATGCCATCTCTGGTCAGAGCGTGTGGGAAAGCTCAGGGAGATTAAACAGCTCCCAAGCCTCTCCGAAGATCAGCACAAAAAAACAGGCTCCTTTTGGGGTAAGAGGGTCCTGTGTTGTGATTGAATGATACATAAGCTACGCGTTTTTATGGTGCCAAGCTCCTTAGGCCCCGCCCCCGCACGCCGAAGGCCCGCCCGCCGGGCCCTGACGCCCCGCCCCTCCCCGAGGCCCGGCAGGCCCCGCCTCCGCCCTCAGCGCCTCGCCCGGGGCAGCGCCTGCTCCACACTTGGGGGCGCGAGGGAACGTTTGGAAACCACCCCACCCGCATGCATGACTCCGACAGCCGTACTGAGCCGTCGTCGGCCGGGCTGCCCCACCGACTGGAGCCCGTGGAGCATCAGTCACCTCTCTCAGCTCCCACGGACGCCTGGACCCGGAGACCCAGAGCAGCCAATCCCCGCGGGGTGGGCGTGACCTTCCGCAGGGGCGGGAAGATCTGGTCCCCCACCCACAGCCCACATCCCAACTGGGTTCTGTCCGGTGACTGACAGAAAAGGCTCCGCCCAAGCCCTGCCCCCCAGCCCCACCCTGGTCGCCGATTGGTCGGGCCGCTCTATCCGCGCGTTGATTGGCGGCCTGAGCCTGACGGCGCATTAAAGGCGGGTTCCTCGTAGTTCACCGCGCCCTTCCTGAGGAGCCGCAGGTGCTCAGAGACGGCGCCAGCGGGTGGGCAGCGCGGGAGAGCCGAGGGGACGCTAACAGGACACGGGGTGCTTCTGCCATGCTTCAGACCCTTATAAGGCTTCATAAGCTGTCCGGCCGAGACCTTCAAATGCCAGCCTGCGAGACCCCAGATCTCACCCCGAGAGGCTCCGAATCCCGCCAACTTGAGGGACCTCCAAACTCCCTCAGCACGAGAGACCCCAAACCCCCTTACCGTGAGGAGCCCCAAGTCCCCTCATCCTTAGACTCTCAAATCTCCTGAACCTGAAGAACCTCAATTCCCCTCAGTCTGAGAAACGCTAAATCTCACACCAAAAAAAAAAAAAAACACCCAAAGAGACCCCAAATTAACCCAGCCTCAGAGACCTTTACCCCCGTCAACCTGGGGACTTTTAATCTCCTCAGCCTCAGAGACCCCCAAATAACCTCATTGTTAGATACCCTAAATCCTCTTAATGGCCCTAAAGCCCCTCAGCCGAAAACCAAAAACCAAACCAAGCCCGGTGCCAGGAACAGACCCTAAAACTCCTGAGTGAGCCTAAGGAACCCTCCAATCCTCTTAAACTGGTGGATCCCAAATTCTCTCAGCCTAAGTACCCCAAATATCTTCAGACAGAAAGACTCTAAATCCTCATCTCCCATGAGATTCCAAATCCCCTGACCTTGAGAGAGCCCAAATCGCATCAGCTTCAGAGACCACAAATATTCTCAACCTCAGGGACCCCAAAAACCCTCAGTCTGGATGACACAACCAAAAAAAAAAAAATACCTGTTGCCATCGAGTCCATTCCCACTTGTAGCGACCCTCTAGGACAGAGTAGAACTGCCCCACAGTGTTTCCAAGGAGCACCTGGTGGATTTGAACTGCCGATCTTTTGGCTAGCAGCCATAGCTCTTAACCACTAGGCCACCAGGGTTTCCGGATAACACAAAATCCCCTTGATATAGGAGACCCCAAATGCCCCCACCCTGAGAGACCCCCAAGTCTCCTCACTGTGAGAGACCCCAGATCCCCTCACCCTGAGATACCCCAAGGCCCTCATCTTGAGAGACCCCAAAGTCACCTCACCCTAAGAGGATAGCTGTTTTTAGGTTGTTGTTGTTAGGTGCTGTCAAGTCGGTTCCAACTCATAGCGACCCTATGCACAACAGAATGAAACACTGCCCGGTCCTGCGCCATCCTTACAATCGTTGTTATGCTTGAGCTCATTGTTGCAGCCACTGTGTCAATCCACCTCGTTGAGGTCTTCATCTTTTCCAATGACCCTGTACTCTGCCAAGCATGATGTCCTTCTCCAGGGACTGATCCCTCCTGACAACATGTCCAAAGTATGTAAGACACAGTCTCGCCATCCTTGCTTCTAAGGAGCATTCTGGTTGTATTTCTTCTAAGACAGATTTGTTCATCCTTTTGGCAGTCCATGGTATATTCAATATTCTTCGCCAACACCACAATTCAAAGGCGTCAACTCTTCTTCAGTCTTCCTTATTCATTGTCAAGCTTTCATATGCATATGATGCAATTGAAAATACCCTGGCTTGGGTCAGGCACACCTTAGTCTTCAGGGTGACATCTTTGCTCTTCAACACTTTGAAGAGGTCCTTTGCAGCAGATTTGCCCAGTGCAATGCGTCTTTTGATTTCTTGACTGTTGCTTCCAGGGCTGTTGATTGTGGATCCAAGTAAAATGAAATCCTTGACAACTTCAATCTTTTCTGCGTTTATCATGATGTTGCTCATCGGTCCAGTTGTGAGAATTTTTGTTTTCTTTATGTTGAGGTGCAATCCATACTGAAAGCTGTGGTCTTTGATCTTCATTAGTAAGTGCTTCAAGTCCTCTTCACTTTCAGCAAGCAAGGTTGTGTCATCTGCATAACACAGGTTATTAACGAGCCTTCCTCCAATCCTGATGCCCCGTTCTTCTTCATATAGTCCAGCTTCTCGTATTATTTGTTCAGCATACAGATTGAATACGTATGGTGAAAGAATACAACCCTGACGCACACCTTTCCTGACTTTAAACCACTCAGTATCCCCTTGTTCTGTGCGAACAACTGCCTCTTGATCTATGTAAAGGTTCCTCATGAGCACAAGTGTTCTGGAATTCCCATTCTTCGCAGTGTTATCCATAGTTTGTTATGATCCACACAGTCAAATGCCTTTGCATAATCAATAAAACCCAGGTAAACATCCTTCTGGTATTCTCTGCTTTCAGCCAGGATCCATCTGACATCAGCAATGATATCCCTGGTTCCACGTCCTCTTCTGAAACCAGCCTGAATTTCTGGCAGTTCCCTGTCGATACACTGCTGCAGCCATTTTTGAATGATCTTCAGCAGAATTTTGCTTGCATGTGATATTAATGTTATTGTTCTATAATTTCCACATTCGGTTGGATCACCTTTCTTGGGAATGGGCATAAATATGGATCTCTTCCAGTCAGTTGGCCAGGAAGCTATCTTCCATATTTCTTGGCATAGACTAGTGAGGACCTCCAGCGCTGTATCTGTTTGTTGAAACATCTCAACTGATATTCCATCAATTCCTGGAGCCTTGTTTTTCCCCAGTGCCTTCAGAGCAGCTTGGACTTCTTCCCCCAGTACCATCAGTTCCTGATCATATGCCACCTCTTGAAATGCTTGAAAATCGACTAATTCTTTTGGGTATAATGACTCTGTGTATTCCTTCCATCTTCTTTTGATGCTTCCTGCAACATTTAATATTTTCCCCCATGGAATCCTTCACTATTACAACTCGAGGCTTGAATATTTTCTTCAGTTCTTTCAGCTTGAGAAACGCCGAGCGTGTTCTTTCCTTTTGGTTTTCCGTCTCCGGCTCTTTGCACATGTTATTATAATACTTTATTTTGTCTTCTCAAGAGGCCCTTTGAAATCTTCTGTTCATTTCTTTTACTTCATCAATTCTTCCTTTTGCTTTAGCTGCTCTACACTCAAGAGCAAGCTTCAGAGTCTCCTCTGACATCACCTTGGTCTTTTCTTTCTTTCCTGTCTTTTCAGTGACCTCTTGCTTTCTTCATGGATGATGTCATTCCACAACTCCTCTAGTCTTCGGTCACTAGTGTTCAATGCATCAAATCTATTCTTCAGATGGTCTCTAAATTCAGGTGGGATATATTCAAGGTCATATTTTGGCTCTCGTGGACTTGCTCTGATTTTCTTCAGTTTCAACTTGAAATTGCATATGAGCAATTGATGGTCTGTTCCACAGTCAGCCCCTGGCCTTGTTCTGACTGATGATATTGAGCTTTTCCATCTTCTCTTTCCATAGATGTAGTCAATATGATTTCTTTGTGTTCCATCTGGTGAGGTCCATGTGTATAAAAAAAAAAAATTTTTTTTTTTTTAGTCATCGTTTATGTTGGTGAAAGAAGGTATTTGCAATGAAGAAGTCGTTGGTCTTGCAAAATTCTATCATTCGATCTCCAGCATTGTTTGTATCACCAAGGCCATATTTTCCAACTACTGATCCTTCTTCTTCGTTTCCAACTTTTGCATTCCAATCTCCAGTAATTATCAATGCATCTTGATTGCATGTTTGATCAATTTCAGACTGCAGCAGCTGATAAAAATCTTCTATCTCTTCATCTTTGGCCCTAGTGGTTGGTGCCCAAATTTGAATAATAGTCGTATTAACTGGTCTTCCTTATAGGAGTATGGATATTATCCTGTCACCGACAGTGTTGTACTTCAGGATAGATCTTGAAACGTTCTTTTTGACGATGAATGCAACACCATTCCTCTTCGAGTTGTCATTCCCAGCATAGTAGACTATACGATTGTCCGATTCAAAATGGCCAATACCAGTCCATTTCAGCTCACTAACGCCTAGGATATCGATGTTTATGCGTTCCATTTCATTTTTGACGTCTTCCAATTTTCCTAGATTCATACTTCGTACATTCCAGGTTCCAATTATTAATGGATGTTTGCAGCTTTTTCTTCTCATTTTGAGTCGTGCCACATCAGCAAATGAAGGTCCCAAAAGCTTTACTCCATCCATGTCATTAAGGTCAACTCTACTTTGAGGAGACAGTTCTTCCCCAGTCGTCTTTTGAGTGCCTTCCAACCTGGGGGGCTCATCTTCCAGCACTATATCAGACAATGTTCCACTGCTATTCATAAGGTTTTCACTGGCTAATGCTTTTTAGAAGTAGACTGCCGAGTCCTTCTTCCTAGTCTGTCTTAGTCTGGAAGCTCAGCTGAAACCTGTCTACCATGGGTGACCCTACTGGTATCTGAATACTGGTGGCATAGCTTCCAGCATCACAGCAACACACAAACCCCCACAGTACGACAAACTGACAGACACGTGGGGGTTTTTTAGACTAACAGCCTGCTTTATTCTCAGCTTTTTCCAGAATGCCCAGGTGGAAACCCCAGACTCTTCTCTGAGAAACGCAATTTCCTCTCACTGGAGCAGGATCCCGAGGCCCCAGTCTAACCCCAAGGACCCCTCGAATTGAGTTGCGCTAATGCATCAGGGTCTGTCCGGCCTGGGGGACCCCTGACCCATCAGCACCCCAACGTCGTGCAGCACCCTGTACCCCCACCCTGCAGCTCCAGCGCCGGACACTCAGGCACAGAGGCGGTGGTCCCGTGGTCGTCTCTTCCAGAACCTTCTCTTTCCATAGGTGCTGTGGCCTTGGGCTAGGACACTCCAGGCTGGCCCGGGGGCAGTGCCAGTACCATGAGCCTCACCAGGGCCACGGAGGAGAACCCTGGGGGAGACGCCGGGAGGACGCCCACGGTGAGGGCGGGCAGTGGGGTCCACAGGAGGAGGGGAGAGTCCCAAGGAGAGGGGAGGGGGCCACAGGGAGTGACATGGCAGGGCGTCTACGGGGAGGGTGGGGGATGGGGTGGTCCACGGGGAGGGCAGGGGGGTCAACGGGAAGAAAGGGGAGGGGGCTGTGGGTGAATCAGGACGCCTGCATCAGCACCTGGTCTGTTTGGGGAGCCCTAGAAGATGCCCAGCGTCCACTCAGTTCACTATCAGGATGCAGAGAGGGAGGGTCATTGTCCCCCAGCTGCCCTGTGCCCAGGTGAAGGGACAGGCCAGCTGAACATGTGCCCCCACTAGTGAGCCATTGCAGGAATGTGTCCTTTCTCTAGGCCAGGGACTCTTTCAGAGACATTTCCATTTACTTCTCCAAGGAGGAATGGGCGGAGATGGGAGAGTGGGAGAAATCCTACTACAGGAATGTGAAAAGGAACTAAGAGGCTCTGGTCACTATAGGTGGCTGAAGGTGCTGGATCCACAGAGCTGTGGGTTCTCAGTCCCTTCAGTCCTGTGACTCCCTCCTGCATGCAGGGAGTTGGTGCTCTTGTTAGGTGCCATGGAGTCTGTTTGACTCAGTGACCCTGTGTGCCTAGGGAGACCTGGGGGGAATGTTGCTTTTCTTGTGTCCATACTAGGCTCTCCCAGGCCATCCACTGAGCCGCCGCCCATCCTTCTTCCTCCCAGCTTTTCCCTCTGAGGACTATGGTTTTGCTTCTTTCCAGGTCTCAGAGCCCCTTGCCCAGCTGTCATGTGTCACCGCAGGCAGGCCATCAAAGCCTAGGTGGATAACACTGACGATTCTGATGAGGAATGGACACCTAGGCAGCAAGGTAAGGCCAGCAGGATTTCCAGGGGCCAGATCTCAGCCACTCCTCAGGAGTTAACAAAGGAAAGGGCTTGTTCACACAAAGACATAAATGTTCAGCAAACGAGCAAGATCTAAAGGGTACATACAGCAAGAGGCCAGTCATTGGAAGTTTTAAAATGTGTAAGAAGATAGTGGCGTAGTGGTTAAGTGCTACGGCTGTTAACCAAAGGGTTGGAAGTTCAAATCTACCAGGTGCTCCTTGGAAGCTCTATGGAGCAGTTCTACTCTCTCCTATAGGGTCACTATGAGTTGGAATCGACTCGACGGCACTGGGTGGGTGGTAGGTGGGAAGAAGATAGTATGTTATTCGTAACTAAATTAATAAATGGTAAATGGGTAGAAATCTGAATGTGAATAAGAAATACCAAATTCAGAATAGTTGTCACCACCAGAGAAAGAGGAAGGACTCACAGGTGACTTAGCTGTGATTAGTTTTTGTTTTTTAATTTTAAAATAGAAATAAAAAGATCAGAGGCAGTGGTAGCAGAATGTTGAGGTCTCACTGAATGGTAGTGGGTATATAGGTTTTTCCAGTGTAATTCTCCATACTCTTCTTTATGCTTAAAATTTATCATCTTTTTTTTGAGGAGATTGGTTTTGCTAAACATTGATAATTAATCAAAGAACAATTAAGGAAACCTTAATTGAACCGTAAGACCACTTTCTAATGTTAATTTTATAGTGGTTCATAGTTACTGGATTAAATGTCTTAGAAGAGAAAACGATTAACACATTTGTAAAGATATGTAGTTTATGTACATTTAATCAGAACACATGATGCTCTTACCCCAAATGGAGCCTGTCTTTTTGTGCTGATCTCAGAAGAGGGCTGAGAGAGCTGTTTAATCTTCCTGAGCTTTCCCACATGCTCTGACCGGAGATGGCATCAGGCAAATAAAGTGATGTGTCATCCTTATACGATAGAAGTGAGAAGATCACGGAGATGGCATCAGGCAAATAAAGTGATGTGTCATCCTTATACGATAGAAGTGAGAAGATCACTTCTGCTCAGACAGGAGAGTTCATAAAAAATGGGAAAGATCAAGCTGAATTCAAGATGCGTGATTCCCGTCCACAGGCTTCCAACGTTGTAGGCTTACGAAAGTCGTGTGAGAGGTGAAGCCCAGTGCTTGCTTGTCTGGTTTTGACATGGAGAGTTTTCACAGCTAACCCTCTCCCTCACGGTTTATCACACATCTCTATCTGAACCCAGTTAAAATGCCCAACCCAGTCAATTAATTTTTTTTAATTAATATGAGAAACTTTGTGTATGTAAGATGAACCAGAGATGGTTTAAATCATTTTAAGAAACCAGTTAGCCATCAAGTAATGATACTGCAGAAACCATTTCAAATCCCCCTTGGATAAGCCTTGGACTCTCCATGCTCTGGTTCCTAATTCTCTGTCCCTACGTGAGCATCCCCAGAGTTTGGAAAAATTCACCATGCAAATAAATTCTGATTTCTCATCGCCTTTCAGTTAAACCTCCTTGGGTGGCCTCCTGGGTGGAGCAGAGTAAACACCAGAAGGTGAGTATCTGGGAGTCCTGCAGAGAAGAGCACCTTCCTCGTGGAGCCACTCTCAGGAAAGAGCAGGAGGATGTATGTACGGAGCCCAGGACAGCTGCCTCCCTCTCCTGACCCTCCTGCTCACAGTCCTGCACATCACCATCTTAAAAGTAACAATAGCAACAGTAATAGCTACCACTTGTTTTATTTCCACAGTATTCCTGACTTTATTTTAAGGACTTTACATGAATAAAGTCACTTAAATCTTATCACTTAATAGATAACTTAAGAACATAGAATGAATCAAAGATGAAATTTTATCTAGATTTTTTTTAGCATTTTAAGAAAGTGATTAGTTGACTCCCCAGCAGAAGCATAAAAAAATAAAAAGTTGCTGTTGAGTCTTTTCCAACTCACGGCAACCCTATGTGTCAAGAGGAGAACTGTGCTCCATGAGGTTTTCATTGGCTGTGACCTTTCAGAAGTAGATCACAAGGCCTTTCTTCCAAGCACCTCTAGATGGATTCTAACCTCCAACCTCTTTGTTGGTAGCTGAGCGCTTAACTGCTTGTGCCACCCAGGGACTCCAAATAGAAAAACAGTTGCTATTGAGTCTATTCCGATTCATGGCGACCCCATGTGTGTCAGAGTAGAGGTTTGCAATGCCGGTGACCTTTCAGAAGCAGATTGCCAGCCCTTTCTTCCAAGGCGCCTCTGGGTGGATTTGAACCTCCAACCTTTCAGTTCGTAGCTGATTGCTTAACCGTCTGTGCCACCCAGAGACTCCAGACTAGAAGCATCGGCTTTAATTGATGACACTGCAGAAATCATTTCCAAATCACCCTTGGTCCAAGCAAGCCTGTGAGGTAGCTACTTTAGTGACTGTAGACGAGGAAACTGAGGTGCAGGCGTGTTCATTTACACACCTGACATCACAGTATCAGTGGGAGTACAGTCTAATCCAAAAAACTTTCTTGTTCATTAAAATCTGCACATATTTGTGAAGCTCAGGCTGTCTCCTCCGAGGCCCAGCTGATGATTCAAACCTCATTCCTTCTCTGCTGTGCTAAAGCGGTTGCTGCTCTAAGAGCCTTACTCAGGGAAGCTTACTTTTACCTGGTTTCCTTGTCATTCCATCACGTGCAAATGTAAGGGCAGCTTGTACAGTGGATTGTCCCAGGTGAAGGAGATAGGTCCCCACCCTCAGGGGCTCCCACCTAAGAGGAAGCAGCTCCCAACCCTGAGGACCTTCAGGTTGATGATTGAGGAAAGAGTAAGACAAGGACTTAAGGATTTCTGTCAGATACACACTATTCGGTAGAAACTCCTCCTTCTGGGACTGATTTCAAATGCTCATTCCTGTAGGAGGAAGTAACAGCTGTCCTCTGGGCTCTGATTAGGTGCATCTCACGTGGTTTGAATCGTCTGCTTAGCTGGCCCCCTGCATGGGATCTCATTGGGAGCCTGCTCCTTAACTGATTCATCTTGGAAGTCCCAGGCCCAGCTAGGGTCCCCCCACACCTGAATGTTTTCCGAATGATTGATTACGCATTTGCAAATTAAACTATGAATAAGAAGGTTAAAGAGCCCTGGTGGCACAGTGGTTAAGAGCTCAGCTGCTAACCAAAAGGTCAGCAGCTTGAATCCACCAGCCACTCCTTGGGAATCCTATGGGGCAGCTCTTTGTCCTAGAGGGTCGCTACGAGTAGGAGTTGACCCGACAGGAATGGGTTTGGTTTTTTGTTTTTAAGAAGGTTAAGGAATGCTGAAGATGATACCTGTGAGTTAGATTTCAACTGTGGAGATGGTCGAGGAGGCGAATTTTGTAGCACAACTGTGAAAGAAATAATCGCACATTTATGCTGTATTCAATAACTCACAAAACATTTCGATGAGCATTATTACATTTAAAGTTCACTGTAACCTTAAGGATTAGGATCTATGCCCATTTATGCACAAGGAAACTAAAGGAAAGATCAATAGAAGTAGCTGATGGTATACACTTATTCAGCAGAATTGGTACAGGAACCAGCTAATTTAATTCCAGTTTTCCAGTATTTTCTAATTACAAAGTAAGTATTCTTTCCAGGATATGGAAATTTTTAACTTTCAGCATCACTGTCTCTGTTGTCAAGATACTTTTCTGCAGTTGTGTCTGTTCTCTTCCCGGTCGCGCTGCCCCACCACGCGCTGTCCAGCGTGCTTTTTCCCCTTTCTGCTTTTCTACATTTTATCTCCTATCAAATTCCCCTGGTTTATATAAAACTCCCTCTTTCTTTAAGCCCCACACTATCTCTCACAGGCTTTGTTGATTCTCAGCTAGTCTCCTCAAGCCTTCTCCTTCCCTAACTGGCTCCTACACAAAGACATTTGGACAAAGTTGAAGGGAAAGAGCCTGAAGACATGGGTTCCTGTCAGGTCCTTCCTCTTCCCTCAAGCCCTCTGGCTGCCCAGGTACCTCAGGGTTGTTGGAGCTCTAGCTAATGTCATGTGTGTGGAAATGTCGCATCCTAAAGCACTGAAGAAATGCTTGTTGTCCTTTAATATATGACTCTCACATTAAAGGAAACACCCAAGGTGCCACTAGGTAATGAATCTAGTTTGAAGGAAGTGTCAGGAACAGCAATTTTGCTGAGCACAACTGGCTCAGAGCAGGCCCAGAAGCCAGTGTCGTCTCCTGGAGAAGCAAGTACCTCTGATCAGCCCTCGAGATGGAAACTGGGTAAGAAAATAACTGGGGCCTAGTCCCTCCAGCTTCTCTAGAAAGGTTCATGAGCATGGACTATGCACCTAGGTTTAAGCTGGAGACCAGAAGTTGAATGCATTATTGAATGTAATTAACTTCAAAGTTACAGACGTTGGTTATGATCCACACAGATGCACTGGGCATAGGCAAATCTTCAAAATTTTCTGAGGTCCAGATTCCTAACCTGTAAAATAAGGATGAAGATACAGAGCTCATATATTGTTTGAAAGCATTAAATTAAATATAAAGGAGCTGACACATGCTGGGTGCCCCATAAATCCATCTGTGACTCTAGGCACCAAACCTTCATAAGTGTTTTTGCCCTCACTCAATGCCTAACACATAACATGCCTTCAACAAATGTTTTCAGAATAAGCAAATGCCTGGCAACCCCCTTTTTTTAAATTTTTATTCTGCTTTAAGTGAAAGTTTACAAATCAAGTCAGTCTCTCATATAAAAATTTATATACACCTTGCTATACACTCCTAATTGCTCTCCCCATGATGAGACAGCACACTCCTTCCCGCCACTCTCTCTTTTCGTGTCCATTCCACCAGCTTCTGACCCCCTCTGCCCTCTCATCTTCCCTCCAGGTAGGAGATGCCAACATAGTCTCATGTGTCTACTTAATCCAAGAAGCTCATTCTTCACCAGCATCATTTTCCATCCCATTGTCGAGTCCAATACCTGTCTGAAGAGTTGGCTTTGGGAATGGTTCCTGTCCTGGGCTGACAGACGGTCTGGGGACCATGACTACCGGGGTCCTTTTAGTCTCAGTCAGGCCATTAAGTCTGGTCTTTTTATGAGAATTTGGGGTCTGCATCCCACTGCTCTCCTGCTCCCTCGGGGGTTCTCTGTTGTGTTCCCTGTCAAGGCAGTCATCGGTTGTAGCTGGGCACCATCTAGTTCTTCTGGTCTCAGGCTGATGTAGTCTCTGGACAACCCCTTTTTTAAGTAGAAAGGTTGGGAAGTTAACCTGACAACAGGAGGAACAGAGCCTAAAGTTGCATTAAGCATCTGTAGTCAGTGTGTGTGGAATTTTGGTCTTTGAACCAATAGTTATGGGAAAATCACAGTCTGTAGAAGGACGGTGATGATTTGATGGGAGAGACCTCACGTATTCTGACCAAGCAGAGACTCACACTCTACACCGCACCAGCCCACCCTCCTATCTCCTCCATCTCAGAGCCCAGGAGAAAGGAGTTTGAGGTGAACATGTACAGCCTGCGAGAAAGAAAGGGCCTTGAGTACCAGGAGGTCGGTGAGCCCCAGAATGATGACTACCTTTGTAAGTGACCCTCCTGCCCCCAGCAGAAGGCTTAGGTCCTGGTCCCAAAATGGTTTCCCTTCCCTAGTGACTTGGAGTCCAGGATTGAGATCTGGGCTCTTTCTGCTTCTGCTCTCTATGTCCAGGATTGTCCTACCCTGCATCTTAATCCCTACTGCTCCCTCCTGCAGATTGTGAGAAGTGCCAGAACTTCTTCATCGACACCTGTGCAGTTCATAGGGCCCCAATGTTTGTAAAGGACAGCCCTGTAGACAGGGGGCACCCCAATCACTCAGCCCTCACTCTGCCCCCTGGACTGAGAATTGGGCCATCCAGCATCCCTGAGGCTGGGCTCAGAGTATGGTATGAGGTGTCCGAACAGCTACTGGGTCTGCACTTTGGCCCCTATAAGGGCCAGGTGACAGAAGATGAGGCAGCCAACAGTGGCTACTCCTGGCTGGTGAGAAGCACCCACCCCCTGTCCTGTCCTCGCCCCTGTCTCCCTCTGTGCTTTGGTAGGGCATGCTAGGGCCCCCGGTGGCAATAGGCCAGCTCTGTGTACTGCGTGGTCTCTGTGTGGCCCTGGAGCTCCTGTTGAAGATCAGAGGGAAAGCAGAGGACAGTGGGACAGAGATAATGAAGGCGCCTACCACTACTCTGACTGACAGTCCACACAGATTTGGAGGTGCTGACAGATGGGTGTATTGTGTTGCAATAAACTCAGGAGAGTACAATTCCTCTGGTTATTAACCAAAAAATGCCTATTTTTCTAAAACTCAGATCACCAAGAGGAGGAACTGCTATAAGTATGTGGATGGAAAGGACGAGCCTTGGGCCAACCGGATGAGGTAAGGCCAGAAGGTGTTTGGCTTCAGAGAGTAAACAAGACTTACAAGGACAGAGCTGCTTCCTTTTCATCATGCCTCCATCACTGGATTTTGTACTCTGTCCTTTTTTCTCCATACAACTCTTTCATGTCTTGAGACACTTAGAAATAAGGAGCTAAAAACATATGCCCTCTGCATAAACGTCTGTGCTAGACAAGATCCCAGGGACACACAGAAAGGACTCTTGTCTCACAGGCAGTTACTCACGCTTCATTTTTCTGATGGACATCTGTTACGTGCTTACTGTGGCCTGCTTAGACGCTGCCATTCAAGGCCAGACCCCTCAGCCCATGTCCTTGTGGACGCCACAGGCTTACTGGAGACAGACATTAAACAGTTTGTTATAGAAATATTTCACTATAATTTTCATATCTTTCGAGAACTAGTACCAAGATAACCTAAAACAAGGGACCTTTAATCTGGGAGGTCAGACCTGATGGAAGCCTGCATGAGGTGAGCCACAGGCTATTCATGGGCACCAGCTCATGATCCAGCCCCTCTCCTTGAGGGTTCTCGTTCTGTTGGGGTACCCAGTGAGAATGAATTAAGGCAAAAGACCTCGATGTGTCTGTGGGAACCTGGAGGGCAGGTGAATAGTACTTACGTAAAGTGTGGGGAGATTGGAGAAAGGCTCTCAGAAGAAGATAGACTTGGCTAAGTGCTGAATGACCTGTAGTTATTTAGAAGCAGAGTATATCACCAAGTGCCATGTTCTGTGGCATAAAACACAAATCAGAGTTCAGAGATGCTGTACTTCACTGTGTTAATGGCCAATCAAGGTGGAGGTAAGTCTGGGATTGGGCTTTGGAACATGGTTGTTTAGGCCAGGGAGGAGCATCACCACAAGCTGGGCTTGGGGAGAGGATTTCACGTGACATCACGAACAAGGCTGAGGTGGGAACAGAAGGTTTCCGTGGGGAGCCTCAGAACCTCAAACATCAGGAGGGTACAGGAACAGGACTTGACATTCCTGGTCACTCACCGTTAGTCGTTCTGTCATGTCCTATCAACCTGGGGTATGTGAACTGCACCCGGGACAAGGAGGAGCAGAACCTAGTGGCCTTTCAGTACCACAGGCAGATCTTCTACTGGACTTGCCGCACCATCCAGCCTGGCTGTGAGCTGCTGGTCTGGTATGGGGACAACTACGGCCAGGAGCTGGGCATCAAGTGGGGCAGCAGGTAGAAGAAGGAGCTCACCTCAGGGACAGGTAGGCACCGGGGACTCTTCTGCTTGCAGATTTTCCTGGTCCAACCCATAAGTGGGGTAGAATCCATCTAAAGTCAATGAAATTCAAATCAGGTGCTCCCAAAATGAAGAATTCGTTTTATATGCCTTTTACTTGGGAACCGTTTTAGTTCTAAGTTTTTGTTCCAATTTTATTTTTTAATACTTCAGGCACAAAATGTTTAATAGTACACAGTGCTAGAGGCAAAAATAAGTTCTCAGACACTGGCCAGCTCCCACCAAGGCAGTTCTTGTGGCCCTTTTAGCTCTTTCTTCTTAGTCTCCCCCATGTGTCTAAAAAAGATTCATATGCTGTCATTCGTTCATTCAGTCATTCTTTCAGTCATCCTATCAGCTCCTGCTCTGTGCTAGTTGGGTCCCAGGAACTGGAAACACAGATTGATCAGATTAACCCCTCTGCAGCAGCTGACATGAGGAAAACAGAACATCAACATATAGAACATATGCACACATGTGTGTCACACCAGGCAGTGAGTATGCACATGTGTGTCACACCAGTGAGCATGTACGCGTGTGCGTGACACCAGGCAATGAGCATGCACGTGTGTGTCACACCAGACAGCAAGCATGCACATGTGCCTTCCACACCAGACAGCAAGAATGCACACGTGTATGTCACACCAGACAGCAATCATGCACGTGTGTATGTCACACCAGACAGCAAGCATGCACACATGTATGTCACACCAGACAGCAAGCAGGCACACGTGTATGTCACACCAGACAGCAATCATGCACGTGTGTATGTCACACCAGACAGCAAGCATGCACACGTGTATGTCACACCAGACAGCAAGCAGGCACACGTGTATGTCACACCAGACAACAATCATGCACGTGTGTATGTCACACCAGACAGCAAGCATGCACACATGTATGTCACACCAGACAGCAAGCATGCACACGTGTATGTCACACCAGACAGCAATCATGCACGTGTGTATGTCACACCAGACAGCAAGCATGCACACATGTATGTCACACCAGACAGCAAGCAGGCACACGTGTATGTCACACCAGACAGCAATCATGCACGTGTGTATGTCACACCAGACAGCAAGCATGCACACATGTATGTCACACCAGACAGCAAGCAGGCACACGTGTATGTCACACCAGACAGCAATCATGCACGTGTGTATGTCACACCAGACAGCAAGCAGGCACACGTGTATGTCACACCAGACAGCAATCATGCACGTGTGTATGTCACACCAGACAGCAAGCATGCACACATGTATGTCACACCAGACAGCAAGCAGGCACACGTGTATGTCACACCAGACAACAATCATGCACGTGTGTATGTCACACCAGACAGCAAGCATGCACACGTGTATGTCACACCAGACAGCAATCATGCACGTGTGTATGTCACACCAGACAGCAATCATGCACGTGTGTATGTCACACCAGACAGCAATCATGCACACGTGTATGTCACATCAGACAGCAAGCACGCACATGTGCCTTCCACATCAGACAGTGAGCATGCTGTGCAGAAACTCAATCCAGTGGGAAGGCAGAGTGTGAGCGGAGGCTGAGCGCTGCAGAGGGGTCAGGAGTCCTCCCTCAGAGTCCTCACGAAAAGGTGGATCCCTCAGAGTCCTCACGAAAAGGTGGACTGAGACCTGCAAACACCTATGAGCAGAGGGCTCAGGTGGAGGGAGCAATATGTGCAACCACCCAAGGCAAGAAAGAGTCGGGGTGTTTGAAGAACAGCCAGGAGACCTCTGAGGAGGAAAGTGGGTGAGGGGAGCAGAGAGGGTCAGAGTTGAAGTCAGAGAGATACACAGCAGCGGGGAAAAGCAGGGCCCGTGATTCACACCACAAAATCAGGGTTTGTCCCGAATGAGACGGAGGCCGATGGGGATTTCCAGCTGGGGGATGACATATTCTCTGTGCAGGTCGATGCTTTGGTTTATCTGTGGAATGAAGATGTGGTGGGGACCCACTCAGGGGCTACTTCAGTGTCCAGGTGAGAGGATGGTGGGCAAAGGTGGGAGTCAAGTGGGTGTGAGAAGTCTGAACAAGGTATAATTTGGAACAGGACTTCCTAATCCATTTCAGCTGGGATAAGACTGAGTGAAATAAATCAAGTATGAACAGAAAGAGCCTGAGAAAAGACATGTTTTCATGTCTTTTCATTTCATAATCTCTGGAAAACTAGGAGAAACACAAGTCAGCAGGACCTGGCGTCCTTTAGTCAGTGGCCTGGGCCAGCCCTGTGTCCTTCACACCCGAGTCTCTGAGACAGAATGAGGCAGAGTGGTCCTCGGTCAAACACATCTTCACTCACATGCTCTCCAACCACTGCTCCACACTGCTTTCCCATGTGGGTAACTCTGGGCCGAGGGCTCCTGACTCAGTGGATCCCACCCCTGGTAGGAAAGGCCACTGGGGAGGTTTCCACCTAGGTCATCAAGAACAGTATCTCTCGGGGAAAGAAAGAGCTGCCCACACCATATCCAAGTAGTGACAGGGTTTAGAAGACACCGCGGAGCGTGGGAAAGGCCACTGCAGTTCCAGCGAGGCTCTCCTCCAATTCCTGTTTGAAGGCCTCTCGTCTGGCTGAAATGTGGAGAAGGGCCTTGATGTGGGTTTCCAGATAGCTAAGGAAGATGTAATGAATGAAAATGGAGTGAAAAGTAGGCCCATGAAACATCTATGTGGAGACAGATCCTGTGTTGTGAGCATGCTGTGAATGAGACAAAGCAGACAACCAGGCAGCCTTGTCTGCATCGACTCTGACTGAAAACTTTTTCTTCCACGAGAACCAAAGCCAGAGATCCATCCATGTCCCTCCTGCCCTCTGGCCATCTCCAGTCAGAAATTCCTCGGCCAACACACGAAGCACAGCCACCCCTCTCCACCCTTCCCAGGAACACCTGAAAGAAAACACCTCCAACCAGAGGACCCCCGTCCAGGGGGTCGGAGGCAACAGCATTCTGAGCAACACACCTGAATGACAAAGCAGAAGACCCAGAGACTGGAGATGGGTCCAAACCAGTGTTCGAAAGGGCAAGGCTGGGGGCGGGGGGGGCGGGGGGGCAGGGGGAGGGTTGTTTCAAAGGTCTGCTCCAGCCTACTCAAAGGACAAATGGGGAGCTCTAGGGAGGGTAACAGAATGATGGAGACAGAGCCCGCCCAGGCCAGAAAGTGAATCCTGAGGACACAGAAAAATTATTCCTGGGGGTAGGAATCTCAAGAATTGCAAAAGTCAGGTGTGGAGAGTATGGACAAGGCTTTAGCCAGAAGTCAGTCCTCATCAGACACCAGAGGACATACTCAGGAGAGGAGCCCTATGTCTGCGGGGAGTGTGGAGGCTTTAGCTGGAAGTCACAGCTTACCAGGTACCAGAGGTCACACTCCGGGGAGAAGCCCTATGTCTGCAGGGAGTGTGGGCGAGGCTTTAGTGTAAAGTCAACCCTCATTGGCACGGGAGAAGGAAACGCAGCCCACATACACCTCCACCTCCCTAGCTCTGAGGACTTCAGAACAAGACTGCTGAACCCTTACACTCCCCAAGAGGTCAAGAGAGCAGAAATAACTCAGTTAATAGATTCTCTGCTTTCATGTAAACGGATGAGGTAGAAAAGCCCAGAGGGTCCCTGAAGTGGTCAGGGTGTTTTTGGTTTTCTTTCCCACATCCCAGCCCCCCATGCCTGTGAATGAGACCTTATTTGGAAAAACGGTCTTTGCAGACGTAATTAAAGGGTCTGAAGATGAGATCATCCCGGATTAACCAGATGAGCCCTGAAGCCAATGACCAGTGTTCGCATAAACAGAGACGCGCGGAGGGGAGACACAGAAGAACCGATAAATCTACGTGAACACGGAGGCTAAGAACAGAGTAACGGAGTAATGCAGCCATAAGCCTGGGGCCACCAGAAGCTGGGAGAGACAGGGAAGGGCCCCTCCCCCCAGGCCCTTCAGAGGGAGCCCGGCCCTGTCCACACCTTGATAACAGATTTCTGCTCACCAAAACCTCGAGAGAATAAATTCTTGTTGTTTCAAGCCGCCCAGAGTGTGGTAATTTGTAACGACAGCCGCTAGAAATTAATACGCCTGCGTTGGGAACTGGATGGAGCACGGGTGGCACAGTGGTTAAGTGCTCAGCTACTAACCAAGAGATTGTCAGTGCAAACCCCCTGGTGTCTCCACAGGAGAAAGATATTGCAGTCTGCTTCCGTAAAGATTTACAGCCTTGGAAACTCTATGGGGCAGTTCTACTCTGTACTATAGGGTCACTATGAGTTAACATCAACTCCATAGCAACAGGTTTGGTTTTTGGTTTGGGGGAACTGTAAGGCTGCTCTGTGTGTGTGTGTGTGTGTGTGTGTGTGTGTGTGTGCACTTTAAGTGAAGGTTTACAGAGCAAGTTAGTTACTCAAACAATTAATACACATACTGTTTTGTGACATTGGTTGCCAACTCCACGATGTGTCAACACTCTCCCCTTCTAGACCTTGGTTCCCCATTTCCATTCGTCTAGCTTTCCTGTGCCCTCCTACCTTCTCATCCTTGCTCCTGGGTTGGTGTCCCTATTTAGTCTCATCTACATGGTTGAGCTACTTGTGTTAATGTTTATGGGCCTCCCTCATCTTTGGCTAAAGGGTGAACTTCAGGAGTGACTTCAGTACTGAGTTAAAAGGGTATCTGGGGGCCATACTCTCAGGGTTTCTCCAGTCTCTGTCAGACCAGTAAGTCTGGTCTGTTTTGTGTGTGTGTGAGTTAGAATTTTATTCTACATTTTCTTCCACCTCTGTCTGGGACCCTCTATTGTGATCCCTGTCAGAGCAGTCAGTGGTGGTAGCCAGGCACCATCTAGTTGTGTTGGACTCAGTCTGGTGGGGGCTGTGCTAGTTGTGGTCCATAAGTCCTTTGGACTAATTTTTCTCTTGTGTCTTAAGTTTTCAAAGAGAATAAATTCTTGTTGTTTTAAGCCACCCAGTATGTGGTAATTTGTTACGACAGCCCCAGGAAATTAATACGCCTTCCTTTGGGAACTGGACAGAGCACTGGTGGTGCAGTGGTTAGGTGCTCAGCTACTAACCAAAGGGTCAGTAGTTCAAACTCACCAGCTGCTCTGTGGGAGAAAGATGTAGCAGCCTGCTTCCGTAAAGATTTACAGCCTTGGAAACCTTATGGGGCAGTTCTACTCTGTCCTATAGGGTTGCTATGAGTCGGAATCGACTCGATAGCAATGGGTTTGGGGAACTGGAAGGCTACTTTTTTTCACTGGAAGAAAGCAAGCCTCATTTTATGAACTTTGTATTCTTTATGGTGGTCTTTCTCTTAGCTGACTCTCTTCTTTGTTCTAATAATTAAGGGTGAAAGGCAGAAGGGCCCATTCTTTCTCACCAGTCCAATCAACACTGTTTCTGACAGAGCCATCTTTTTATTTTGGAACAAGAAAAATAAAACAAAAATCTTAAAAGCTAAATAAATTTTGGAATTATGGAGGATTTGAGGGGCGCCTGGCTTTCTGGGCTCTGGTTCGAGTGTAAAGCAGGTGGCGTGCTCTCTGCTGATATTATTGGCAGGGGAACAATATGGGGATGTGGGGGGTCTTGATGGTCTGGGAGGGATGGTGTGGCAATGCTTTTCTTCTTCAGTTTTTCATCCTTAAAATGAATCGCAAGAGGGTAACAGGCTAAAGTCCTTCTAATCCTTCCACTCCAGCTCTACGATGGGAGCCCCTGGGTGGTACAAACGGTTAAGGGCTGAAGCACCAGCTGAAAGGCTGGTGGTTTGAACTCACTCAGAGGTGCCTCGGAAGAAAGGCCTGGCAATCTTCAGCTGAAAGGTCACATCCTTGAAAACCCTATGGAGCAGTTCTACTCTGTACATGTGGGGTCACCATGAGTTGGAATTGACTCGACAGCAACTAACAACTACTCTATGATATCGAAGAATAAGAAAAGACAATTTATTTAGCTTCAAGGCACGTTATATACATAAAAAAACAGCCACCAGGTAGTGTATTTTTTTTTTGACAGCATTATATTTTATTAAGAAATTTCAAACATGTTAATAGAAGAATAGGCAGAAGAAATGAACAAAAACTTAATGGAAGAAAAATACAAATAACTAATAAATTTAAAAATGACTTATTTTCAATTTCTCTAATAATCAAAGATATATAACTTGACAGTACACGTTTTTTTCATATCAAATTAGCAAAAAAAAATTTGTAATACTCAGTGTTACCAATGACGCACAGAAATTAGTACTGAGACATTGCAGGTAGGAAGCCTTTCTAGCTGGATTTTTGGAACTATATATGATGTCGTGTGCTATGAAGTCAATTCCAACTCACAGCGACTTTATAGGACAGAGTAGAACCTCCCCATAGCTTTTCCTAGGCTGTAATCTTTATGGGAGCAGATTGCCAGGTCCTGTAGTGTATGTACAAGGCTACTGTCACTTTCATCGACAAGGTAGACTATACTTTCCAAAAACTCGCCTAAAACCAATCACCCACTTTTTGGAGATAACGAATACCCTTTGAAATGCAAAGCTGAGCTCACAAGAAAATAGCAAACTCCCCCAAGAACCAAAAAGAAAGAGGTCACTGAAACCAGAGTGAGAAAAACACAAAACTGATAACATCTAACTCCAGAGATTCAGGAAGTTCAGTGAATACCCAACAGGATAGATAAAAAAGAAACATAAACCGGAGGCGGGGCCAAGATGGCGGACTAGGTGGACGCTACCGCGGATCCCTCTTGCAACAAAGACTCGGAAAAACAAGTGAATCGATCACATACATAACAATCTACGAACTCTGAACAACAAACACAGATTTAGAGATGGAGAAAGAACAAATACGGGGAGACAGCGATTGTTTTCAGAGCCAGGAGCCAGCGTACCAGTCAGGTGACCTTCGGAGCCCGATTTGGGGCAGAGCCCAGGGGGGCAGACGGCACAGACAAGGGGCCCAGCCCTAGCCCCCGAACTCATCCCGGGAGGGAGCCCAGCAGGTTGGCACGGGCGGCGTGGAGGCGCAGCCTGTGGGAGAAGTCCCCAGGAGGCAGTGACTGGTCCTGGAGCGGGGAGAGCAGCGTCCCAGCTGGGGAGCCATCCCGCCGGGATTTTGGAGGGGAGCAGGCGTGGCGTGAGTGCGGGGAGCAGCTACATTCCCCTGAATTGACCCCGGGGGGGGGCCCAGCCGTTCGCATGGGCGGCACCCACTCAGTTTGCGCGGGCGGCGTGGCGGCGCAGCCGGTGGAAGAAGTCCCCGGGAGGCAGTGGCTGGTCTTGGAGCGGGGAGAGCGGCGTCCCAGCCGGGACGCGCAGTCGCAGCTCAGGCGCGGGGAGCTGCTCCACTCTCCTGAGCTGACCACAGGGAGGGGAGCCCACCCGGTTCACGGGAGCGGCGCGCGACGCAGCTGGCGGGACGGGGAGTCCCCGGGAGGCAGCGACTGATTTTGGAGTCGGGAGTGCACCGTCCCAGTAGGGGAGCCTTAACCTTGGGGGTGGGGCTGACAGCGGAGGATCTGACCGTGACACCAGCGGGCCAGACCCCCCGGGGGGTAATCTCCACACAGCCAGTACATATAGGCGATGCGCCCCGCGGAAATCTCAGATATAAGAGTCATTCCAAGTAAGACAAACAACTCTGGCTATATTCTGAGGTGCTACACTCCTAGCTCTCTGATCCCTCCCCCACCCTCCCCAGGTGGCTCCATTAACATCCGAATAGCCTGATCCAGAGGGAGAACTCTGATAGGGATCTGACTGCATTTTCTTTTTAGCAGATTTTCTGGAAAAACTAGTTTCCCAGTGATGGCTCAGAGACAGCAGTCCATATCAAACCACATAAAGAAGCAGACCATGACAGCTTCTCCAACCCCCCAAACAAAAGAATCAAAATCTTTCCCAAATGAAGATACAATCCTGGAATTATCAGATACAGAACATAAAAAACTAATTTGCAGAATGCTTCAAGACATCACAAATGAAATTAGGCTAACTGCAGAAAAAGCCAAGGAACACACTGATAAAACTGTTGAAGAACTCAAAAAGATTATTCAAGAACATAGTGGAAAAATTAATAAGTTGCAAGAATCCATAGAGAAACAGCATGTAGAAATCCAAAAGATTAACAATAAAATTACAGAATTAGACAACGCAATAGGAAGTCAGAGGAGCAGACTCGAGCAATTAGAATGCAGACTGGGACATCTGGAGGACCAGGGAATCAACACCAACATAGCTGAAAAAAAATCAGATAAAAGAATTTAAAAAAATGAAGAAACCCTAAGAATCATGTGGGATTCTATCAAGAAGGATAATATGCGAGTGATTGGAGTCCCAGAACAGGGAGGGGGGACAGAAAACACAGAGAAAATAGTTGAAGAACTCCTGACACAAAACTTCCCTGACATCATGAAAGACGAAAGGATATCTATCCAAGATGCTCATCGAACCCCATTTAAGATTGACCCAAAAAGAAAAACACCAAGACATATTATCATCAAACTTGCCAAAACCAAAGATAAACAGAAAATTTTAAAAGCAGCCAGGGAGAAAAGAAAGGTTTCCTTCAAGGGAGAATCAATAAGAATAAGTTCAGACTACTCAGCAGAAACCATGCAGGCAAGAAGGGAATGGGACGACATATACAGAGCACTGAAGGAGAAAAACTGCCAACCAAGGATCATATATCCAGCAAAACTCTCTCTGAAATATGAAGGCGAAATTAAGATATTTACAGATAAACACAAGTTTAGAGAATTTGCAAAAACCAAACCAAAGCTACAAGAAATGCTCAAGGAGATTGTTTGGTCAGATGACCAATAATATCAGGTACCAGCACAATACAAGGTCACAAAACAGAATGTCCTGATATCAACTCAAATAGGGAAAACACAAAAACAAACAAATTAAAATTAATTCTAAAAAATAAATAAATAAATAAAATAATACACATAACAGGGAATCATGGAAATCAATAGCTAAAAGATCACAATAATCAAAAAGAGGGACTAAATATAGGAGGCATTGAACTGCCAGATGGAGAGTGATACAAGGCAATATAGAACGATACAAGTTAGGTTTTTACTTAGAAAAATAGGGGTAAATAATAAGGTAACCACAAAAAGGAATATCAACTCCATAACTCAAGATAACAGCCAAGAAAAATGTAACGACTCAACTAACATAAAGTTAAACATTATGAAAATGAGGATCTCACAATCTACGAAGAAGAACGTCTCAGCACAAAAAAGTATGTGGAAAAGTGAAATGGCCAACAACACACATGAAAAGGCATCAAAATGACAGCACTAAAAACTTATTTATCTATAATTACGCTGAATGTAAATGGACTAAATGCACCAATAAAGAGACAGAGAGTCACGGACTGGATAAAGAAACACGATCCATCTATATGCTGCCTACAAGAGACACACCTTAGACTTAGAGACACAAACAAACTAAAACTCAAAGGATGGAAAAAAATATATCAAGCAAACAATAAGCAAAAAAGAAGAGGAGTAGCAATATTAATTTCTGACAAAATAGACTTTAGACTTAAATCCACCACAAAGGATAAAGAAGGACACTATATAATGATAAAAGGGACAATTGATCAGGAAGACATAACCATAGTAAATATTTATGCACCCAATGACAGGGCTGCAACATACATAAATCAAATTTTAACAGAATTGAAAAGTGAGATAGACACCTCCACATTTATAGTAGGAGACTTCAACACACCACTTTCGGAGAAGGACAGGACATCCAGTAAGAAGCTCAATAGAGACACGGAAGACCTACTTACAACAATCAACCAACTTGACCTCATTGACTGATACAGAACTCTCCACCCAACTGCTGCAAAGTATACTTTTTTTTCTAGCGCACATGGAACATTCTCTAGAATAGACCACATATTAGGTCATAAAACAAACCTTTGCAGAGTCCAAAACATCGAAATATTACAAAGCATCTTCTCAGACCACAAGGCAATAAAACTAGAAATCAATAACAGAAAAACTAGGGAAAAGAAATCAAATACTTGGAAAATGAACAATACCCTCCTGAAAAAAGACTGGGTTATAGAAGACATCAAGGAGGGAATAAGGAAATTCTTAGAAAGCAACGAGAATGAAAATACTTCCTATCAAAACCTCTGGGACACAGCAAAAGCAGTGCTCAGAGGCCAATTTATATCGATAAATGCACACATACAAAAAGAAGAAAGAGCCAAAATCAGAGAACTGTCCCTACAACTTGAACAAATAGAAAGTGAGCAACAAAAGAACCCATCAGGCACCAGAAGAAAACAAATAATAAAAATTAGAGCTCAACTAAATGAATTAGAGAACAGAAAAACAATTGAAAGAATTAACAAAGCCAAAAGCTGGTTCTTCAAAAAAATTAACAAAATTGATAAACCATTGGCTAGACTGACTAAAGAAACACAGGAAAGGAAACAAATAACCCGAAATAAGAAACGAGAAGGACCACATCACAACAGAACCAAATGAAATTAAAAGAATCATTTCAGATTACTACGAAAAATTGTACTCTAACAAATTTGAAAACCTAGAAGAAATGGATGAATTCTTGGAAAAACAATACCTACCTAAACTAACACATTCAGAAGTAGAACAACTAAATAGACCCATAACAAAAAAAGAGATTGAAACGGTAATCAAAAAACTTCCAACAAAAAAAAGCCCTGGCCCGGACGGCTTCACTGCAGAGCTCTACCAAACCTTCAGAGAAGACTTAACACCACTACTACTGAAGGTATTTCAAAGCATAGAAAATGACGGAATACTACCCAACTCATTCTATGAAGCCACCGTCTCCCTGATACCAAAACCAGGTAAAGACATTACAAAAAAAGAAAATTATAGACCTATATCCCTCATGAACATAGATGCAAAAATCCTCAACAAAATTCTAGCCAATAGAATCCAACAACACATCAAAAAAATAATTCACCCTGATCACGTGGGATTTATACCAGGTATGCAAGGCTGGTTTAATATCAGAAAAACCATTAATGTAATCCATCACATAAATAAAACAAAAAACCACATGATCTTCTCAATTGATGCAGAAAAGGCATTTGACAAAGTCCAACACCCATTTATGATAAAAAACTCTTACCAAAATAGGAATTAAAGGAAAATTCCTCAACATAATAAAGGGCATCTATGCAAAGCCAACAGACAATATCACTCTAAATGGAGAGAACCTGAAAGCATTTCCCTTGAGAACGGGAACCAGACGAGGATGCCCTTTATCACCGCTCTTATTCAACATCGTACTTGAAGTCCTAGCCAGGGCAATTAGGCTAGACAAAGAAATAAAGGGTATCCGGATTGGCAAGGAGGAAGTAAAGCTATCACTATTTGCAGATGACATGATCTTATACACAGAAAACCCTAAGGAATCCTCCAGAAAACTACTGAAACTAGTAGAAGAGTTTGGCAGAGTCTCAGGTTATAAAATAAACATACAAAAATCACTTGGATTCCTCTACATCAACAAAAAGAACACCGAAGAGGAAATAACCAAATCAATACCATTCACAGTAGCCCCCAAGAAGATAAAATACTTAGGAATAAATCTTACCAAGGATGTAAAAGACCTATACAAAGAAAACTACAAAGCTCTACTACAAGAAATTCAAAAGGACATACTTAAGTGGAAAAACATACCCTGCTCGTGGATAGGAAGACTTAACATAGTAAAAATGTCTATTCTACCAAAAGCCATCTATACATATAACGCACTTCTGATCCAAATTCCAATGTCATATTTTAAGGGGATAGAGAAACAAATCACCAGTTTCATGTGGAAGGGAAAGAAGCCCCGGATAAGCAAAGCATTACTGAAAAAGAAGAAGAAAGTGGGAGGCCTCACTCTACCTGATTTCAGAACCTAATTTACAGCCACAGTAGTCAAAACAGCCTGGTACTGGTACAACAACAGGCACATAGACCAATGGAACAGAATTGAGAACCCAGATATAAATCCATCCACGTATGAGCAGCTGATATTTGACAAAGGACCAGTGTCAGTTAATTGGGGAAAAGACAGTCTTTTTAACAAATGATGCTGGCATAACTGGATATCCATTTGCAAAAGAATGAAACAGGACCCATACCTCACACCATGCACAAAAACTAACTCCAAGTGGATCAAAGACCTAAACATAAAGACTAAAACGATAAAGATCATGGAAGAAAAAATTGGGACAACCCTAGGAGCCCTAATACAAGGCATAAACAGAATACAAAACATTACCAAAAATGATGAAGAGAAACCCGATAACTGGGAGCTCCTAAAAATCAAACATCTATGCTCATCTAAAGACTTCACCAAAAGAGTAAAAAGACCACCTACAGACTGGGAAAGAATTTTCAGCTATGACATCTCCAACCAGCGCCTGATCTCTAAAATCTACATGATTCTGTCAAAACTCAACCACAAAAAGACAAACAACCCAATCAAGAAGTGGGCAAAGGATATGAACACACATTTCACTAAAGAAGATATTCAGGCAGCCAACAGATACATGAGAAAATGCTCTCAATCATTAGCCATTAGAGAAATGCAAATTAAAACTACGATGAGATTCCATCTCACACCAACTAGACTGGCATTAATCCAAAAAACACAAAATAATAAATGTTGGAGAGGCTGCGGAGAGATTGGAACTCTTATACACTGCTGGTGGGAATGTAAAATGGTACAACCACTTTGGAAATCTATCTGGCGTTATCTTAAACAGTTAGAAATAGAACTACCATACAACCCAAAAATCCCTCTCCTCGGAATATACCCTAGAGATACAAGAGCCTTCACACAAACAGATATATGCACACCCATGTTTATTGCAGCTCTGTTTACAATAGCAAAAAGCTGGAAGCAACCAAGGTGTCCATCAATGGATGAATGGGTAAATAAATTGTGGTATATTCACACAATGGAATACTACGCATCGATAAAGAACAGTGACGAATCTGTGAAACATTTCATAACATGGAGGAACCTGGAAGGCATTATGCTGAGCGAAATTAGTCAGAGGCAAAAGGACAAATATTGTATAAGACCACTATCATAAGATCTTGAGAAATAGTAAAAACTGAGAAGAACACATACTTTTGTGGTTACGAAGGGGGGAGGGAGGGAGAGGGTTTTTTATTGATTAATCAGTAGATAAGAACTGCTTTGGGTGAAGGGAAAGACAACACTCAATACATGGAAGGTCAGCTCAATTGGACTGGACCAAAAGCAAAGAAGTTTCCGGGATAAAATGAATGCTTCAAAGGTCAGCGGAGCAGGGGAGGGGGTCTGGGGAACATGGTTTGAGGGGACTTCTAAGTCAATTGGCAAAATAATTCTATTATGAAAACATTCTGCATCCCTCTTTGAAATGTGGCGTCTGGGGTCTTAAATGCTAACAAGCGGCCATCTAAGATGCATCAATTGGTCTCAACCCACCTGGAGCAAAGGAAAATGAAGAACACCAAGGTCACACGACAACTAAGAGCCCAAGAGACAGAAAGGGCCACATGAACCAGAGACCTATATCATCCTGAGACCAGAAGAACTAGTTGGTGCCCGGCCACAATCGATGACTGCCCTGACAGGGAGCACAACAGAGAACTCCTGAGGGAACAGGAGATCAGTGGGATGCAGACCCCAGATTCTCATAAAAAGACCATACTTAATGTCTGACTGAGACTAGAGGAATCCCGGCGGCCATGCTCCCCAGACCTTCTGTTGGCCCAGGACAGGAACCACCCCCGAAGACAACTCATCAGACATGAAAGGGACTGGTCAGCGGGTGGGAGAGAGATTCTGATGAAGAGTGAGCTAATTATATCAGGTGGACACTGGAGAGTGTGTTGGCAGCTCTTGTCTGGAGGGGAGATGGGAGGATAGAGCGAGAGGGAAGCTGGCAAAATTGTCACGAAAGGAGAGACTGAAAGGGCTGACTCAATAGGGGAAGAGCAGGTGGGAGTACGGAGTAAGATGTATGTAAACTTATATGTGACAGATTGATTGGATTTGTAAACGTTCACTTGAAGCTTAATAAAAGTTAATAAAAAAATTTTAAAAAAAGCGAGAAATAGAACTACCATACAACCCAGCAATCCCACTCCTCTGAATATACCCTAGAGAAATAAGAGCCTTTACAGATATATGCACACCCATGTTTATTGCAGCTCTGTTTACAATAGCAAAAAGATGGAAGCAACCAAGGTGCCCGTCAATGGATGAATGGTTAAAATTATGGCATATTCGCGCAATGGAATACTACACATCAATAAAGAACAGTGAAGAATCTGTGAAACATTTCATAACATGGAGGAACCTGGAAGGCATTATGCTGAGCGAAATTAGTCAGTTGCAAAAGGACAAATACTGTATAAGACCTCCATTATAAGAACTTGAGAAATAGTTTAAGCTGAGAAGAAAACATTCTTTTGTGGTTACGAGAAGGGGGAGGGAGGGAGAGTGGGAAAGGGGTATGCACTAATTAGGCAGGAGATAAGAACTACTTTAGGTGAAGAGAAAGACAACACACAATTCAAGGGAGGTCAGCACAACTGGACTAAACCAAAAGCAAAGAAGTTTCCTGAATAAACTGAATGCTTCAAACTGAATAGCAGGGGCAGGGGTTTGGGAACCATGGTTTTAGGGAACATCTAAGTCAAGTGACATAATATAATCTGTTAAGAAAACATTCTGCATCCCACTTTGAAGAGTGGTGTCTGGGGTCTTAAACGCTAGCAAGCGGCCATCTAAGATGCATCAATTGGTCTCAACACACCTGGATCAAAGGAGAATGAAGAACACCAAGGACACAAGGTAATTATGAGCCCAAGAGACAGAGAGGGCCACATGAACTAGAGACTACATCATCCTGAGACCAGGAGAACTAGACGGTGCCCGGCTACAACCGATGACTGCCCTGACAGGGAACACAACAGAGAACCCCCGAGGGAGCAGGAGAGCAGTGGGAGGAAGACCCCATATTCTCATTAAAAGACCAGACTTAATGGTCTGACTGAGACTAGAAGGACCCCGGTGCCCATGGCCCCCAGACCTTCTGTTGGCCCAGGACGGGAACCATTCCCAAAACCAACTCTTCAGACATGGATCAGACTAGACGATGGGTTGGAGAGAGAAACTGGTGAGGAGTGAGCCTCTTGGATCAGGTGGACACTTGAGACTATGTTGCCATCTCCTGCCTGGAGGGGAGATGAGAGGGTAGAGGGGGTTAGAAGAAGCTGGCAAAATGGACATGAAAAGAGAGAGTGGAGGGAGGGAGCAGTCTGTCTCATTAGGGGGGGAGTAATTGGGAGTATGTAGCAAGGTGTATATGTTTTTGTGTGAGGGACTGACTTGATTCATAAACTTTCACTTAAAGCACAATAAAAATTTTTAAAAATTAGCAATGGAAAATTGGACTATTGAGGGGACACCCGTGTGGGGCATGGACCTATGGAAAGCACTCTGGGAACTTAGAGGGCACATCAGAGCAGGTCATGTCGATGTCCATCAGAAAAACCCCCCTCCTGGATCGGAAGGTGATTGGAATCAGCAGACGGACCTGTTGGTATGCTCACTTGAGGTGGCCAACTGGGGCCATGAAATGAGAGGGCATGGGGGTGCTGCACCAATGCAGAGGTGGGCTGAATATAGACACATCCCCCTTGTACCCTCTAAGGGACAAAATGCCAATAAGGACTGCTCTGTCTGCCAGCAAGAAAGACAGAGGTTGTAGATGGCTATGTGACAGATTCCGTGGGGAGAAGGCCCTGCACACAGCTGGCAAGTTGATTATATTGGACCAATGATGCCAGTGGCACTAATTGCCACTCTTTGATGATTTATTTGATAGAATGGTAGGAACAGCACCCAATCCATGTTTTCACCCCAAAACAGCTCCTGCATCATCCTGTTAGTTCTAACACAAAATTTTAATATATGTCAGATAAACTAGGTTCATATTAACATGTTTTCACTTTATTCATTTTATCTTATTTTATTTAAATATTCCTAGAAATTAGCAATTTATTTAAAGATGTTGTCGTCAGGTGCCGTTGAGTCAGCTCCGACTCATGGTGACCTTATGTATAACACAACAAAACTTTGCCCTGTCCTGTGCCATCTCGATGACAGTTGGTGTGTTTGAGTCCATTGTTGCAGCAGTATTATCCATAAGGGTTTCATTGGCTAATTTTCCAAAGTAGATTGCCAGGCCTTTCTTCCTAGTCTTTCTTAGTCTGGAGGTTCTGCTGAAACCTGTTCACTGTGGGTGACCATGCCAGTGTTTGGAATGCATCATAGCAACACGCAAGCCATCACAGTAGGACAAAGTGACAGAAGAATGGTGGTATTTAAAGTTACTGACATTTTATTCATCCCTAAAATCAGGGTGAATCCGGTGATTTCTATCCTGCCCTGGTAGCAGGTCACAGGGCCAGTGGGGAGGGGCAGAAGTGGGTCAAGTTTAGAAACTACACAGATTAAAAAAAACAGGCTGGTGAGGAGGAATCAGCAAAGGACAGGAGAGCATGAACGATAACCAACAGATAATTAAATTTAATTAAAACCGCAAACTCAACTGCGTTCTGGACATCTATTTACTCTTTGCTTTCTGTTTCCATTTGGCATTTATCCCTGATATATCACTGTTTTAGCCATTGATTACTATTATCTTCACTGTCTCCTCTCACAGACATATGACCACAGTAGGGAAATGAGGTTTATTCATACCCTCTATTTAGTGCTTAGAAGTCTGTGGGGACTGTGTCAGTGCCACGAGAACACTGATGACCTTTGTCCTGTCAGTCTCTGGGCTTGGGCCAGACCCCACTGAAGCAAGCTCTCTTAGCTCCAGCAGCCAGAAGAACCACAAGGTCTTCTCTGCTTTTCAGAATCTCTGGACAGGAGTTAGACCCCAGTGCACTGTGCTTCTCTAACTGAGAAGCAATCTCATAAATTCCAAATGGGTTTCTTCTTGCTCCTCTCTTAGCTAGTGAGTGGGATGACCATCCCTGTTCCCCTCAGAGATGGCACGTGAAACTTAGAGCTTTCCATGAATTTCTTCAGCTAGTCTCCTTACAACCATCCTTAAAACCTCCAGGCTCCGGAGTTTCACTTCATCAATATTTGATCTATTTTGAGCTCGTTACTTTTATGGGCCCTAACAAAGAGTTTGTCTACAAGTCATCCTTGTGTCTGGTTATTATTTGGATTTTAGATGAAAGTACAGTTTTGGCATTCTGCCACGCAGCCTGATGCCATGTAGTGTGAAATGATGCAGGGTGGTACGTGTGAAATTGTGTCTCATGGTAAAAGAACCAACACAAGGATTCTCAGTGGATGACTTACTCCTCTACACCCATGGAAGCAGGCTTCAACCCCCTCGGGTCAGCAGGCAAGAAATCCAACAACACATTGCATTGGACAAATCTGCTGCAAAAGACTTCTTCAAAGTGTTCAAAAGCAAAGATGTCACTTTGAGGACTAAGGTGCACCTGACCCAAGTCCTGATGTTTCCAATCGTCTCGTATTCATGTGAAAGCTGGACAATGAATAAAGAAGACTGAAGGAGAATTGACGTTTTTGAGTTATGGTGTTGGCAAAGAATACTGAATATATCATGGACTGCCAGAAGAATGAACAAGTCTGTCTTGGAAGAAGTATAGCCAGAATGCTCCTTAGAAGTGAGGATGGCGAGACTTTATCTCACATACATTGGACATGTTATCATCAGGGACCAGTTCCTGGAGAAGGATATCATGCTTGGTAGAGGGTTAGCAAAAAAGAGGAAGATCCTGAATGAGATGGATTGACACAGTGGCTGCAACAATAGGATCAAACATAGCGACAATTGTGAAGGTGGTGCAGGACCAGACTATGCTTCTTCCTGTTGTACATAGGGTTTACCATGAGTCGGAACTGACACAACGGCACCTAAAAACAATTTATTCCTCCAGAGATAAAACCTTACGATTTCTTTAATGTAAACATAGCTAGAAAGTTGCTCTTTAGGATTCAGTCCCTTACAAGTCAGAAGGACACAGAGGAGAGACAGGGCCCTTTGAGGAGCAGCCACTGGGCTGGGATGAATGCGGGCAGCCTTCAGGGGGTCCAGCCACCTGGCCATGGCCACCCTGAAGAGGCTGTGGTTGAAGGGCACAGTGGTCATTCACATGTAACCCTTGTCCTGGACCCACTTTTCTGCTGGAGTGGACATACGTCAGATGTCTAACAGGGGCCACACATTATGTTACAAAAATAAAAAAGACATCAGTGAGATTATGGCACACACAGCAGTAAGGGGATAACAAGAGGCAAGGAAGAGATGTGTTTCTGGGAAGATTTTATTTCATTTTCATTGTGTTTTAGATTCACAGTAACGTTTCATTTAATTCAATTTCTTACAAATATTTAATTTGAATTATTTTTATAGTATATTTTATTTTATTTATGTTTGGTTAAGTCATGTTATGTTTTATAGTTTAATTCTTTTCATATTACATTTATGTATTTATTTTAGTTAATTTTATCATTTTGTACATTTTAATTTATTTTATAAATACCATATTGTATTTTGGAGCCCTGGTGGCTCAGTGGTTAAGAGCTTGGCTGCTAACCAAACGGTTGACAGTTTGAATCCGCCAGCCAGTGTTGTCCACGTACCCTAGAACTGAGGTGGAGTCCACTCCACCGCAACTGGTACAACATGGACTGGAGCAGACCTAAGGTGCCCAGTAATGCTGCTTGGAATTCTTTGGTATCTTAGTCACCTAGTGCTGCTATAACAGAAATACCACACTGGAGGGTGTCTTAGTCACCTAGTGCTGCTATAACAGAAATACCACAGTGGATGGTGTCTCAGTCACCTAGTGCTGCCGTAACAGAAATACCACAGTGGATGGTGTCTTAGTCACCTAGTGCTGCTATAACAGAAATACCACAGTGGAGGGTGTCTTAGTCACCTAGTGCTGCTATAACAGAAATACCACAGTGGATGGTGTCTCAGTCACGTAGTGCTGCCGTAACAGAAATGCCACAGTGGATGGTGTCTCAGTCACCTAGTGCTGCTGTAACAGAAATACCACAGTGGATGGCTGTCTTCGTCACCTAGTGCTGCTGTAACAGAAATACCACAGTGGATGGTGTCTTAGTCACCGAGTGCTGCTGTAACAGAAATACCACAGTGGATGGTGTCTCAGTCACCTAGTGCTGCTGGAACAGAAATACCACAAGTGGTGTGGTGTCTTAGTCACCTAGTGCTGCTGTAACAGAAATACCACAGTGGATGGTGTCTTAGCCACCTAGTGCTGCTATAACAGAAATACCAGAGTGGATGGTGTCTTAACAAAAATACCACAAGTGGAATGGTTTCTTAGTCACCTAGTGCTACTGTAACAGAAATACCACAGTGGATGGTGTCTTAGTCACCCAGTGCTGCTGTAACAGAAATACCACAGTGGATGGTGTCTCAGTCACCTAGTGCTGCTGTAACAGAAATACCACAGTGCATGGTGTCTCAGTCACCTAGTGCTGCTATAACAGAAATACCACCGTGCACGGTGTCTCAGTCACCTAGTGCTGCTGTAATAGAAATACCACAGTGCATGGTGTCTCAGTCACCTAGTGCTGCTGTAACAGAAATACCACATTGGGTGGTGTCTCAGTCACCTAGTGCTGCTGTAACAGAAATACCACAGTGGATGGTGTCTCAGTCACCTAGTGCTGCTGTAACAGAAATACCACAGTGGGTGGTGTCTCAGTCACCTAGTGCTGCTGTAACAGAAATACCACAAGTGGTGTGGTGTCTTAGTCACCTAGTGCTGCTGTAACAGAAATACCACAGTGGATGGTGTCTTAGCCACCTAGTGCTGCTATAACAGAAATACCAGAGTGGATGGTGTCTTAACAAAAATACCACAAGTGGAATGGTGTCTTAGTCACCTAGTGCTGCTGTAACAGAAATACCACAAGTGGATGGTGTCTCAGTCACCTAGTGCTGCTGTAACAGAAATACCACAGTGGATGGTGTCTCAGTCACCTAGTGCTGCTGTAACAGAAATACTACAAGTGGATGGTGTCTCAGTCACCTAGTGCTGCTGTAACAGAAATACCACAAGTGGATGGTGTCTCAGTCACCTAGTGCTGCTGTAACAGAAATACCACAAGTGGATGGTGTCTCAGTCACCTAGTGCTGCCGTAACAGAAATACCACAGTGGATGGTGTCTCAGTCACCTAGTGCTGCCGTAACAGAAATACCACAGTGGATGGGGTCTCAGTCACCTAGTGCTGCTGTAACAGAAATACCACAGTGGATGGTGTCTCAGTCACCTAGTGCTGCCGTAACAGAAATACCACAGTGGATGGTGTCTCAGTCACCTAGTGCTGCCGTAACAGAAATACCACAGTGGATGGTGTCTCAGTCACCTAGTGCTGCCGTAACAGAAATACCACAGTGGATGGTGTCTCAGTCACCTAGTGCTGCTGTAACAGAAATACCACAGTGGATGGTGTCTCAGTCACCTAGTGCTGCCGTAACAGAAATACCACAGTGGATGGTGTCTCAGTCACCTAGTGCTGCTGTAACAGAAATACCACAGTGGATGGTGTCTCAGTCACCTAGTGCTGCTGTAACAGAAATACCACAGTGGATGGTGTCTTAGTCACCTAGTGCTGCCGTAACAGAAATACCACAGTGGATGGTGTCTCAGTCACCTAGTGCTGCCGTAACAGAAATACCACAAGTGGATGGTGTCTCAGTCACCTAGTGCTGCCGTAACAGAAATACCACAGTGGATGGTGTCTCAGTCACCTAGTGCTGCCGTAACAGAAATCCCACAGTGGATGGTGTCTCAGTCACCTAGTGCTGCCGTAACAGAAATACCACAGTGGATGGTGTCTCAGTCACCTAGTGCTGCCGTAACAGAAATACCACAGTGGATGGTGTCTCAGTCACCTAGTGCTGCTGTAACAGAAATACCACAGTGGATGGTGTCTCAGTCACCTAGTGCTGCTGTAACAGAAATACCACAGTGGATGGTGTCTTAGTCACCTAGTGCTGCTGTAACAGAAATACCACAAGTGGATGGTGTCTCAGTCACCTAGTGCTGCTGTAACAGAAATACCACAGTGGATGGTGTCTTAGTCACCTAGTGCTGCTATAACAGAATTACCACAGTGGATGGTGTCTTACTCACCTAGTGCTGCTATAACAGAAATACCACAGTGGATGGTGTCTTAGTCACCTAGTGCTGCTGTAAGAGAAATACCACAGTGGATGGTGTCTTAGTCACCTAGTGCTGCTGTAAGAGAAATACCACAAGTGGATGGTGTCTTACTCACCTAGTGCTGCTGTAACAGAAATACCACAAGTGGATGGTGTCTCAGTCACCTAGTGCTGCCGTAACAGAAATCCCACAGTGGATGGTGTCTCAGTCACCTAGTGCTGCTGTAACAGAAATACCACAGTGGATGGTGTCTTAGTCACCTAGTGCTGCTGTAAGAGAAATACCACAGTGGATGGTGTCTTAGTCACCTAGTGCTGCTGTAAGAGAAATACCACAAGTGGATGGTGTCTCAGTCACCTAGTGCTGCTGTAACAGAAATACCACAAGTGGATGGTGTCTCAGTCACCTAGTGCTGCCGTAACAGAAATCCCACAGTGGATGGTGTCTCAGTCACCTAGTGCTGCTGTAACAGAAATACCACAGTGGATGGTGTCTCAGTCACCTAGTGCTGCTGTAACAGAAATACCACAGTGGATGGTGTCTCAGTCACCTAGTGCTGCTGTAACAGAAATACCACAGTGGATGGTGTCTTAGTCACCTAGTGCTGCTGTAACAGAAATACGACAAGTGGATGGTGTCTCAGTCACCTAGTGCTGCTGTAACAGAAATACCACAGTGGATGGTGTCTCAGTCACCTAGTGCTGCTATAACAGAAATACCACCGTGGATGGTGTCTCAGTCACCTAGTGCTGCTGTAATAGAAATACCACAGTGCATGGTGTCTCAGTCACCTAGTGCTGCTGTAACAGAAATACCACAGTGGGTGGTGTCTCAGTCACCTAGTGCTGCTGTAACAGAAATACCACAGTGGATGGTGTCTCAGTCACCTAGTGCTGCTGTAACAGAAATACCACAGTGGGTGGTGTCTCAGTCACCTAGTGCTGCTGTAACAGAAATACCACAAGTGGTGTGGTGTCTTAGTCACCTAGGGCTGCTGTAACAGAAATACCACAGTGGATGGTGTCTTAGCCACCTAGTGCTGCTATAAGAGAAATACCAGAGTGGATGGTGTCTTAACAAAAATACCACAAGTGGAATGGTTTCTTAGTCACCTAGTGCTACTGTAACAGAAATACCACAGTGGATGGTGTCTTAGTCACCTAGTGCTGCTGTAACAGAAATACCACAAGTGGATGGTGTCTCAGTCACCTAGTGCTGCTGTAACAGAAATACCACAGTGCATGGTGTCTCAGTCACCTAGTGCTGCTGTAACAGAAATACCACAGTGGGTGGTGTCTCAGTCACCTAGTGCTGCTGTAACAGAAATACCACAGTGGATGGTGTCTCAGTCACCTAGTGCTGCCGTAACAGAAATAACACAGTGGGTGGTGTCTCAGTCACCTAGTGCTGCTGTAACAGAAATACCACAGTGGGTGGTGTCTCAGTCACCTAGTGCTGCTGTAACAGAAATACCACAAGTGGATGGTGTCTCAGTCACCTAGTGCTGCTGTAACAGAAATACCACAGTGGGTGGTGTCTTAGTCACCTAGTGCTGCTGTAACAGAAGTACCACACGTGGATGGTGTCTCAGTCACCTAGTGCTGTTATAACAGAAATACCACAGTGGATGGTGTCTCAGTCACCTAGTGCTGCTGTAACAGAAATACCACAGTGGATGGTGTCTCAGTCACCTAGTGCTGCCGTAACAGAAATACCACAGTGGATGGTGTCTCAGTCACCTAGTGCTGTTATAACAGAAATACCACAGTGGATGGTGTCTCAGTCACCTAGTGCTGCCGTAACAGAAATACCACAGTGGATGGTGTCTCAGTCACCTAGTGCTGCTGTAACAGAAATACCACAGTGGAGGGTGTCTCAGTCACCTAGTGCTGCTGTAACAGAAATACCACAGTGGATGGCTGTCTTCGTCACCTAGTGCTGCTGTAACAGAAATACCACAGTGGATGGTGTCTTAGTCACCGAGTGCTGCTGTAACAGAAATACCACAGTGGATGGTGTCTCAGTCACCTAGTGCTGCTGGAACAGAAATACCACAAGTGGTGTGGTGTCTTAGTCACCTAGTGCTGCTGTAACAGAAATACCACAGTGGATGGTGTCTTAGCCACCTACTGCTCCTATAACAGAAATACCAGAGTGGATGGTGTCTTAACAAAAATACCACAAGTGGAATGGTTTCTTAGTCACCTAGTGCTACTGTAACAGAAATACCACAGTGGATGGTGTCTTAGTCACCTAGTGCTGCTGTAACAGAAATACCACAGTGGATGGTGTCTCAGTCACCTAGTGCTGCTGTAACAGAAATACCACAGTGGATGGTGTCCCAGTCACCTAGTGCTGCTGTAACAGAAATACCACAGTGGATGGTGTCTTAGTCACCTAGTGCTGCTATAACAGAAATACCACAGTGGAGGGTGTCTTAGTCACCTAGTGCTGCTATAACAGAAATACCACAGTGGATGGTGTCTCAGTCACGTAGTGCTGCCGTAACAGAAATGCCACAGTGGATGGTGTCTCAGTCACCTAGTGCTGCTGTAACAGAAATACCACAGTGGATGGCTGTCTTCGTCACCTAGTGCTGCTGTAACAGAAATACCACAGTGGATGGTGTCTTAGTCACCGAGTGCTGCTGTAACAGAAATACCACAGTGGATGGTGTCTCAGTCACCTAGTGCTGCTGTAACAAAAATACCACAAGTGGAATGGTTTCTTAGTCACCTAGTGCTACTGTAACAGAAATACCACAGTGGATGGTGTCTTAGTCACCCAGTGCTGCTGTAACAGAAATACCACAGTGGATGGTGTCTCAGTCACCTAGTGCTGCTGTAACAGAAATACCACAGTGCATGGTGTCTCAGTCACCTAGTGCTGCTATAACAGAAATACCACCGTGCATGGTGTCTCAGTCACCTAGTGCTGCTGTAATAGAAATACCACAGTGCATGGTGTCTCAGTCACCTAGTGCTGCTGTAACAGAAATACCACATTGGGTGGTGTCTCAGTAACCTAGTGCTGCTGTAACAGAAATACCACAGTGGATGGTGTCTCAGTCACCTAGTGCTGCTGTAACAGAAATACCACAGTGGGTGGTGTCTCAGTCACCTAGTGCTGCTGTAACAGAAATACCACAAGTGGTGTGGTGTCTTAGTCACCTAGTGCTGCTGTAACAGAAATACCACAGTGGATGGTGTCTTAGCCACCTAGTGCTGCTATAACAGAAATACCAGAGTGGATGGTGTCTTAACAAAAATACCACAAGTGGAATGGTGTCTTAGTCACCTAGTGCTGCTGTAACAGAAATACCACAAGTGGATGGTGTCTCAGTCACCTAGTGCTGCTGTAACAGAAATACCACAGTGGATGGTGTCTCAGTCACCTAGTGCTGCTGTAACAGAAATACTACAAGTGGATGGTGTCTCAGTCACCTAGTGCTGCTGTAACAGAAATACCACAAGTGGATGGTGTCTCAGTCACCTAGTGCTGCTGTAACAGAAATACCACAAGTGGATGGTGTCTCAGTCACCTAGTGCTGCCGTAACAGAAATACCACAGTGGATGGTGTCTCAGTCACCTAGTGCTGCCGTAACAGAAATACCACAGTGGATGGGGTCTCAGTCACCTAGTGCTGCCGTAACAGAAATACCACAGTGGATGGTGTCTCAGTCACCTAGTGCTGCCGTAACAGAAATACCACAGTGGATGGTGTCTCAGTCACCTAGTGCTGCCGTAACAGAAATACCACAGTGGATGGTGTCTCAGTCACCTAGTGCTGCCGTAACAGAAATACCACAGTGGATGGTGTCTCAGTCACCTAGTGCTGCTGTAACAGAAATACCACAGTGGATGGTGTCTCAGTCACCTAGTGCTGCCGTAACAGAAATACCACAGTGGATGGTGTCTCAGTCACCTAGTGCTGCTGTAACAGAAATACCACAGTGGATGGTGTCTCAGTCACCTAGTGCTGCTATAACAGAAATACCACAGAGGATGGTGTCTTAGTCACCTAGTGCTGCCGTAACAGAAATACCACAGTGGATGGTGTCTCAGTCACCTAGTGCTGCTGTAACAGAAATACCACAAGTGGATGGTGTCTCAGTCACCTAGTGCTGCCGTAACAGAAATACCACAGTGGATGCTGTCTCAGTCACCTAGTGCTGCCGTAACAGAAATCCCACAGTGGATGGTGTCTCAGTCACCTAGTGCTGCCGTAACAGAAATACCACAGTGGATGGTGTCTCAGTCACCTAGTGCTGCCGTAACAGAAATACCACAGTGGATGGTGTCTCAGTCACCTAGTGCTGCTGTAACAGAAATACCACAGTGGATGGTGTCTCAGTCACCTAGTGCTGCTGTAACAGAAATACCACAGTGGATGGTGTCTTAGTCACCTAGTGCTGCTGTAACAGAAATACCACAAGTGGATGGTGTCTCAGTCACCTAGTGCTGCTATAACAGAAATACCACAGTGGATGGTGTCTTAGTCACCTAGTGCTGCTATAACAGAATTACCACAGTGGATGGTGTCTTACTCACCTAGTGCTGCTATAACAGAAATACCACAGTGGATGGTGTCTTAGTCACCTAGTGCTGCTGTAAGAGAAATACCACAGTGGATGGTGTCTTAGTCACCTAGTGCTGCTGTAAGAGAAATACCACAAGTGGATGGTGTCTCAGTCACCTAGTGCTGCCGTAACAGAAATCCCACAGTGGATGGTGTCTCAGTCACCTAGTGCTGCCGTAACAGAAATACCACAGTGGATGGTGTCTCAGTCACCTAGTGCTGCTGTAACAGAAATACCACAGTGGATGGTGTCTCAGTCACCTAGTGCTGCTGTAACAGAAATACCACAATGGATGGTGTCTCAGTCACCTAGTGCTGCTGTAACAGAAATACCACAGTGGATGGTGTCTCAGTCACCTAGTGCTGCCGTAACAGAAATACCACAGTGGATGGTGTCTCAGTCACCTAGTGCTGCCGTAACAGAAATCCCACAGTGGATGGTGTCTCAGTCACCTAGTGCTGCTGTAACAGAAATACCACAGTGGATGGTGTCTCAGTCACCTAGTGCTGCCGTAACAGAAATACCACAGTGGATGGTGTCTCAGTCACCTAGTGCTGCTGTAACAGAAATACCACAGTGGATGGTGTCTCAGTCACCTAGTGCTGCTGTAACAGAAATACCACAGTGGATGGTGTCTTAGTCACCTAGTGCTGCTGTAACAGAAATACCACAGTGGATGGTGTCTCAGTCACCTAGTGCTGCCGTAACAGAAATACCACAGTGGATGGTGTCTCAGTCACCTAGTGCTGCTGTAACAGAAATACCACAGTGGATGGTGTCTCAGTCACCTAGTGCTGCTGTAACAGAAATACCACAGTGGATGGTGTCTTAGTCACCTAGTGCTGCTGTAACAGAAATACCAAAAGTGGATGGTGTCTCAGTCACCTAGTGCTGCTGTAACAGAAATACGACAAGTGGATGGTGTCTTAGTCACCTAGTGCTGCTGTAACAGAAATACCACAGTGGATGGTGTCTTAGTCACCTAGTGCTGCTGTAACAGAAATACGACAAGTGGATGGTGTCTCAGTCACCTAGTGCTGCTGTAACAGAAATACCACAGTGGATGGTGTCTCAGTCACCTAGTGCTGCTATAACAGAAATACCACCGTGGATGGTGTCTCAGTCACCTAGTGCTGCTGTAATAGAAATACCACAGTGCATGGTGTCTCAGTCACCTAGTGCTGCTGTAACAGAAATACCACAGTGGGTGGTGTCTCAGTCACCTAGTGCTGCTGTAACAGAAATACCACAGTGGATGGTGTCTCAGTCACCTAGTGCTGCTGTAACAGAAATACCACAGTGGGTGGTGTCTCAGTCACCTAGTGCTGCTGTAACAGAAATACCACAAGTGGTGTGGTGTCTTAGTCACCTAGGGCTGCTGTAACAGAAATACCACAGTGGATGGTGTCTTAGCCACCTAGTGCTGCTATAAGAGAAATACCAGAGTGGATGGTGTCTTAACAAAAATACCACAAGTGGAATGGTTTCTTAGTCACCTAGTGCTACTGTAACAGAAATACCACAGTGGATGGTGTCTTAGTCACCTAGTGCTGCTGTAACAGAAATACCACAAGTGGATGGTGTCTCAGTCACCTAGTGCTGCTGTAACAGAAATACCACAGTGCATGGTGTCTCAGTCACCTAGTGCTGCTGTAACAGAAATACCACAGTGGGTGGTGTCTCAGTCACCTAGTGCTGCTGTAACAGAAATACCACAGTGGATGGTGTCTCAGTCACCTAGTGCTGCCGTAACAGAAATAACACAGTGGGTGGTGTCTCAGTCACCTAGTGCTGCTGTAACAGAAATACCACAGTGGGTGGTGTCTCAGTCACCTAGTGCTGCTGTAACAGAAATACCACAAGTGGATGGTGTCTCAGTCACCTAGTGCTGCTGTAACAGAAATACCACAGTGGGTGGTGTCTTAGTCACCTAGTGCTGCTGTAACAGAAGTACCACACGTGGATGGTGTCTCAGTCACCTAGTGCTGCTGTAACAGAAATACCACAGTGGATGGTGTCTCAGTCACCTAGTGCTGCTGTAACAGAAATACCACAGTGGATGGTGTCTCAGTCACCTAGTGCTGCCGTAACAGAAATACCACAGTGGATGGTGTCTCAGTCACCTAGTGCTGTTATAACAGAAATACCACAGTGGATGGTGTCTCAGTCACCTAGTGCTGCCGTAACAGAAATACCACAGTGGATGGTGTCTCAGTCACCTAGTGCTGCTGTAACAGAAATACCACAGTGGAGGGTGTCTCAGTCACCTAGTGCTGCTGTAACAGAAATACCACAGTGGATGGCTGTCTTCGTCACCTAGTGCTGCTGTAACAGAAATACCACAGTGGATGGTGTCTTAGTCACCGAGTGCTGCTGTAACAGAAATACCACAGTGGATGGTGTCTCAGTCACCTAGTGCTGCTGGAACAGAAATACCACAAGTGGTGTGGTGTCTTAGTCACCTAGTGCTGCTGTAACAGAAATACCACAGTGGATGGTGTCTTAGCCACCTACTGCTGCTATAACAGAAATACCAGAGTGGATGGTGTCTTAACAAAAATACCACAAGTGGAATGGTTTCTTAGTCACCTAGTGCTACTGTAACAGAAATACCACAGTGGATGGTGTCTTAGTCACCTAGTGCTGCTGTAACAGAAATACCACAGTGGATGGTGTCTCAGTCACCTAGTGCTGCTGTAACAGAAATACCACAGTGGATGGTGTCTCAGTCACCTAGTGCTGCTGTAACAGAAATACCACAGTGGATGGTGTCTTAGTCACCTAGTGCTGCCGTAACAGAAATACCACAGTGGATGGTGTCTCAGTCACATAGTGCTGCTGTAACAGAAATACCACAAGTGGATGGTGTCTCAGTCACCTAGTGCTGCCGTAACAGAAATACCACAGTGGATGGTGTCTCAGTCACCTAGTGCTGCCGTAACAGAAATCCCACAGTGGATGATGTCTCAGTCACCTAGTGCTGCCGTAACAGAAATACCACAGTGGATGGTGTCTCAGTCACCTAGTGCTGCCGTAACAGAAATACCACAGTGGATGGTGTCTTAGTCACCTAGTGCTGCTATAACAGAATTACCACAGTGGATGGTGTCTTACTCACCTAGTGCTGCTATAACAGAAATACCACAGTGGATGGTGTCTTAGTCACCTAGTGCTGCTGTAAGAGAAATACCACAGTGGATGGTGTCTTAGTCACCTAGTGCTGCTGTAAGAGAAATACCACAAGTGGATGGTGTCTCAGTCACCTAGTGCTGCCGTAACAGAAATCCCACAGTGGATGGTGTCTCAGTCACCTAGTGCTGCCGTAACAGAAATACCACAGTGGATGGTGTCTCAGTCACCTAGTGCTGCTGTAACAGAAATACCACAGTGGATGGTGTCTCAGTCACCTAGTGCTGCTGTAACAGAAATACCACAGTGGATGGTGTCTCAGTCACCTAGTGCTGCCGTAACAGAAATACCACAGTGGATGGTGTCTCAGTCACCTAGTGCTGCTGTAACAGAAATACCACAAGTGGATGGTGTCTCAGTCACCTAGTGCTGCTGTAACAGAAATACCACAAGTGGATGGTGTCTCAGTCACCTAGTGCTGCCGTAACAGAAATCCCACAGTGGATGGTGTCTCAGTCACCTAGTGCTGCTGTAACAGAAATACCACAGTGGATGGTGTCTCAGTCACCTAGTGCTGCTGTAACAGAAATACCACAGTGGATGGTGTCTCAGTCACCTAGTGCTGCTGTAACAGAAATACCACAGTGGATGGTGTCTCAGTCACCTAGTGCTGCCGTAACAGAAATACCACAGTGGATGGTGTCTCAGTCACCTAGTGCTGCTGTAACAGAAATACCACAGTGGAGGGTGTCTCAGTCACCTAGTGCTGCTGTAACAGAAATACCACAGTGGATGGCTGTCTTCGTCACCTAGTGCTGCTGTAACAGAAATACCACAGTGGATGGTGTCTTAGTCACCGAGTGCTGCTGTAACAGAAATACCACAGTGGATGGTGTCTCAGTCACCTAGTGCTGCTGGAACAGAAATACCACAAGTGGTGTGGTGTCTTAGTCACCTAGTGCTGCTGTAACAGAAATACCACAGTGGATGGTGTCTTAGCCACCTACTGCTGCTATAACAGAAATACCAGAGTGGATGGTGTCTTAACAAAAATACCACAAGTGGAATGGTTTCTTAGTCACCTAGTGCTACTGTAACAGAAATACCACAGTGGATGGTGTCTTAGTCACCTAGTGCTGCTGTAACAGAAATACCACAGTGGATGGTGTCTCAGTCACCTAGTGCTGCTGTAACAGAAATACCACAGTGGATGGTGTCTCAGTCACCTAGTGCTGCTGTAACAGAAATACCACAGTGGATGGTGTCTTAGTCACCTAGTGCTGCCGTAACAGAAATACCACAATGGATGGTGTCTCAGTCACATAGTGCTGCTGTAACAGAAATACCACAAGTGGATGGTGTCTCAGTCACCTAGTGCTGCCGTAACAGAAATACCACAGTGGATGGTGTTTCAGTCACCTAGTGCTGCCGTAACAGAAATCCCACAGTGGATGGTGTCTCAGTCACCTAGTGCTGCCGTAACAGAAATACCACAGTGGATGGTGTCTCAGTCACCTAGTGCTGCCGTAACAGAAATACCACAGTGGATGGTGTCTTAGTCACCTAGTGCTGCTATAACAGAATTACCACAGTGGATGGTGTCTTACTCACCTAGTGCTGCTATAACAGAAATACCACAGTGGATGGTGTCTTAGTCACCTAGTGCTGCTGTAAGAGAAATACCACAGTGGATGGTGTCTTAGTCACCTAGTGCTGCTGTAAGAGAAATACCACAAGTGGATGGTGTCTCAGTCACCTAGTGCTGCCGTAACAGAAATCCCACAGTGGATGGTGTCTCAGTCACCTAGTGCTGCCGTAACAGAAATACCACAGTGGATGGTGTCTCAGTCACCTAGTGCTGCTGTAACAGAAATACCACAGTGGATGGTGTCTCAGTCACCTAGTGCTGCTGTAACAGAAATACCACAGTGGATGGTGTCTCAGTCACCTAGTGCTGCCGTAACAGAAATACCACAGTGGATGGTGTCTCAGTCACCTAGTGCTGCTGTAACAGAAATACCACAAGTGGATGGTGTCTCAATCACCTAGTGCTGCCGTAACAGAAATACCACAAGTGGATGGTGTCTCAGTCACCTAGTGCTGCCGTAACAGAAATCCCACAGTGGATGGTGTCTCAGTCACCTAGTGCTGCTGTAACAGAAATACCACAGTGGATGGTGTCTCAGTCACCTAGTGCTGCCGTAACAGAAATACCACAGTGGATGGTGTCTCAGTCACCTAGTGCTGCTGTAACAGAAATACCACAGTGGATGGTGTCTCAGTCACCTAGTGCTGCTGTAACAGAAATACCACAGTGGATGGTGTCTTAGTCACCTAGTGCTGCTGTAACAGAAATACGACAAGTGGATGGTGTCTCAGTCACCTAGTGCTGCTGTAACAGAAATACCACAGTGGATAGTGTCTCAGTCACCTAGTGCTGCTATAACAGAAATACCACCGTGGATGGTGTCTCAGTCACCTAGTGCTGCTGTAATAGAAATACCACAGTGCATGGTGTCTCAGTCACCTAGTGCTGCTGTAACAGAAATACCACAGTGGGTGGTGTCTCAGTCACCTAGTGCTGCTGTAACAGAAATACCACAGTGGATGGTGTCTCAGTCACCTAGTGCTGCTGTAACAGAAATACCACAGTGGGTGGTGTCTCAGTCACCTAGTGCTGCCGTAACAGAAATACCACAGTGGATGGTGTTTCAGTCACCTAGTGCTGCCGTAACAGAAATCCCACAGTGGATGGTGTCTCAGTCACCTAGTGCTGCCGTAACAGAAATACCACAGTGGATGGTGTCTCAGTCACCTAGTGCTGCCGTAACAGAAATACCACAGTGGATGGTGTCTTAGTCACCTAGTGCTGCTATAACAGAATTACCACAGTGGATGGTGTCTTACTCACCTAGTGCTGCTATAACAGAAATACCACAGTGGATGGTGTCTTAGTCACCTAGTGCTGCTGTAAGAGAAATACCACAGTGGATGGTGTCTTAGTCACCTAGTGCTGCTGTAAGAGAAATACCACAAGTGGATGGTGTCTCAGTCACCTAGTGCTGCCGTAACAGAAATCCCACAGTGGATGGTGTCTCAGTCACCTAGTGCTGCCGTAACAGAAATACCACAGTGGATGGTGTCTCAGTCACCTAGTGCTGCTGTAACAGAAATACCACAGTGGATGGTGTCTCAGTCACCTAGTGCTGCTGTAACAGAAATACCACAGTGGATGGTGTCTCAGTCACCTAGTGCTGCCGTAACAGAAATACCACAGTGGATGGTGTCTCAGTCACCTAGTGCTGCTGTAACAGAAATACCACAAGTGGATGGTGTCTCAATCACCTAGTGCTGCCGTAACAGAAATACCACAAGTGGATGGTGTCTCAGTCACCTAGTGCTGCCGTAACAGAAATCCCACAGTGGATGGTGTCTCAGTCACCTAGTGCTGCTGTAACAGAAATACCACAGTGGATGGTGTCTCAGTCACCTAGTGCTGCCGTAACAGAAATACCACAGTGGATGGTGTCTCAGTCACCTAGTGCTGCTGTAACAGAAATACCACAGTGGATGGTGTCTCAGTCACCTAGTGCTGCTGTAACAGAAATACCACAGTGGATGGTGTCTTAGTCACCTAGTGCTGCTGTAACAGAAATACGACAAGTGGATGGTGTCTCAGTCACCTAGTGCTGCTGTAACAGAAATACCACAGTGGATAGTGTCTCAGTCACCTAGTGCTGCTATAACAGAAATACCACCGTGGATGGTGTCTCAGTCACCTAGTGCTGCTGTAATAGAAATACCACAGTGCATGGTGTCTCAGTCACCTAGTGCTGCTGTAACAGAAATACCACAGTGGGTGGTGTCTCAGTCACCTAGTGCTGCTGTAACAGAAATACCACAGTGGATGGTGTCTCAGTCACCTAGTGCTGCTGTAACAGAAATACCACAGTGGGTGGTGTCTCAGTCACCTAGTGCTGCTGTAACAGAAATACCACAAGTGGTGTGGTGTCTTAGTCACCTAGGGCTGCTGTAACAGAAATACCACAGTGGATGGTGTCTTAGCCACCTAGTGCTGCTATAAGAGAAATACCAGAGTGGATGGTGTCTTAACAAAAATACCACAAGTGGAATGGTTTCTTAGTCACCTAGTGCTACTGTAACAGAAATACCACAGTGGATGGTGTCTTAGTCACCTAGTGCTGCTGTAACAGAAATACCACAAGTGGATGGTGTCTCAGTCACCTAGTGCTGCTGTAACAGAAATACCACAGTGCATGGTGTCTCAGTCACCTAGTGCTGCTGTAACAGAAATACCACAGTGGGTGGTGTCTCAGTCACCTAGTGCTGCTGTAACAGAAATACCACAGTGGATGGTGTCTCAGTCACCTAGTGCTGCCGTAACAGAAATAACACAGTGGGTGGTGTCTCAGTCACCTAGTGCTGCTGTAACAGAAATACCACAGTGGGTGGTGTCTCAGTCACCTAGTGCTGCTGTAACAGAAATACCACAAGTGGATGGTGTCTCAGTCACCTAGTGCTGCTGTAACAGAAATACCACAGTGGGTGGTGTCTTAGTCACCTAGTGCTGCTGTAACAGAAGTACCACACGTGGATGGTGTCTCAGTCACCTAGTGCTGCTGTAACAGAAATACCACAGTGGATGGTGTCTCAGTCACCTAGTGCTGCTGTAACAGAAATACCACAGTGGATGGTGTCTCAGTCACCTAGTGCTGCCGTAACAGAAATACCACAGTGGATGGTGTCTCAGTCACCTAGTGCTGTTATAACAGAAATACCACAGTGGATGGTGTCTCAGTCACCTAGTGCTGCCGTAACAGAAATACCACAGTGGATGGTGTCTCAGTCACCTAGTGCTGCTGTAACAGAAATACCACAGTGGAGGGTGTCTCAGTCACCTAGTGCTGCTGTAACAGAAATACCACAGTGGATGGCTGTCTTCGTCACCTAGTGCTGCTGTAACAGAAATACCACAGTGGATGGTGTCTTAGTCACCGAGTGCTGCTGTAACAGAAATACCACAGTGGATGGTGTCTCAGTCACCTAGTGCTGCTGGAACAGAAATACCACAAGTGGTGTGGTGTCTTAGTCACCTAGTGCTGCTGTAACAGAAATACCACAGTGGATGGTGTCTTAGCCACCTACTGCTGCTATAACAGAAATACCAGAGTGGATGGTGTCTTAACAAAAATACCACAAGTGGAATGGTTTCTTAGTCACCTAGTGCTACTGTAACAGAAATACCACAGTGGATGGTGTCTTAGTCACCTAGTGCTGCTGTAACAGAAATACCACAGTGGATGGTGTCTCAGTCACCTAGTGCTGCTGTAACAGAAATACCACAGTGGATGGTGTCCCAGTCACCTAGTGCTGCTGTAACAGAAATACCACAGTGGATGGTGTCTTAGTCACCTAGTGCTGCCGTAACAGAAATACCACAGTGGATGGTGTCTCAGTCACATAGTGCTGCTGTAACAGAAATACCACAAGTGGATGGTGTCTCAGTCACCTAGTGCTGCCGTAACAGAAATACCACAGTGGATGGTGTCTCAGTCACCTAGTGCTGCCGTAACAGAAATCCCACAGTGGATGGTGTCTCAGTCACCTAGTGCTGCCGTAACAGAAATACCACAGTGGATGGTGTCTCAGTCACCTAGTGCTGCCGTAACAGAAATACCACAGTGGATGGTGTCTTAGTCACCTAGTGCTGCTATAACAGAATTACCACAGTGGATGGTGTCTTACTCACCTAGTGCTGCTATAACAGAAATACCACAGTGGATGGTGTCTTAGTCACCTAGTGCTGCTGTAAGAGAAATACCACAGTGGATGGTGTCTTAGTCACCTAGTGCTGCTGTAAGAGAAATACCACAAGTGGATGGTGTCTCAGTCACCTAGTGCTGCCGTAACAGAAATCCCACAGTGGATGGTGTCTCAGTCACCTAGTGCTGCCGTAACAGAAATACCACAGTGGATGGTGTCTCAGTCACCTAGTGCTGCTGTAACAGAAATACCACAGTGGATGGTGTCTCAGTCACCTAGTGCTGCTGTAACAGAAATACCACAGTGGATGGTGTCTCAGTCACCTAGTGCTGCCGTAACAGAAATACCACAGTGGATGGTGTCTCAGTCACCTAGTGCTGCTGTAACAGAAATACCACAAGTGGATGGTGTCTCAGTCACCTAGTGCTGCTGTAACAGAAATACCACAAGTGGATGGTGTCTCAGTCACCTAGTGCTGCCGTAACAGAAATCCCACAGTGGATGGTGTCTCAGTCACCTAGTGCTGCTGTAACAGAAATACCACAGTGGATGGTGTCTCAGTCACCTAGTGCTGCTGTAACAGAAATACCGCAGTGGATGGTGTCTCAGTCACCTAGTGCTGCTGTAACAGAAATACCACAGTGGATGGTGTCTCAGTCACCTAGTGCTGCCGTAACAGAAATACCACAGTGGATGGTGTCTCAGTCACCTAGTGCTGCTGTAACAGAAATACCACAGTGGAGGGTGTCTCAGTCACCTAGTGCTGCTGTAACAGAAATACCACAGTGGATGGCTGTCTTCGTCACCTAGTGCTGCTGTAACAGAAATACCACAGTGGATGGTGTCTTAGTCACCGAGTGCTGCTGTAACAGAAATACCACAGTGGATGGTGTCTCAGTCACCTAGTGCTGCTGGAACAGAAATACCACAAGTGGTGTGGTGTCTTAGTCACCTAGTGCTGCTGTAACAGAAATACCACAGTGGATGGTGTCTTAGCCACCTACTGCTGCTATAACAGAAATACCAGAGTGGATGGTGTCTTAACAAAAATACCACAAGTGGAATGGTTTCTTAGTCACCTAGTGCTACTGTAACAGAAATACCACAGTGGATGGTGTCTTAGTCACCTAGTGCTGCTGTAACAGAAATACCACAGTGGATGGTGTCTCAGTCACCTAGTGCTGCTGTAACAGAAATACCACAGTGGATGGTGTCTCAGTCACCTAGTGCTGCTGTAACAGAAATACCACAGTGGATGGTGTCTTAGTCACCTAGTGCTGCCGTAACAGAAATACCACAGTGGATGGTGTCTCAGTCACATAGTGCTGCTGTAACAGAAATACCACAAGTGGATGGTGTCTCAGTCACCTAGTGCTGCCGTAACAGAAATACCACAGTGGATGGTGTCTCAGTCACCTAGTGCTGCCGTAACAGAAATCCCACAGTGGATGGTGTCTCAGTCACCTAGTGCTGCCTTAACAGAAATACCACAGTGGATGGTGTCTCAGTCACCTAGTGCTGCCGTAACAGAAATACCACAGTGGATGGTGTCTTAGTCACCTAGTGCTGCTATAACAGAATTACCACAGTGGATGGTGTCTTACTCACCTAGTGCTGCTATAACAGAAATACCACAGTGGATGGTGTCTTAGTCACCTAGTGCTGCTGTAAGAGAAATACCACAGTGGATGGTGTCTTAGTCACCTAGTGCTGCTGTAAGAGAAATACCACAAGTGGATGGTGGCTCAGTCACCTAGTGCTGCCGTAACAGAAATCCCACAGTGGATGGTGTCTCAGTCACCTAGTGCTGCCGTAACAGAAATACCACAGTGGATGGTGTCTCAGTCACCTAGTGCTGCTGTAACAGAAATACCACAGTGGATGGTGTCTCAGTCACCTAGTGCTGCTGTAACAGAAATACCACAGTGGATGGTGTCTCAGTCACCTAGTGCTGCCGTAACAGAAATACCACAGTGGATGGTGTCTCAGTCACCTAGTGCTGCTGTAACAGAAATACCACAAGTGGATGGTGTCTCAGTCACCTAGTGCTGCCGTAACAGAAATACCACAAGTGGATGGTGTCTCAGTCACCTAGTGCTGCCGTAACAGAAATCCCACAGTGGATGGTGTCTCAGTCACCTAGTGCTGCTGTAACAGAAATACCACAGTGGATGGTGTCTCAGTCACCTAGTGCTGCCGTAACAGAAATACCACAGTGGATGGTGTCTCAGTCACCTAGTGCTGCTGTAACAGAAATACCACAGTGGATGGTGTCTCAGTCACCTAGTGCTGCTGTAACAGAAATACCACAGTGGATGGTGTCTTAGTCACCTAGTGCTGCTGTAACAGAAATACGACAAGTGGATGGTGTCTCAGTCACCTAGTGCTGCTGTAACAGAAATACCACAGTGGATAGTGTCTCAGTCACCTAGTGCTGCTATAACAGAAATACCACCGTGGATGGTGTCTCAGTCACCTAGTGCTGCTGTAATAGAAATACCACAGTGCATGGTGTCTCAGTCACCTAGTGCTGCTGTAACAGAAATACCACAGTGGGTGGTGTCTCAGTCACCTAGTGCTGCTGTAACAGAAATACCACAGTGGATGGTGTCTCAGTCACCTAGTGCTGCTGTAACAGAAATACCACAGTGGGTGGTGTCTCAGTCACCTAGTGCTGCTGTAACAGAAATACCACAAGTGGTGTGGTGTCTTAGTCACCTAGGGCTGCTGTAACAGAAATACCACAGTGGATGGTGTCTTAGCCACCTAGTGCTGCTATAAGACAAATACCAGAGTGGATGGTGTCTTAACAAAAATACCACAAGTGGAATGGTTTCTTAGTCACCTAGTGCTACTGTAACAGAAATACCACAGTGGATGGTGTCTTAGTCACCTAGTGCTGCTGTAACAGAAATACCACAAGTGGATGGTGTCTCAGTCACCTAGTGCTGCTGTAACAGAAATACCACAGTGCATGGTGTCTCAGTCACCTAGTGCTGCTGTAACAGAAATACCACAGTGGGTGGTGTCTCAGTCACCTAGTGCTGCTGTAACAGAAATACCACAGTGGATGGTGTCTCAGTCACCTAGTGCTGCCGTAACAGAAATAACACAGTGGGTGGTGTCTCAGTCACCTAGTGCTGCTGTAACAGAAATACCACAGTGGGTGGTGTCTCAGTCACCTAGTGCTGCTGTAACAGAAATACCACAAGTGGATGGTGTCTCAGTCACCTAGTGCTGCTGTAACAGAAATACCACAGTGGGTGGTGTCTTAGTCACCTAGTGCTGCTGTAACAGAAGTACCACACGTGGATGGTGTCTCAGTCACCTAGTGCTGCTGTAACAGAAATACCACAGTGGATGGTGTCTCAGTCACCTAGTGCTGCTGTAACAGAAATACCACAGTGGATGGTGTCTCAGTCACCTAGTGCTGCCGTAACAGAAATACCACAGTGGATGGTGTCTCAGTCACCTAGTGCTGTTATAACAGAAATACCACAGTGGATGGTGTCTCAGTCACCTAGTGCTGCCGTAACAGAAATACCACAGTGGATGGTGTCTCAGTCACCTAGTGCTGCTGTAACAGAAATACCACAGTGGAGGGTGTCTCAGTCACCTAGTGCTGCTGTAACAGAAATACCACAGTGGATGGCTGTCTTCGTCACCTAGTGCTGCTGTAACAGAAATACCACAGTGGATGGTGTCTTAGTCACCGAGTGCTGCTGTAACAGAAATACCACAGTGGATGGTGTCTCAGTCACCTAGTGCTGCTGGAACAGAAATACCACAAGTGGTGTGGTGTCTTAGTCACCTAGTGCTGCTGTAACAGAAATACCACAGTGGATGGTGTCTTAGCCACCTACTGCTGCTATAACAGAAATACCAGAGTGGATGGTGTCTTAACAAAAATACCACAAGTGGAATGGTTTCTTAGTCACCTAGTGCTACTGTAACAGAAATACCACAGTGGATGGTGTCTTAGTCACCTAGTGCTGCTGTAACAGAAATACCACAGTGGATGGTGTCTCAGTCACCTAGTGCTGCTGTAACAGAAATACCACAGTGGATGGTGTCTCAGTCACCTAGGGCTGCTGTAACAGAAATACCACAGTGGATGGTGTCTTAGTCACCTAGTGCTGCCGTAACAGAAATACCACAGTGGATGGTGTCTCAGTCACATAGTGCTGCTGTAACAGAAATACCACAAGTGGATGGTGTCTCAGTCACCTAGTGCTGCCGTAACAGAAATACCACAGTGGATGGTGTCTCAGTCACCTAGTGCTGCCGTAACAGAAATCCCACAGTGGATGGTGTCTCAGTCACCTAGTGCTGCCGTAACAGAAATACCACAGTGGATGGTGTCTCAGTCACCTAGTGCTGCCGTAACAGAAATACCACAGTGGATGGTGTCTCAGTCACCTAGTGCTGCTGTAACAGAAATACCACAGTGGATGGTGTCTCAGTCACCTAGTGCTGCTGTAACAGAAATACCACAGTGGATGGTGTCTTAGTCACCTAGTGCTGCTGTAACAGAAATACCACAAGTGGATGGTGTCTCAGTCACCTAGTGCTGCTGTAACAGAAATACCACAGTGGATGGTGTCTTAGTCACCTAGTGCTGCTATAACAGAATTACCACAGTGGATGGTGTCTTACTCACCTAGTGCTGCTATAACAGAAATACCACAGTGGATGGTGTCTTAGTCACCTAGTGCTGCTGTAAGAGAAATACCACAGTGGATGGTGTCTTAGTCACCTAGTGCTGCTGTAAGAGAAATACCACAAGTGGATGGTGTCTCAGTCACCTAGTGCTGCCGTAACAGAAATCCCACAGTGGATGGTGTTTCAGTCACCTAGTGCTGCCGTAACAGAAATACCACAGTGGATGGTGTCTCAGTCACCTAGTGCTGCTGTAACAGAAATACCACAGTGGATGGTGTCTCAGTCACCTAGTGCTGCCGTAACAGAAATACCACAGTGGATGGTGTCTCAGTCACCTAGTGCTGCCGTAACAGAAATACCACAGTGGATGGTGTCTCAGTCACCTAGTGCTGCTGTAACAGAAATACCACAGTGGATGGTGTCTCAGTCACCTAGTGCTGCTGTAACAGAAATACCACAGTGGATGGTGTCTCAGTCACCTAGTGCTGCCGTAACAGAAATACCACAGTGGATGGTGTCTCAGTCACCTAGTGCTGCTGTAACAGAAATACCACAAGTGGATGGTGTCTCAGTCACCTAGTGCTGCTGTAACAGAAATACCACAAGTGGATGGTGTCTCAGTCACCTAGTGCTGCCGTAACAGAAATCCCACAGTGGATGGTGTCTCAGTCACCTAGTGCTGCTGTAACAGAAATACCACAGTGGATGGTGTCTCAGTCACCTAGTGCTGCTGTAACAGAAATACCGCAGTGGATGGTGTCTCAGTCACCTAGTGCTGCTGTAACAGAAATACCACAGTGGATGGTGTCTCAGTCACCTAGTGCTGCCGTAACAGAAATACCACAGTGGATGGTGTCTCAGTCACCTAGTGCTGCTGTAACAGAAATACCACAGTGGAGGGTGTCTCAGTCACCTAGTGCTGCTGTAACAGAAATACCACAGTGGATGGCTGTCTTCGTCACCTAGTGCTGCTGTAACAGAAATACCACAGTGGATGGTGTCTTAGTCACCGAGTGCTGCTGTAACAGAAATACCACAGTGGATGGTGTCTCAGTCACCTAGTGCTGCTGGAACAGAAATACCACAAGTGGTGTGGTGTCTTAGTCACCTAGTGCTGCTGTAACAGAAATACCACAGTGGATGGTGTCTTAGCCACCTACTGCTGCTATAACAGAAATACCAGAGTGGATGGTGTCTTAACAAAAGTACCACAAGTGGAATGGTTTCTTAGTCACCTAGTGCTACTGTAACAGAAATACCACAGTGGATGGTGTCTTAGTCACCTAGTGCTGCTGTAACAGAAATACCACAGTGGATGGTGTCTCAGTCACCTAGTGCTGCTGTAACAGAAATACCACAGTGGATGGTGTCTCAGTCACCTAGTGCTGCTGTAACAGAAATACCACAGTGGATGGTGTCTTAGTCACCTAGTGCTGCCGTAACAGAAATACCACAGTGGATGGTGTCTCAGTCACATAGTGCTGCTGTAACAGAAATACCACAAGTGGATGGTGTCTCAGTCACCTAGTGCTGCCGTAACAGAAATACCACAGTGGATGGTGTCTCAGTCACCTAGTGCTGCCGTAACAGAAATCCCACAGTGGATGGTGTCTCAGTCACCTAGTGCTGCCGTAACAGAAATACCACAGTGGATGGTGTCTCAGTCACCTAGTGCTGCCGTAACAGAAATACCACAGTGGATGGTGTCTTAGTCACCTAGTGCTGCTATAACAGAATTACCACAGTGGATGGTGTCTTACTCACCTAGTGCTGCTATAACAGAAATACCACAGTGGATGGTGTCTTAGTCACCTAGTGCTGCTGTAAGAGAAATACCACAGTGGATGGTGTCTTAGTCACCTAGTGCTGCTGTAAGAGAAATACCACAGGTGGATGGTGGCTCAGTCACCTAGTGCTGCCGTAACAGAAATCCCACAGTGGATGGTGTCTCAGTCACCTAGTGCTGCCGTAACAGAAATACCACAGTGGATGGTGTCTCAGTCACCTAGTGCTGCTGTAACAGAAATACCACAGTGGATGGTGTCTCAGTCACCTAGTGCTGCTGTAACAGAAATACCACAGTGGATGGTGTCTCAGTCACCTAGTGCTGCCGTAACAGAAATACCACAGTGGATGGTGTCTCAGTCACCTAGTGCTGCTGTAACAGAAATACCACAAGTGGATGGTGTCTCAGTCACCTAGTGCTGCCGTAACAGAAATACCACAAGTGGATGGTGTCTCAGTCACCTAGTGCTGCCGTAACAGAAATCCCACAGTGGATGGTGTCTCAGTCACCTAGTGCTGCTGTAACAGAAATACCACAGTGGATGGTCTCTCAGTCACCTAGTGCTGCCGTAACAGAAATACCACAGTGGATGGTGTCTCAGTCACCTAGTGCTGCTGTAACAGAAATACCACAGTGGATGGTGTCTCAGTCACCTAGTGCTGCTGTAACAGAAATACCACAGTGGATGGTGTCTTAGTCACCTAGTGCTGCTGTAACAGAAATACGACAAGTGGATGGTGTCTCAGTCACCTAGTGCTGCTGTAACAGAAATACCACAGTGGATAGTGTCTCAGTCACCTAGTGCTGCTATAACAGAAATACCACCGTGGATGGTGTCTCAGTCACCTAGTGCTGCTGTAATAGAAATACCACAGTGCATGGTGTCTCAGTCACCTAGTGCTGCTGTAACAGAAATACCACAGTGGGTGGTGTCTCAGTCACCTAGTGCTGCTGTAACAGAAATACCACAGTGGATGGTGTCTCAGTCACCTAGTGCTGCTGTAACAGAAATACCACAGTGGGTGGTGTCTCAGTCACCTAGTGCTGCTGTAACAGAAATACCACAAGTGGTGTGGTGTCTTAGTCACCTAGGGCTGCTGTAACAGAAATACCACAGTGGATGGTGTCTTAGCCACCTAGTGCTGCTATAAGAGAAATACCAGAGTGGATGGTGTCTTAACAAAAATACCACAAGTGGAATGGTTTCTTAGTCACCTAGTGCTACTGTAACAGAAATACCACAGTGGATGGTGTCTTAGTCACCTAGTGCTGCTGTAACAGAAATACCACAAGTGGATGGTGTCTCAGTCACCTAGTGCTGCTGTAACAGAAATACCACAGTGCATGGTGTCTCAGTCACCTAGTGCTGCTGTAACAGAAATACCACAGTGGGTGGTGTCTCAGTCACCTAGTGCTGCTGTAACAGAAATACCACAGTGGATGGTGTCTCAGTCACCTAGTGCTGCCGTAACAGAAATAACACAGTGGGTGGTGTCTCAGTCACCTAGTGCTGCTGTAACAGAAATACCACAGTGGGTGGTGTCTCAGTCACCTAGTGCTGCTGTAACAGAAATACCACAAGTGGATGGCGTCTCAGTCACCTAGTGCTGCTGTAACAGAAATACCACAGTGGGTGGTGTCTTAGTCACCTAGTGCTGCTGTAACAGAAGTACCACACGTGGATGGTGTCTCAGTCACCTAGTGCTGCTGTAACAGAAATACCACAGTGGAGGGTGTCTCAGTCACCTAGTGCTGCTGTAACAGAAATACCACAGTGGAGGGTGTCTCAGTCACCTAGTGCTGCTGTAACAGAAATACCACAGTGGATGGCTGTCTTCGTCACCTAGTGCTGCTGTAACAGAAATACCACAGTGGATGGTGTCTTAGTCACCGAGTGCTGCTGTAACAGAAATACCACAGTGGATGGTGTCTCAGTCACCTAGTGCTGCTGGAACAGAAATACCACAAGTGGTGTGGTGTCTTAGTCACCTAGTGCTGCTGTAACAGAAATACCACAGTGGATGGTGTCTTAGCCACCTACTGCTGCTATAACAGAAATACCAGAGTGGATGGTGTCTTAACAAAAATACCACAAGTGGAATGGTTTCTTAGTCACCTAGTGCTACTGTAACAGAAATACCACAGTGGATGGTGTCTTAGTCACCTAGTGCTGCTGTAACAGAAATACCACAGTGGATGGTGTCTCAGTCACCTAGTGCTGCTGTAACAGAAATACCACAGTGGATGGTGTCTCAGTCACCTAGTGCTGCTGTAACAGAAATACCACAGTGGATGGTGTCTTAGTCACCTAGTGCTGCCGTAACAGAAATACCACAGTGGATGGTGTCTCAGTCACATAGTGCTGCTGTAACAGAAATACCACAAGTGGATGGTGTCTCAGTCACCTAGTGCTGCCGTAACAGAAATACCACAGTGGATGGTGTCTCAGTCACCTAGTGCTGCCGTAACAGAAATCCCACAGTGGATGGTGTCTCAGTCACCTAGTGCTGCCGTAACAGAAATACCACAGTGGATGGTGTCTCAGTCACCTAGTGCTGCCGTAACAGAAATACCACAGTGGATGGTGTCTCAGTCACCTAGTGCTGCTGTAACAGAAATACCACAGTGGATGGTGTCTCAGTCACCTAGTGCTGCTGTAACAGAAATACCACAGTGGATGGTGTCTTAGTCACCTAGTGCTGCTGTAACAGAAATACCACAAGTGGATGGTGTCTCAGTCACCTAGTGCTGCTGTAACAGAAATACCACAGTGGATGGTGTCTTAGTCACCTAGTGCTGCTATAACAGAATTACCACAGTGGATGGTGTCTTACTCACCTAGTGCTGCTATAACAGAAATACCACAGTGGATGGTGTCTTAGTCACCTAGTGCTGCTGTAAGAGAAATACCACAGTGGATGGTGTCTTAGTCACCTAGTGCTGCTGTAAGAGAAATACCACAAGTGGATGGTGTCTCAGTCACCTAGTGCTGCCGTAACAGAAATCCCACAGTGGATGGTGTCTCAGTCACCTAGTGCTGCCGTAACAGAAATACCACAGTGGATGGTGTCTCAGTCACCTAGTGCTGCTGTAACAGAAATACCACAGTGGATGGTGTCTCAGTCACCTAGTGCTGCCGTAACAGAAATACCACAGTGGATGGTGTCTCAGTCACCTAGTGCTGCCGTAACAGAAATACCACAGTGGATGGTGTCTCAGTCACCTAGTGCTGCTGTAACAGAAATACCACAAGTGGATGGTGTCTCAGTCACCTAGTGCTGCTGTAACAGAAATACCACAGTGGGTGGTGTCTTAGTCACCTAGTGCTGCTGTAACAGAAGTACCACACGTGGATGGTGTCTCAGTCACCTAGTGCTGCCGTAACAGAAATACCACAGTGGATGGTGTCTCAGTCACCTAGTGCTGCTGTAACAGAAATACCACAGTGGATGGTGACTCAGTCACCTAGTGCTGCCGTAACAGAAATACCACAGTGGATGGTGTCTCAGTCACCTAGTGCTGTTATAACAGAAATACCACAGTGGATGGTGTCTCAGTCACCTAGTGCTGCCGAAACAGAAATACCACAGTGGATAGTGTCTCAGTCACCTAGTGCTGCTGTAACAGAAATACCACAGTGGAGGGTGTCTCAGTCACCTAGTGCTGCTGTAACAGAAATACCACAGTGGATGGCTGTCTTCGTCACCTAGTGCTGCTGTAACAGAAATACCACAGTGGATGGTGTCTTAGTCACCGAGTGCTGCTGTAACAGAAATACCACAGTGGATGGTGTCTCAGTCACCTAGTGCTGCTGGAACAGAAATACCACAAGTGGTGTGGTGTCTTAGTCACCTAGTGCTGCTGTAACAGAAATACCACAGTGGATGGTGTCTTAGCCACCTACTGCTGCTATAACAGAAATACCAGAGTGGATGGTGTCTTAACAAAAATACCACAAGTGGAATGGTTTCTTAGTCACCTAGTGCTACTGTAACAGAAATACCACAGTGGATGGTGTCTTAGTCACCTAGTGCTGCTGTAACAGAAATACCACAGTGGATGGTGTCTCAGTCACCTAGTGCTGCTGTAACAGAAATACCACAGTGGATGGTGTCTCAGTCACCTAGTGCTGCTGTAACAGAAATACCACAGTGGATGGTGTCTTAGTCACCTAGTGCTGCTATAACAGAAATACCACAGTGGAGGGTGTCTTAGTCACCTAGTGCTGCTATAACAGAAATACCACAGTGGATGGTGTCTCAGTCACGTAGTGCTGCCGTAACAGAAATGCCACAGTGGATGGTGTCTCAGTCACCTAGTGCTGCTGTAACAGAAATACCACAGTGGATGGCTGTCTTCGTCACCTAGTGCTGCTGTAACAGAAATACCACAGTGGATGGTGTCTTAGTCACCGAGTGCTGCTGTAACAGAAATACCACAGTGGATGGTGTCTCAGTCACCTAGTGCTGCTGGAACAGAAATACCACAAGTGGTGTGGTGTCTTAGTCACCTAGTGCTGCTGTAACAGAAATACCACAGTGGATGGTGTCTTAGCCACCTAGTGCTGCTATAACAGAAATACCAGAGTGGATGGTGTCTTAACAAAAATACCACAAGTGGAATGGTTTCTTAGTCACCTAGTGCTACTGTAACAGAAATACCACAGTGGATGGTGTCTTAGTCACCCAGTGCTGCTGTAACAGAAATACCACAGTGGATGGTGTCTCAGTCACCTAGTGCTGCTGTAACAGAAATACCACAGTGCATGGTGTCTCAGTCACCTAGTGCTGCTATAACAGAAATACCACCGTGCATGCTGTCTCAGTCACCTAGTGCTGCTGTAATAGAAATACCACAGTGCATGGTGTCTCAGTCACCTAGTGCTGCTGTAACAGAAATACCACATTGGGTGGTGTCTCAGTAACCTAGTGCTGCTGTAACAGAAATACCACAGTGGATGGTGTCTCAGTCACCTAGTGCTGCTGTAACAGAAATACCACAGTGGGTGGTGTCTCAGTCACCTAGTGCTGCTGTAACAGAAATACCACAAGTGGTGTGGTGTCTTAGTCACCTAGTGCTGCTGTAACAGAAATACCACAGTGGATGGTGTCTTAGCCACCTAGTGCTGCTATAACAGAAATACCAGAGTGGATGGTGTCTTAACAAAAATACCACAAGTGGAATGGTGTCTCAGTCACCTAGTGCTGCTGTAACAGAAATACCACAAGTGGATGGTGTCTCAGTCACCTAGTGCTGCTGTAACAGAAATACCACAAGTGGATGGTGTCTAGGTCACCTAGTGCTGCCGTAACAGAAATCCCACAGTGGATGGTGTCTCAGTCACCTAGTGCTGCTGTAACAGAAATACCACAGTGGATGGTGTCTCAGTCACCTAGTGCTGCTGTAACAGAAATACCACAGTGGATGGTGTCTCAGTCACCTAGTGCTGCTGTAACAGAAATACCACAGTGGATGGTGTCTCAGTCACCTAGTGCTGCCGTAACAGAAATACCACAGTGGATGGTGTCTCAGTCACCTAGTGCTGCTGTAACAGAAATACCACAGTGGAGGGTGTCTCAGTCACCTAGTGCTGCTGTAACAGAAATACCACAGTGGATGGCTGTCTTCGTCACCTAGTGCTGCTGTAACAGAAATACCACAGTGGATGGTGTCTTAGTCACCGAGTGCTGCTGTAACAGAAATACCACAGTGGATGGTGTCTCAGTCACCTAGTGCTGCTGGAACAGAAATACCACAAGTGGTGTGGTGTCTTAGTCACCTAGTGCTGCTGTAACAGAAATACCACAGTGGATGGTGTCTTAGCCACCTACTGCTGCTATAACAGAAATACCAGAGTGGATGGTGTCTTAACAAAAATACCACAAGTGGAATGGTTTCTTAGTCACCTAGTGCTACTGTAACAGAAATACCACAGTGGATGGTGTCTTAGTCACCTAGTGCTGCTGTAACAGAAATACCACAGTGGATGGTGTCTCAGTCACCTAGTGCTGCTGTAACAGAAATACCACAGTGGATGGTGTCTCAGTCACCTAGTGCTGCTGTAACAGAAATACCACAGTGGATGGTGTCTTAGTCACCTAGTGCTGCCGTAACAGAAATACCACAGTGGATGGTGTCTCAGTCACATAGTGCTGCTGTAACAGAAATACCACAAGTGGATGGTGTCTCAGTCACCTAGTGCTGCCGTAACAGAAATACCACAGTGGATGGTGTCTCAGTCACCTAGTGCTGCCGTAACAGAAATCCCACAGTGGATGGTGTCTCAGTCACCTAGTGCTGCCGTAACAGAAATACCACAGTGGATGGTGTCTCAGTCACCTAGTGCTGCCGTAACAGAAATACCACAGTGGATGGTGTCTTAGTCACCTAGTGCTGCTATAACAGAATTACCACAGTGGATGGTGTCTTACTCACCTAGTGCTGCTATAACAGAAATACCACAGTGGATGGTGTCTTAGTCACCTAGTGCTGCTGTAAGAGAAATACCACGGTGGATGGTGTCTTAGTCACCTAGTGCTGCTGTAAGAGAAATACCACAAGTGGATGGTGTCTCAGTCACCTAGTGCTGCCGTAACAGAAATCCCACAGTGGATGGTGTCTCAGTCACCTAGTGCTGCCGTAACAGAAATACCACAGTGGATGGTGTCTCAGTCACCTAGTGCTGCTGTAACAGAAATACCACAGTGGATGGTGTCTCAGTCACCTAGTGCTGCTGTAACAGAAATACCACAGTGGATGGTGTCTCAGTCACCTAGTGCTGCTGTAACAGAAATACCACAGTGGGTGGTGTCTTAGTCACCTAGTGCTGCTGTAACAGAAGTACCACACGTGGATGGTGTCTCAGTCACCTAGTGCTGCCGTAACAGAAATACCACAGTGGATGGTGTCTCAGTCACCTAGTGCTGCTGTAACAGAAATACCACAGTGGATGGTGACTCAGTCACCTAGTGCTGCCGTAACAGAAATACCACAGTGGATGGTGTCTCAGTCACCTAGTGCTGTTATAACAGAAATACCACAGTGGATGGTGTCTCAGTCACCTAGTGCTGCCGAAACAGAAATACCACAGTGGATAGTGTCTCAGTCACCTAGTGCTGCTGTAACAGAAATACCACAGTGGAGGGTGTCTCAGTCACCTAGTGCTGCTGTAACAGAAATACCACAGTGGATGGCTGTCTTCGTCACCTAGTGCTGCTGTAACAGAAATACCACAGTGGATGGTGTCTTAGTCACCGAGTGCTGCTGTAACAGAAATACCACAGTGGATGGTGTCTCAGTCACCTAGTGCTGCTGGAACAGAAATACCACAAGTGGTGTGGTGTCTTAGTCACCTAGTGCTGCTGTAACAGAAATACCACAGTGGATGGTGTCTTAGCCACCTACTGCTGCTATAACAGAAATACCAGAGTGGATGGTGTCTTAACAAAAATACCACAAGTGGAATGGTTTCTTAGTCACCTAGTGCTACTGTAACAGAAATACCACAGTGGATGGTGTCTTAGTCACATAGTGCTGCTGTAACAGAAATACCACAGTGGATGGTGTCTCAGTCACCTAGTGCTGCTGTAACAGAAATACCACAGTGGATGGTGTCTCAGTCACCTAGTGCTGCTGTAACAGAAATACCACAGTGGATGGTGTCTTAGTCACCTAGTGCTGCTATAACAGAAATACCACAGTGGAGGGTGTCTTAGTCACCTAGTGCTGCTATAACAGAAATACCACAGTGGATGGTGTCTCAGTCACGTAGTGCTGCCGTAACAGAAATGCCACAGTGGATGGTGTCTCAGTCACCTAGTGCTGCTGTAACAGAAATACCACAGTGGATGGCTGTCTTCGTCACCTAGTGCTGCTGTAACAGAAATACCACAGTGGATGGTGTCTTAGTCACCGAGTGCTGCTGTAACAGAAATACCACAGTGGATGGTGTCTCAGTCACCTAGTGCTGCTGGAACAGAAATACCACAAGTGGTGTGGTGTCTTAGTCACCTAGTGCTGCTGTAACAGAAATACCACAGTGGATGGTGTCTTAGCCACCTAGTGCTGCTATAACAGAAATACCAGAGTGGATGGTGTCTTAACAAAAATACCACAAGTGGAATGGTCTCTTAGTCACCTAGTGCTACTGTAACAGAAATACCACAGTGGATGGTGTCTTAGTCACCCAGTGCTGCTGTAACAGAAATACCACAGTGGATGGTGTCTCAGTCACCTAGTGCTGCTGTAACAGAAATACCACAGTGCATGGTGTCTCAGTCACCTAGTGCTGCTATAACAGAAATACCACCGTGCATGCTGTCTCAGTCACCTAGTGCTGCTGTAATAGAAATACCACAGTGCATGGTGTCTCAGTCACCTAGTGCTGCTGTAACAGAAATACCACATTGGGTGGTGTCTCAGTAACCTAGTGCTGCTGTAACAGAAATACCACAGTGGATGGTGTCTCAGTCACCTAGTGCTGCTGTAACAGAAATACCACAGTGGGTGGTGTCTCAGTCACCTAGTGCTGCTGTAACAGAAATACCACAAGTGGTGTGGTGTCTTAGTCACCTAGTGCTGCTGTAACAGAAATACCACAGTGGATGGTGTCTTAGCCACCTAGTGCTGCTATAACAGAAATACCAGAGTGGATGGTGTCTTAACAAAAATACCACAAGTGGAATGGTGTCTCAGTCACCTAGTGCTGCTGTAACAGAAATACCACAAGTGGATGGTGTCTCAGTCACCTAGTGCTGCTGTAACAGAAATACCACAAGTGGATGGTGTCTAGGTCACCTAGTGCTGCCGTAACAGAAATCCCACAGTGGATGGTGTCTCAGTCACCTAGTGCTGCTGTAACAGAAATACCACAGTGGATGGTGTCTCAGTCACCTAGTGCTGCTGTAACAGAAATACCACAGTGGATGGTGTCTCAGTCACCTAGTGCTGCCGTAACAGAAATACCACAGTGGATGGTGTCTCAGTCACCTAGTGCTGCCGTAACAGAAATACCACAGTGGATGGTGTCTCAGTCACCTAGTGCTGCTGTAACAGAAATACCACAGTGGAGGGTGTCTCAGTCACCTAGTGCTGCTGTAACAGAAATACCACAGTGGATGGCTGTCTTCGTCACCTAGTGCTGCTGTAACAGAAATACCACAGTGGATGGTGTCTTAGTCACCGAGTGCTGCTGTAACAGAAATACCACAGTGGATGGTGTCTCAGTCACCTAGTGCTGCTGGAACAGAAATACCACAAGTGGTGTGGTGTCTTAGTCACCTAGTGCTGCTGTAACAGAAATACCACAGTGGATGGTGTCTTAGCCACCTACTGCTGCTATAACAGAAATACCAGAGTGGATGGTGTCTTAACAAAAATACCACAAGTGGAATGGTTTCTTAGTCACCTAGTGCTACTGTAACAGAAATACCACAGTGGATGGTGTCTTAGTCACCTAGTGCTGCTGTAACAGAAATACCACAGTGGATGGTGTCTCAGTCACCTAGTGCTGCTGTAACAGAAATACCACAGTGGATGGTGTCTCAGTCACCTAGTGCTGCTGTAACAGAAATACCACAGTGGATGGTGTCTTAGTCACCTAGTGCTGCCGTAACAGAAATACCACAGTGGATGGTGTCTCAGTCACATAGTGCTGCTGTAACAGAAATACCACAAGTGGATGGTGTCTCAGTCACCTAGTGCTGCCGTAACAGAAATACCACAGTGGATGGTGTCTCAGTCACCTAGTGCTGCCGTAACAGAAATCCCACAGTGGATGGTGTCTCAGTCACCTAGTGCTGCCGTAACAGAAATACCACAGTGGATGGTGTCTCAGTCACCTAGTGCTGCCGTAACAGAAATACCACAGTGGATGGTGTCTTAGTCACCTAGTGCTGCTATAACAGAATTACCACAGTGGATGGTGTCTTACTCACCTAGTGCTGCTATAACAGAAATACCACAGTGGATGGTGTCTTAGTCACCTAGTGCTGCTGTAAGAGAAATACCACGGTGGATGGTGTCTTAGTCACCTAGTGCTGCTGTAAGAGAAATACCACAAGTGGATGGTGTCTCAGTCACCTAGTGCTGCCGTAACAGAAATCCCACAGTGGATGGTGTCTCAGTCACCTAGTGCTGCCGTAACAGAAATACCACAGTGGATGGTGTCTCAGTCACCTAGTGCTGCTGTAACAGAAATACCACAGTGGATGGTGTCTCAGTCACCTAGTGCTGCTGTAACAGAAATACCACAGTGGATGGTGTCTCAGTCACCTAGTGCTGCCGTAACAGAAATACCACAGTGGATGGTGTCTCAGTCACCTAGTGCTGCCGTAACAGAAATACCACAAGTGGATGGTGTCTCAGTCACCTAGTGCTGCCGTAACAGAAATACCACAAGTGGATGGTGTCTCAGTCACCTAGTGCTGCCGTAACAGAAATCCCACAGTGGATGGTGTCTCAGTCACCTAGTGCTGCTGTAACAGAAATACCACAGTGGATGGTGTCTCAGTCACCTAGTGCTGCCGTAACAGAAATACCACAGTGGATGGTGTCTCAGTCACCTAGTGCTGCTGTAACAGAAATACCACAGTGGATGGTGTCTCAGTCACCTAGTGCTGCTGTAACAGAAATACCACAGTGGATGGTGTCTTAGTCACCTAGTGCTGCTGTAACAGAAATACGACAAGTGGATGGTGTCTCAGTCACCTAGTGCTGCTGTAACAGAAATACCACAGTGGATAGTGTCTCAGTCACCTAGTGCTGCTATAACAGAAATACCACCGTGGATGGTGTCTCAGTCACCTAGTGCTGCTGTAATAGAAATACCACAGTGCATGGTGTCTCAGTCACCTAGTGCTGCTGTAACAGAAATACCACAGTGGGTGGTGTCTCAGTCACCTAGTGCTGCTGTAACAGAAATACCACAGTGGATGGTGTCTCAGTCACCTAGTGCTGCTGTAACAGAAATACCACAGTGGGTGGTGTCTCAGTCACCTAGTGCTGCTGTAACAGAAATACCACAAGTGGTGTGGTGTCTTAGTCACCTAGGGCTGCTGTAACAGAAATACCACAGTGGATGGTGTCTTAGCCACCTAGTGCTGCTATAAGAGAAATACCAGAGTGGATGGTGTCTTAACAAAAATACCACAAGTGGAATGGTTTCTTAGTCACCTAGTGCTACTGTAACAGAAATACCACAGTGGATGGTGTCTTAGTCACCTAGTGCTGCTGTAACAGAAATACCACAAGTGGATGGTGTCTCACTCACCTAGTGCTGCTGTAACAGAAATACCACAGTGCATGGTGTCTCAGTCACCTAGTGCTGCTGTAACAGAAATACCACAGTGGGTGGTGTCTCAGTCACCTAGTGCTGCTGTAACAGAAATACCACAGTGGATGGTGTCTCAGTCACCTAGTGCTGCCGTAACAGAAATAACACAGTGGGTGGTGTCTCAGTCACCTAGTGCTGCTGTAACAGAAATACCACAGTGGGTGGTGTCTCAGTCACCTAGTGCTGCTGTAACAGAAATACCACAAGTGGATGGTGTCTCAGTCACCTAGTGCTGCTGTAACAGAAATACCACAGTGGGTGGTGTCTTAGTCACCTAGTGCTGCTGTAACAGAAGTACCACACGTGGATGGTGTCTCAGTCACCTAGTGCTGCTGTAACAGAAATACCACAGTGGATGGTGTCTCAGTCACCTAGTGCTGCTGTAACAGAAATACCACAGTGGATGGTGTCTCAGTCACCTAGTGCTGCCGTAACAGAAATACCACAGTGGATGGTGTCTCAGTCACCTAGTGCTGTTATAACAGAAATACCACAGTGGATGGTGTCTCAGTCACCTAGTGCTGCCGTAACAGAAATACCACAGTGGATGGTGTCTCAGTCACCTAGTGCTGCTGTAACAGAAATACCACAGTGGAGGGTGTCTCAGTCACCTAGTGCTGCTGTAACAGAAATACCACAGTGGATGGCTGTCTTCGTCACCTAGTGCTGCTGTAACAGAAATACCACAGTGGATGGTGTCTTAGTCACCGAGTGCTGCTGTAACAGAAATACCACAGTGGATGGTGTCTCAGTCACCTAGTGCTGCTGGAACAGAAATACCACAAGTGGTGTGGTGTCTTAGTCACCTAGTGCTGCTGTAACAGAAATACCACAGTGGATGGTGTCTTAGCCACCTAGTGCTGCTATAACAGAAATACCAGAGTGGATGGTGTCTTAACAAAAATACCACAAGTGGAATGGTTTCTTAGTCACCTAGTGCTACTGTAACAGAAATACCACAGTGGATGGTGTCTTAGTCACCCAGTGCTGCTGTAACAGAAATACCACAGTGGATGGTGTCTCAGTCACCTAGTGCTGCTGTAACAGAAATACCACAGTGCATGGTGTCTCAGTCACCTAGTGCTGCTATAACAGAAATACCACCGTGCATGCTGTCTCAGTCACCTAGTGCTGCTGTAATAGAAATACCACAGTGCATGGTGTCTCAGTCACCTAGTGCTGCTGTAACAGAAATACCACATTGGGTGGTGTCTCAGTAACCTAGTGCTGCTGTAACAGAAATACCACAGTGGATGGTGTCTCAGTCACCTAGTGCTGCTGTAACAGAAATACCACAGTGGGTGGTGTCTCAGTCACCTAGTGCTGCTGTAACAGAAATACCACAAGTGGTGTGGTGTCTTAGTCACCTAGTGCTGCTGTAACAGAAATACCACAGTGGATGGGGTCTTAGCCACCTAGTGCTGCTATAACAGAAATACCAGAGTGGATGGTGTCTTAACAAAAATACCACAAGTGGAATTGTGTCTTAGTCACCTAGTGCTGCTGTAACAGAAATACCACAAGTGGATGGTGTCTCAGTCACCTAGTGCTGCTGTAACAGAAATACCACAGTGGATGGTGTCTCAGTCACCTAGTGCTGCTGTAACAGAAATACTACAAGTGGATGGTGTCTCAGTCACCTAGTGCTGCTGTAACAGAAATACCACAAGTGGATGGTGTCTCAGTCACCTAGTGCTGCTGTAACAGAAATACCACAAGTGGATGGTGTCTCAGTCACCTAGTGCTGCCGTAACAGAAATACCACAGTGGATGGTGTCTCAGTCACCTAGTGCTGCCGTAACAGAAATACCACAGTGGATGGGGTCTCAGTCACCTAGTGCTGCCGTAACAGAAATACCACAGTGGATGGTGTCTCAGTCACCTAGTGCTGCCGTAACAGAAATACCACAGTGGATGGTGTCTCAGTCACCTAGTGCTGCCGTAACAGAAATACCACAGTGGATGGTGTCTCAGTCACCTAGTGCTGCCGTAACAGAAATACCACAGTGGATGGTGTCTCAGTCACCTAGTGCTGCCGTAACAGAAATACCACAGTGGATGGTGTCTCAGTCACCTAGTGCTGCCGTAACAGAAATACCACAGTGGATGGTGTCTCAGTCACCTAGTGCTGCTGTAACAGAAATACCACAGTGGATGGTGTCTCAGTCACCTAGTGCTGCTGTAACAGAAATACCACAGTGGATGGTGTCTTAGTCACCTAGTGCTGCCGTAACAGAAATACCACAGTGGATGGTGTCTCAGTCACCTAGTGCTGCTGTAACAGAAATACCACAAGTGGATGGTGTCTCAGTCACCTAGTGCTGCCGTAACAGAAATACCACAGTGGATGGTGTCTCAGTCACCTAGTGCTGCCGTAACAGAAATCCCACAGTGGATGGTGTCTCAGTCACCTAGTGCTGCCGTAACAGAAATACCACAGTGGATGGTGTCTCAGTCACCTAGTGCTGCCGTAACAGAAATACCACAGTGGATGGTGTCTCAGTCACCTAGTGCTGCTGTAACAGAAATACCACAGTGGATGGTGTCTCAGTCACCTAGTGCTGCTGTAACAGAAATACCACAGTGGATGGTGTCTCAGTCACCTAGTGCTGCTGTAACAGAAATACCACAAGTGGATGGTGTCTCAGTCACCTAGTGCTGCTGTAACAGAAATACCACAGTGGATGGTGTCTTAGTCACCTAGTGCTGCTATAACAGAATTACCACAGTGGATGGTGTCTTACTCACCTAGTGCTGCTATAACAGAAATACCACAGTGGATGGTGTCTTAGTCACCTAGTGCTGCTGTAAGAGAAATACCACAGTGGATGGTGTCTTAGTCACCTAGTGCTGCTGTAAGAGAAATACCACAAGTGGATGGTGTCTCAGTCACCTAGTGCTGCCGTAACAGAAATCCCACAGTGGATGGTGTCTCAGTCACCTAGTGCTGCCGTAACAGAAATACCACAGTGGATGGTGTCTCAGTCACCTAGTGCTGCTGTAACAGAAATACCACAGTGGATGGTGTCTCAGTCACCTAGTGCTGCTGTAACAGAAATACCACAATGGATGGTGTCTCAGTCACCTAGTGCTGCTGTAACAGAAATACCACAGTGGATGGTGTCTCAGTCACCTAGTGCTGCTGTAACAGAAATACCACAATGGATGGTGTCTCAGTCACCTAGTGCTGCTGTAACAGAAATACCACAAGTGGATGGTGTCTCAGTCACCTAGTGCTGCCGTAACAGAAATACCACAGTGGATGGTGTCTCAGTCACCTAGTGCTGCCGTAACAGAAATCCCACAGTTAATGGTGTCTCAGTCACCTAGTGCTGCCGTAACAGAAATACCACAGTGGATGGTGTCTCAGTCACCTAGTGCTGCTGTAACAGAAATACCACAGTGGATGGTGTCTTAGTCACCTAGTGCTGCCGTAACAGAAATACCACAGTGGATGGTGTCTCAGTCACATAGTGCTGCTGTAACAGAAATACCACAAGTGGATGGTGTCTCAGTCACCTAGTGCTGCCGTAACAGAAATACCACAGTGGATGGTGTCTCAGTCACCTAGTGCTGCCGTAACAGAAATCCCACAGTGGATGGTGTCTCAGTCACCTAGTGCTGCCGTAACAGAAATACCACAGTGGATGGTGTCTCAGTCACCTAGTGCTGCCGTAACAGAAATACCACAGTGGATGGTGTCTCAGTCACCTAGTGCTGCTGTAACAGAAATACCACAGTGGATGGTGTCTCAGTCACCTAGTGCTGCTGTAACAGAAATACCACAGTGGATGGTGTCTCAGTCACCTAGTGCTGCTGTAACAGAAATACCACAAGTGGATGGTGTCTCAGTCACCTAGTGCTGCTGTAACAGAAATACCACAGTGGATGGTGTCTTAGTCACCTAGTGCTGCTATAACAGAATTACCACAGTGGATGGTGTCTTACTCACCTAGTGCTGCTATAACAGAAATACCACAGTGGATGGTGTCTTAGTCACCTAGTGCTGCTGTAAGAGAAATACCACAGTGGATGGTGTCTTAGTCACCTAGTGCTGCTGTAAGAGAAATACCACAAGTGGATGGTGTCTCAGTCACCTAGTGCTGCCGTAACAGAAATCCCACAGTGGATGGTGTCTCAGTCACCTAGTGCTGCCGTAACAGAAATACCACAGTGGATGGTGTCTCAGTCACCTAGTGCTGCTGTAACAGAAATACCACAGTGGATGGTGTCTCAGTCACCTAGTGCTGCTGTAACAGAAATACCACAGTGGATGGTGTCTCAGTCACCTAGTGCTGCTGTAACAGAAATACCACAGTGGATGGTGTCTCAGTCACCTAGTGCTGCCGTAACAGAAATACCACAGTGGATGGTGTCTCAGTCACCTAGTGCTGCCGTAACAGAAATCCCACAGTGGATGGTGTCTCAGTCACCTAGTGCTGCCGTAACAGAAATACCACAGTGGATGGTGTCTCAGTCACCTAGTGCTGCCGTAACAGAAATACCACAGTGGATGGTGTCTCAGTCACCTAGTGCTGCTGTAACAGAAATACCACAGTGGATGGTGTCTCAGTCACCTAGTGCTGCTGTAACAGAAATACCACAGTGGATGGTGTCTTAGTCACCTAGTGCTGCTGTAACAGAAATACCACAAGTGGATGGTGTCTCAGTCACCTAGTGCTGCTGTAACAGAAATACCACAGTGGATGGTGTCTTAGTCACCTAGTGCTGCTATAACAGAATTACCACAGTGGATGGTGTCTTACTCACCTAGTGCTGCTGTAACAGAAATACCACAGTGGATGGTGTCTTAGTCACCTAGTGCTGCTGTAAGAGAAATACCACAGTGGATGGTGTCTTAGTCACCTAGTGCTGCTGTAAGAGAAATACCAAAAGTGGATGGTGTCTCAGTCACCTAGTGCTGCCGTAACAGAAATCCCACAGTGGATGGTGTCTCAGTCACCTAGTGCTGCCGTAACAGAAATCCCACAGTGGATGGTGTCTCAGTCACCTAGTGCTGCTGTAACAGAAATACCACAGTGGATGGTGTCTCAGTCACCTAGTGCTGCCGTAACAGAAATACCACAGTGCATGGTGTCTCAGTCACCTAGTGCTGCTGTAACAGAAATACCACAGTGGATGGTGTCTCAGTCACCTAGTGCTGCTGTAACAGAAATACCACAGTGGATGGTGTCTTAGTCACCTAGTGCTGCTGTAACAGAAATACGACAAGTGGATGGTGTCTCAGTCACCTAGTGCTGCTGTAACAGAAATACCACAGTGGATAGTGTCTCAGTCACCTAGTGCTGCTATAACAGAAATACCACCGTGGATGGTGTCTCAGTCACCTAGTGCTGCTGTAATAGAAATACCACAGTGCATGGTGTCTCAGTCACCTAGTGCTGCTGTAACAGAAATACCACAGTGGGTGGTGTCTCAGTCACCTAGTGCTGCTGTAACAGAAATACCACAGTGGATGGTGTCTCAGTCAACTAGTGCTGCTGTAACAGAAATACCACAGTGGGTGGTGTCTCAGTCACCTAGTGCTGCTGTAACAGAAATACCACAAGTGGTGTGGTGTCTTAGTCACCTAGTGCTGCTGTAACAGAAATACCACAGTGGATGGTGTCTTAGCCACCTAGTGCTGCTATAAGAGAAATACCAGAGTGGATGGTGTCTTAACAAAAATACCACAAGTGGAATGGTTTCTTAGTCACCTAGTGCTACTGTAACAGAAATACCACAGTGGATGGTGTCTTAGTCACCTAGTGCTGCTGTAACAGAAATACCACAAGTGGATGGTGTCTCAGTCACCTAGTGCTGCTGTAACAGAAATACCACAGTGCATGGTGTCTCAGTCACCTAGTGCTGCTGTAACAGAAATACCACAGTGGGTGGTGTCTCAGTCACCTAGTGCTGCTGTAACAGAAATACCACAGTGGATGGTGTCTCAGTCACCTAGTGCTGCCGTAACAGAAATAACACAGTGGGTGGTGTCTCAGTCACCTAGTGCTGCTGTAACAGAAATACCACAGTGGGTGGTGTCTCAGTCACCTAGTGCTGCTGTAACAGAAATACCACAAGTGGATGGTGTCTCAGTCACCTAGTGCTGCTGTAACAGAAATACCACAGTGGGTGGTGTCTTAGTCACCTAGTGCTGCTGTAACAGAAGTACCACACGTGGATGGTGTCTCAGTCACCTAGTGCTGCTGTAACAGAAATACCACAGTGGATGGTGTCTCAGTCACCTAGTGCTGCTGTAACAGAAATACCACAGTGGATGGTGTCTCAGTCACCTAGTGCTGCCGTAACAGAAATACCACAGTGGATGGTGTCTCAGTCACCTAGTGCTGTTATAACAGAAATACCACAGTGGATGGTGTCTCAGTCACCTAGTGCTGCCGTAACAGAAATCCCACAGTGGATGGTGTCTCAGTCACCTAGTGCTGCTGTAACAGAAATACCACAGTGGAGGGTGTCTCAGTCACCTAGTGCTGCTGTAACAGAAATACCACAGTGGATGGCTGTCTTCGTCACCTAGTGCTGCTGTAACAGAAATACCACAGTGGATGGTGTCTTAGTCACCGAGTGCTGCTGTAACAGAAATACCACAGTGGATGGTGTCTCAGTCACCTAGTGCTGCTGGAACAGAAATACCACAAGTGGTGTGGTGTCTTAGTCACCTAGTGCTGCTGTAACAGAAATACCACAGTGGATGGTGTCTTAGCCACCTACTGCTGCTATAACAGAAATACCAGAGTGGATGGTGTCTTAACAAAAATACCACAAGTGGAATGGTTTCTTAGTCACCTAGGGCTACTGTAACAGAAATACCACAGTGGATGGTGTCTTAGTCACCTAGTGCTGCTGTAACAGAAATACCACAGTGGATGGTGTCTCAGTCACCTAGTGCTGCTGTAACAGAAATACCACAGTGGATGGTGTCTCAGTCACCTAGTGCTGCTGTAACAGAAATACCACAGTGGATGGTGTCTTAGTCACCTAGTGCTGCCGTAACAGAAATACCACAGTGGATGGTGTCTCAGTCACATAGTGCTGCTGTAACAGAAATACCACAAGTGGATGGTGTCTCAGTCACCTAGTGCTGCCGTAACAGAAATACCACAGTGGATGGTGTCTCAGTCACCTAGTGCTGCCGTAACAGAAATCCCACAGTGGATGGTGTCTCAGTCACCTAGTGCTGCCGTAACAGAAATACCACAGTGGATGGTGTCTCAGTCACCTAGTGCTGCCGTAACAGAAATACCACAGTGGATGGTGTCTCAGTCACCTAGTGCTGCTGTAACAGAAATACCACAGTGGATGGTGTCTCAGTCACCTAGTGCTGCTGTAACAGAAATACCACAGTGGATGGTGTCTTAGTCACCTAGTGCTGCTGTAACAGAAATACCACAAGTGGATGGTGTCTCAGTCACCTAGTGCTGCTGTAACAGAAATACCACAGTGGATGGTGTCTTAGTCACCTAGTGCTGCTATAACAGAATTACCACAGTGGATGGTGTCTTACTCACCTAGTGCTGCTATAACAGAAATACCACAGTGGATGGTGTCTTAGTCACCTAGTGCTGCTGTAAGAGAAATACCACAGTGGATGGTGTCTTAGTCACCTAGTGCTGCTGTAAGAGAAATACCACAAGTGGATGGTGTCTCAGTCACCTAGTGCTGCCGTAACAGAAATCCCACAGTGGATGGTGTCTCAATCACCTAGTGCTGCCGTAACAGAAATACCACAGTGGATGGTGTCTCAGTCACCTAGTGCTGCTGTAACAGAAATACCACAGTGGATGGTGTCTCAGTCACCTAGTGCTGCTGTAACAGAAATACCACAGTGGATGGTGTCTCAGTCACCTAGTGCTGCCGTAACAGAAATACCACAGTGGATGGTGTCTCAGTCACCTAGTGCTGCTGTAACAGAAATACCACAAGTGGATGGTGTCTCAGTCACCTAGTGCTGCTGTAACAGAAATACCACAGTGGGTGGTGTCTTAGTCACCTAGTGCTGCTGTAACAGAAGTACCACACGTGGATGGTGTCTCAGTCACCTAGTGCTGCTGTAACAGAAATACCACAGTGGATGGTGTCTCAGTCACCTAGTGCTGCTGTAACAGAAATACCACAGTGGATGGTGTCTCAGTCACCTAGGGCTGCCGTAACAGAAATACCACAGTGGATGGTGTCTCAGTCACCTAGTGCTGTTATAACAGAAATACCACAGTGGATGGTGTCTCAGTCACCTAGTGCTGCCGTAACAGAAATACCACAGTGGATGGTGTCTCAGTCACCTAGTGCTGCTGTAACAGAAATACCACAGTGGAGGGTGTCTCAGTCACCTAGTGCTGCTGTAACAGAAATACCACAGTGGATGGCTGTCTTCGTCACCTAGTGCTGCTGTAACAGAAATACCACAGTGGATGGTGTCTTAGTCACCGAGTGCTGCTGTAACAGAAATACCACAGTGGACGGTGTCTCAGTCACCTAGTGCTGCTGGAACAGAAATACCACAAGTGGTGTGGTGTCTTAGTCACCTAGTGCTGCTGTAACAGAAATACCACAGTGGATGGTGTCTTAGCCACCTACTGCTGCTATAACAGAAATACCAGAGTGGATGGTGTCTTAACAAAAATACCACAAGTGGAATGGTTTCTTAGTCACCTAGTGCTACTGTAACAGAAATACCACAGTGGATGGTGTCTTAGTCACCTAGTGCTGCTGTAACAGAAATACCACAGTGGATGGTGTCTCAGTCACCTAGTGCTGCTGTAACAGAAATACCACAGTGGATGGTGTCTCAGTCACCTAGTGCTGCTGTAACAGAAATACCACAGTGGATGGTGTCTTAGTCACCTAGTGCTGCCGTAACAGAAATACCACAGTGGATGGTGTCTCAGTCACATAGTGCTGCTGTAACAGAAATACCACAAGTGGATGGTGTCTCAGTCACCTAGTGCTGCCGTAACAGAAATACCACAGTGGATGGTGTCTCAGTCACCTAGTGCTGCCGTAACAGAAATCCCACAGTGGATGGTGTCTCAGTCACCTAGTGCTGCCGTAACAGAAATACCACAGTGGATGGTGTCTCAGTCACCTAGTGCTGCCGTAACAGAAATACCACAGTGGATGGTGTCTCAGTCACCTAGTGCTGCTGTAACAGAAATACCACAGTGGATGGTGTCTCAGTCACCTAGTGCTGCTGTAACAGAAATACCACAGTGGATGGTGTCTTAGTCACCTAGTGCTGCTGTAACAGAAATACCACAAGTGGATGGTGTCTCAGTCACCTAGCGCTGCTGTAACAGAAATACCACAGTGGATGGTGTCTTAGTCACCTAGTGCTGCTATAACAGAATTACCACAGTGGATGGTGTCTTACTCACCTAGTGCTGCTATAACAGAAATACCACAGTGGATGGTGTCTTAGTCACCTAGTGCTGCTGTAAGAGAAATACCACAGTGGATGGTGTCTTAGTCACCTAGTGCTGCTGTAAGAGAAATACCACAAGTGGATGGTGTCTCAGTCACCTAGTGCTGCCGTAACAGAAATCCCACAGTGGATGGTGTCTCAGTCACCTAGTGCTGCCGTAACAGAAATACCACAGTGGATGGTGTCTCAGTCACCTAGTGCTGCTGTAACAGAAATACCACAGTGGATGGTGTCTCAGTCACCTAGTGCTGCTGTAACAGAAATACCACAGTGGATGGTGTCTCAGTCACCTAGTGCTGCTGTAACAGAAATACCACAGTGGATGGTGTCTCAGTCACCTAGTGCTGCCGTAACAGATATACCACAGTGGATGGTGTCTCAGTCACCTAGTGCTGCCGTAACAGAAATCCCACAGTGGATGGTGTCTCAGTCACCTAGTGCTGCCGTAACAGAAATACCACAGTGGATGGTGTCTCAGTCACCTAGTGCTGCCGTAACAGAAATACCACAGTGGATGGTGTCTCAGTCACCTAGTGCTGCTGTAACAGAAATACCACAGTGGATGGTGTCTCAGTCACCTAGTGCTGCTGTAACAGAAATACCACAGTGGATGGTGTCTTAGTCACCTAGTGCTGCTGTAACAGAAATACCACAAGTGGATGGTGTCTCAGTCACCTAGTGCTGCTGTAACAGAAATACCACAGTGGATGGTGTCTTAGTCACCTAGTGCTGCTATAACAGAATTACCACAGTGGATGGTGTCTTACTCACCTAGTGCTGCTGTAACAGAAATACCACAGTGGATGGTGTCTTAGTCACCTAGTGCTGCTGTAAGAGAAATACCACAGTGGATGGTGTCTTAGTCACCTAGTGCTGCTGTAAGAGAAATACCAAAAGTGGATGGTGTCTCAGTCACCTAGTGCTGCCGTAACAGAAATCCCACAGTGGATGGTGTCTCAGTCACCTAGTGCTGCCGTAACAGAAATCCCACAGTGGATGGTGTCTCAGTCACCTAGTGCTGCTGTAACAGAAATACCACAGTGGATGGTGTCTCAGTCACCTAGTGCTGCCGTAACAGAAATACCACAGTGCATGGTGTCTCAGTCACCTAGTGCTGCTGTAACAGAAATACCACAGTGGATGGTGTCTCAGTCACCTAGTGCTGCTGTAACAGAAATACCACAGTGGATGGTGTCTTAGTCACCTAGTGCTGCTGTAACAGAAATACGACAAGTGGATGGTGTCTCAGTCACCTAGTGCTGCTGTAACAGAAATACCACAGTGGATAGTGTCTCAGTCACCTAGTGCTGCTATAACAGAAATACCACCGTGGATGGTGTCTCAGTCACCTAGTGCTGCTGTAATAGAAATACCACAGTGCATGGTGTCTCAGTCACCTAGTGCTGCTGTAACAGAAATACCACAGTGGGTGGTGTCTTAGTCACCTAGTGCTGCTGTAACAGAAATACCACAAGTGGATGGTGTCTCAGTCACCTAGTGCTGCTGTAACAGAAATACCACAGTGGATGGTGTCTTAGTCACCTAGTGCTGCTATAACAGAATTACCACAGTGGATGGTGTCTTACTCACCTAGTGCTGCTATAACAGAAATACCACAGTGGATGGTGTCTTAGTCACCTAGTGCTGCTGTAAGAGAAATACCACAGTGGATGGTGTCTTAGTCACCTAGTGCTGCTGTAAGAGAAATACCACAAGTGGATGGTGTCTCAGTCACCTAGTGCTGCCGTAACAGAAATCCCACAGTGGATGGTGTCTCAATCACCTAGTGCTGCCGTAACAGAAATACCACAGTGGATGGTGTCTCAGTCACCTAGTGCTGCTGTAACAGAAATACCACAGTGGATGGTGTCTCAGTCACCTAGTGCTGCTGTAACAGAAATACCACAGTGGATGGTGTCTCAGTCACCTAGTGCTGCCGTAACAGAAATACCACAGTGGATGGTGTCTCAGTCACCTAGTGCTGCTGTAACAGAAATACCACAAGTGGATGGTGTCTCAGTCACCTAGTGCTGCTGTAACAGAAATACCACAGTGGGTGGTGTCTTAGTCACCTAGTGCTGCTGTAACAGAAGTACCACACGTGGATGGTGTCTCAGTCACCTAGTGCTGCTGTAACAGAAATACCACAGTGGATGGTGTCTCAGTCACCTAGTGCTGCTGTAACAGAAATACCACAGTGGATGGTGTCTCAGTCACCTAGGGCTGCCGTAACAGAAATACCACAGTGGATGGTGTCTCAGTCACCTAGTGCTGTTATAACAGAAATACCACAGTGGATGGTGTCTCAGTCACCTAGTGCTGCCGTAACAGAAATACCACAGTGGATGGTGTCTCAGTCACCTAGTGCTGCTGTAACAGAAATACCACAGTGGAGGGTGTCTCAGTCACCTAGTGCTGCTGTAACAGAAATACCACAGTGGATGGCTGTCTTCGTCACCTAGTGCTGCTGTAACAGAAATACCACAGTGGATGGTGTCTTAGTCACCGAGTGCTGCTGTAACAGAAATACCACAGTGGACGGTGTCTCAGTCACCTAGTGCTGCTGGAACAGAAATACCACAAGTGGTGTGGTGTCTTAGTCACCTAGTGCTGCTGTAACAGAAATACCACAGTGGATGGTGTCTTAGCCACCTACTGCTGCTATAACAGAAATACCAGAGTGGATGGTGTCTTAACAAAAATACCACAAGTGGAATGGTTTCTTAGTCACCTAGTGCTACTGTAACAGAAATACCACAGTGGATGGTGTCTTAGTCACCTAGTGCTGCTGTAACAGAAATACCACAGTGGATGGTGTCTCAGTCACCTAGTGCTGCTGTAACAGAAATACCACAGTGGATGGTGTCTCAGTCACCTAGTGCTGCTGTAACAGAAATACCACAGTGGATGGTGTCTTAGTCACCTAGTGCTGCCGTAACAGAAATACCACAGTGGATGGTGTCTCAGTCACATAGTGCTGCTGTAACAGAAATACCACAAGTGGATGGTGTCTCAGTCACCTAGTGCTGCCGTAACAGAAATACCACAGTGGATGGTGTCTCAGTCACCTAGTGCTGCCGTAACAGAAATCCCACAGTGGATGGTGTCTCAGTCACCTAGTGCTGCCGTAACAGAAATACCACAGTGGATGGTGTCTCAGTCACCTAGTGCTGCCGTAACAGAAATACCACAGTGGATGGTGTCTCAGTCACCTAGTGCTGCTGTAACAGAAATACCACAGTGGATGGTGTCTCAGTCACCTAGTGCTGCTGTAACAGAAATACCACAGTGGATGGTGTCTTAGTCACCTAGTGCTGCTGTAACAGAAATACCACAAGTGGATGGTGTCTCAGTCACCTAGCGCTGCTGTAACAGAAATACCACAGTGGATGGTGTCTTAGTCACCTAGTGCTGCTATAACAGAATTACCACAGTGGATGGTGTCTTACTCACCTAGTGCTGCTATAACAGAAATACCACAGTGGATGGTGTCTTAGTCACCTAGTGCTGCTGTAAGAGAAATACCACAGTGGATGGTGTCTTAGTCACCTAGTGCTGCTGTAAGAGAAATACCACAAGTGGATGGTGTCTCAGTCACCTAGTGCTGCCGTAACAGAAATCCCACAGTGGATGGTGTCTCAGTCACCTAGTGCTGCCGTAACAGAAATACCACAGTGGATGGTGTCTCAGTCACCTAGTGCTGCTGTAACAGAAATACCACAGTGGATGGTGTCTCAGTCACCTAGTGCTGCTGTAACAGAAATACCACAGTGGATGGTGTCTCAGTCACCTAGTGCTGCTGTAACAGAAATACCACAGTGGATGGTGTCTCAGTCACCTAGTGCTGCCGTAACAGATATACCACAGTGGATGGTGTCTCAGTCACCTAGTGCTGCCGTAACAGAAATCCCACAGTGGATGGTGTCTCAGTCACCTAGTGCTGCCGTAACAGAAATACCACAGTGGATGGTGTCTCAGTCACCTAGTGCTGCCGTAACAGAAATACCACAGTGGATGGTGTCTCAGTCACCTAGTGCTGCTGTAACAGAAATACCACAGTGGATGGTGTCTCAGTCACCTAGTGCTGCTGTAACAGAAATACCACAGTGGATGGTGTCTTAGTCACCTAGTGCTGCTGTAACAGAAATACCACAAGTGGATGGTGTCTCAGTCACCTAGTGCTGCTGTAACAGAAATACCACAGTGGATGGTGTCTTAGTCACCTAGTGCTGCTATAACAGAATTACCACAGTGGATGGTGTCTTACTCACCTAGTGCTGCTGTAACAGAAATACCACAGTGGATGGTGTCTTAGTCACCTAGTGCTGCTGTAAGAGAAATACCACAGTGGATGGTGTCTTAGTCACCTAGTGCTGCTGTAAGAGAAATACCAAAAGTGGATGGTGTCTCAGTCACCTAGTGCTGCCGTAACAGAAATCCCACAGTGGATGGTGTCTCAGTCACCTAGTGCTGCCGTAACAGAAATCCCACAGTGGATGGTGTCTCAGTCACCTAGTGCTGCTGTAACAGAAATACCACAGTGGATGGTGTCTCAGTCACCTAGTGCTGCCGTAACAGAAATACCACAGTGCATGGTGTCTCAGTCACCTAGTGCTGCTGTAACAGAAATACCACAGTGGATGGTGTCTCAGTCACCTAGTGCTGCTGTAACAGAAATACCACAGTGGATGGTGTCTTAGTCACCTAGTGCTGCTGTAACAGAAATACGACAAGTGGATGGTGTCTCAGTCACCTAGTGCTGCTGTAACAGAAATACCACAGTGGATAGTGTCTCAGTCACCTAGTGCTGCTATAACAGAAATACCACCGTGGATGGTGTCTCAGTCACCTAGTGCTGCTGTAATAGAAATACCACAGTGCATGGTGTCTCAGTCACCTAGTGCTGCTGTAACAGAAATACCACAGTGGGTGGTGTCTCAGTCACCTAGTGCTGCTGTAACAGAAATACCACAGTGGATGGTGTCTCAGTCACCTAGTGCTGCTGTAACAGAAATACCACAGTGGGTGGTGTCTCAGTCACCTAGTGCTGCTGTAACAGAAATACCACAAGTGGTGTGGTGTCTTAGTCACCTAGTGCTGCTGTAACAGAAATACCACAGTGGATGGTGTCTTAGCCACCTAGTGCTGCTATAAGAGAAATACCAGAGTGGATGGTGTCTTAACAAAAATACCACAAGTGGAATGGTTTCTTAGTCACCTAGTGCTACTGTAACAGAAATACCACAGTGGATGGTGTCTTAGTCACCTAGTGCTGCTGTAACAGAAATACCACAAGTGGATGGTGTCTCAGTCACCTAGTGCTGCTGTAACAGAAATACCACAGTGCATGGTGTCTCAGTCACCTAGTGCTGCTGTAACAGAAATACCACAGTGGGTGGTGTCTCAGTCACCTAGTGCTGCTGTAACAGAAATACCACAGTGGATGGTGTCTCAGTCACCTAGTGCTGCCGTAACAGAAATAACACAGTGGGTGGTGTCTCAGTCACCTAGTGCTGCTGTAACAGAAATACCACAGTGGGTGGTGTCTCAGTCACCTAGTGCTGCTGTAACAGAAATACCACAAGTGGATGGTGTCTCAGTCACCTAGTGCTGCTGTAACAGAAATACCACAGTGGGTGGTGTCTTAGTCACCTAGTGCTGCTGTAACAGAAGTACCACACGTGGATGGTGTCTCAGTCACCTAGTGCTGCTGTAACAGAAATACCACAGTGGATGGTGTCTCAGTCACCTAGTGCTGCTGTAACAGAAATACCACAGTGGATGGTGTCTCAGTCACCTAGTGCTGCCGTAACAGAAATACCACAGTGGATGGTGTCTCAGTCACCTAGTGCTGTTATAACAGAAATACCACAGTGGATGGTGTCTCAGTCACCTAGTGCTGCCGTAACAGAAATACCACAGTGGATGGTGTCTCAGTCACCTAGTGCTGCTGTAACAGAAATACCACAGTGGAGGGTGTCTCAGTCACCTAGTGCTGCTGTAACAGAAATACCACAGTGGATGGCTGTCTTAGTCACCTAGTGCTGCTGTAACAGAAATACCACAGTGGATGGTGTCTTAGTCACCGAGTGCTGCTGTAACAGAAATACCACAGTGGATGGTGTCTCAGTCACCTAGTGCTGCTGGAACAGAAATACCACAAGTGGTGTGGTGTCTTAGTCACCTAGTGCTGCTGTAACAGAAATACCACAGTGGATGGTGTCTTAGCCACCTACTGCTGCTATAACAGAAATACCAGAGTGGATGGTGTCTTAACAAAAATACCACAAGTGGAATGGTTTCTTAGTCACCTAGTGCTACTGTAACAGAAATACCAGAGTGGATGGTGTCTTAGTCACCTAGTGCTGCTGTAACAGAAATACCACAGTGGATGGTGTCTCAGTCACCTAGTGCTGCTGTAACAGAAATACCACAGTGGATGGTGTCTCAGTCACCTAGTGCTGCTGTAACAGAAATACCACAGTGGATGGTGTCTTAGTCACCTAGTGCTGCCGTAACAGAAATACCACAGTGGATGGTGTCTCAGTCACATAGTGCTGCTGTAACAGAAATACCACAAGTGGATGGTGTCTCAGTCACCTAGTGCTGCCGTAACAGAAATACCACAGTGGATGGTGTCTCAGTCACCTAGTGCTGCCGTAACAGAAATCCCACAGTGGATGGTGTCTCAGTCACCTAGTGCTGCCGTAACAGAAATACCACAGTGGATGGTGTCTCAGTCACCTAGTGCTGCCGTAACAGAAATACCACAGTGGATGGTGTCTCAGTCACCTAGTGCTGCTGTAACAGAAATACCACAGTGGATGGTGTCTCAGTCACCTAGTGCTGCTGTAACAGAAATACCACAGTGGATGGTGTCTTAGTCACCTAGTGCTGCTGTAACAGAAATACCACAAGAGGATGGTGTCTCAGTCACCTAGTGCTGCTGTAACAGAAATACCACAGTGGATGGTGTCTTAGTCACCTAGTGCTGCTATAACAGAATTACCACAGTGGATGGTGTCTTACTCACCTAGTGCTGCTATAACAGAAATACCACAGTGGATGGTGTCTTAGTCACCTAGTGCTGCTGTAAGAGAAATACCACAGTGGATGGTGTCTTAGTCACCTAGTGCTGCTGTAAGAGAAATACCACAAGTGGATGGTGTCTCAGTCACCTAGTGCTGCCGTAACAGAAATCCCACAGTGGATGGTGTCTCAGTCACCTAGTGCTGCCGTAACAGAAATACCACAGTGGATGGTGTCTCAGTCACCTAGTGCTGCTGTAACAGAAATACCACAGTGGATGGTGTCTCAGTCACCTAGTGCTGCTGTAACAGAAATACCACAGTGGATGGTGTCTCAGTCACCTAGTGCTGCCGTAACAGAAATACCACAGTGGATGGTGTCTCAGTCACCTAGTGCTGCTGTAACAGAAATACCACAAGTGGATGGTGTCTCAGTCACCTAGTGCTGCTGTAACAGAAATACCACAGTGGGTGGTGTCTTAGTCACCTAGTGCTGCTGTAACAGAAGTACCACACGTGTATGGTGTCTCAGTCACCTAGTGCTGCTGTAACAGAAATACCACAGTGGATGGTGTCTCAGTCACCTAGTGCTGCTGTAACAGAAATACCACAGTGGATGGTGTCTCAGTCACCTAGTGCTGCCGTAACAGAAATACCACAGTGGATGGTGTCTCAGTCACCTAGTGCTGTTATAACAGAAATACCACAGTGGATGGTGTCTCAGTCACCTAGTGCTGCCGTAACAGAAATACCACAGTGGATGGTGTCTCAGTCACCTAGTGCTGCTGTAACAGAAATACCACAGTGGAGGGTGTCTCAGTCACCTAGTGCTGCTGTAACAGAAATACCACAGTGGATGGCTGTCTTCGTCACCTAGTGCTGCTGTAACAGAAATACCACAGTGGATGGTGTCTTAGTCACCGAGTGCTGCTGTAACAGAAATACCACAGTGGATGGTGTCTCAGTCACCTAGTGCTGCTGGAACAGAAATACCACAAGTGGTGTGGTGTCTTAGTCACCTAGTGCTGCTGTAACAGAAATACCACAGTGGATGGTGTCTTAGCCACCTACTGCTGCTATAACAGAAATACCAGAGTGGATGGTGTCTTAACAAAAATACCACAAGTGGAATGGTTTCTTAGTCACCTAGTGCTACTGTAACAGAAATACCACAGTGGATGGTGTCTTAGTCACCTAGTGCTGCTGTAACAGAAATACCACAGTGGATGGTGTCTCAGTCACCTAGTGCTGCTGTAACAGAAATACCACAGTGGATGGTGTCTCAGTCACCTAGTGCTGCTGTAACAGAAATACCACAGTGGATGGTGTCTTAGTCACCTAGTGCTGCTATAACAGAAATACCACAGTGGAGGGTGTCTTAGTCACCTAGTGCTGCTATAACAGAAATACCACAGTGGATGGTGTCTCAGTCACGTAGTGCTGCCGTAACAGAAATGCCACAGTGGATGGTGTCTCAGTCACCTAGTGCTGCTGTAACAGAAATACCACAGTGGATGGCTGTCTTCGTCACCTAGTGCTGCTGTAACAGAAATACCACAGTGGATGGTGTCTTAGTCACCGAGTGCTGCTGTAACAGAAATACCACAGTGGATGGTGTCTCAGTCACCTAGTGCTGCTGGAACAGAAATACCACAAGTGGTGTGGTGTCTTAGTCACCTAGTGCTGCTGTAACAGAAATACCACAGTGGATGGTGTCTTAGCCACCTAGTGCTGCTGTAACAGAAATACCAGAGTGGATGGTGTCTTAACAAAAATACCACAAGTGGAATGGTTTCTTAGTCACCTAGTGCTAGTGTAACAGAAATACCACAGTGGATGGTGTCTTAGTCACCCAGTGCTGCTGTAACAGAAATACCACAGTGGATGGTGTCTCAGTCACCTAGTGCTGCTGTAATAGAAATACCACAGTGCATGGTGTCTCAGTCACCTAGTGCTGCTGTAACAGAAATACCACATTGGGTGGTGTCTCAGTAACCTAGTGCTGCTGTAACAGAAATACCACAGTGGATGGTGTCTCAGTCACCTAGTGCTGCTGTAACAGAAATACCACAGTGGGTGGTGTCTCAGTCACCTAGTGCTGCTGTAACAGAAATACCACAAGTGGTGTGGTGTCTTAGTCACCTAGTGCTGCTGTAACAGAAATACCACAGTGGATGGTGTCTTAGCCACCTAGTGCTGCTATAACAGAAATACCAGAGTGGATGGTGTCTTAACAAAAATACCACAAGTGGAATGGTGTCTTAGTCACCTAGTGCTGCTGTAACAGAAATACCACAAGTGGATGGTGTCTCAGTCACCTAGTGCTGCTGTAACAGAAATACCACAGTGGATGGTGTCTCAGTCACCTAGTGCTGCTGTAACAGAAATACTACAAGTGGATGGTGTCTCAGTCACCTAGTGCTGCTGTAACAGAAATACCACAAGTGGATGGTGTCTCAGTCACCTAGTGCTGCTGTAACAGAAATACCACAAGTGGATGGTGTCTCAGTCACCTAGTGCTGCCGTAACAGAAATACCACAGTGGATGGTGTCTCAGTCACCTAGTGCTGCCGTAACAGAAATACCACAGTGGATGGGGTCTCAGTCACCTAGTGCTGCCGTAACAGAAATACCACAGTGGATGGTATCTCAGTCACCTAGTGCTGCCGTAACAGAAATACCACAGTGGATGGTGTCTCAGTCACCTAGTGCTGCCGTAACAGAAATACCACAGTGGATGGTGTCTCAGTCACCTAGTGCTGCCGTAACAGAAATACCACAGTGGATGGTGTCTCAGTCACCTAGTGCTGCTGTAACAGAAATACCACAGTGGATGGTGTCTCAGTCACCTAGTGCTGCCGTAACAGAAATACCACAGTGGATGGTGTCTCAGTCACCTAGTGCTGCTGTAACAGAAATACCACAGTGGATGGTGTCTCAGTCACCTAGTGGTGCTGTAACAGAAATACCACAGTGGATGGTGTCTTAGTCACCTAGTGCTGCCGTAACAGAAATACCACAGTGGATGGTGTCTCAGTCACCTAGTGCTGCTGTAACAGAAATACCACAAGTGGATGGTGTCTCAGTCACCTAGTGCTGCCGTAACAGAAATACCACAGTGGATGGTGTCTCAGTCACCTAGTGCTGCCGTAACAGAAATCCCACAGTGGATGGTGTCTCAGTCACCTAGTGCTGCCGTAACAGAAATACCACAGTGGATGGTGTCTCAGTCACCTAGTGCTGCCGTAACAGAAATACCACAGTGGATGGTGTCTCAGTCACCTAGTGCTGCTGTAACAGAAATACCACAGTGGATGGTGTCTCAGTCACCTAGTGCTGCTGTAACAGAAATACCACAGTGGATGGTGTCTTAGTCACCTAGTGCTGCTGTAACAGAAATACCACAAGTGGATGGTGTCTCAGTCACCTAGTGCTGCTGTAACAGAAATACCACAGTGGATGGTGTCTTAGTCACCTAGTGCTGCTATAACAGAATTACCACAGTGGATGGTGTCTTACTCACCTAGTGCTGCTATAACAGAAATACCACAGTGGATGGTGTCTTAGTCACCTAGTGCTGCTGTAAGAGAAATACCACAGGGGATGGTGTCTTAGTCACCTACTGCTGCTGTAAGAGAAATACCACAAGTGGATGGTGTCTCAGTCACCTAGTGCTGCCGTAACAGAAATCCCACAGTGGATGGTGTCTCAGTCACCTAGTGCTGCCGTAACAGAAATACCACAGTGGATGGTGTCTCAGTCACCTAGTGCTGCCGTAACAGAAATACCACAGTGGATGGTGTCTCAGTCACCTAGTGCTGCTGTAACAGAAATACCACAGTGGATGGTGTCTCAGTCACCTAGTGCTGCTGTAACAGAAATACCACAGTGCATGGTGTCTTAGTCACCTAGTGCTGCTGTAAGAGAAATACCACAAGTGGATGGTGTCTCAGTCACCTAGTGCTGCTGTAACAGAAATACCACAAGTGGATGGTGTCTCAGTCACCTAGTGCTGCCGTAACAGAAATCCCACAGTGGATGGTGTCTCAGTCACCTAGTGCTGCTGTAACAGAAATACCACAGTGGATGGTGTCTCAGTCACCTAGTGCTGCTGTAACAGAAATACCACAGTGGATGGTGTCTCAGTCACCTAGTGCTGCTGTAACAGAAATACCACAGTGGATGGTGTCTCAGTCACCTAGTGCTGCTGTAACAGAAATACCACAGTGGATGGTGTCTTAGTCACCTAGTGCTGCTGTAACAGAAATACGACAAGTGGATGGTGTCTCAGTCACCTAGTGCTGCTGTAACAGAAATACCACAGTGGATGGTGTCTCAGTCACCTAGTGCTGCTATAACAGAAATACCACCGTGGATGGTGTCTCAGTCACCTAGTGCTGCTGTAATAGAAATACCACAGTGCATGGTGTCTCAGTCACCTAGTGCTGCTGTAACAGAAATACCACAGTGGGTGGTGTCTCAGTCACCTAGTGCTGCTGTAACAGAAATACCACAGTGGATGGTGTCTCAGTCACCTAGTGCTGCTGTAACAGAAATACCACAGTGGGTGGTGTCTCAGTCACCTAGTGCTGCTGTAACAGAAATACCACAAGTGGTGTGGTGTCTTAGTCACCTAGGGCTGCTGTAACAGAAATACCACAGTGGATGGTGTCTTAGCCACCTAGTGCTGCTATAAGAGAAATACCAGAGTGGATGGTGTCTTAACAAAAATACCACAAGTGGAATGGTTTCTTAGTCACCTAGTGCTACTGTAACAGAAATACCACAGTGGATGGTGTCTTAGTCACCTAGTGCTGCTGTAACAGAAATACCACAAGTGGATGGTGTCTCAGTCACCTAGTGCTGCTGTAACAGAAATACCACAGTGCATGGTGTCTCAGTCACCTAGTGCTGCTGTAACAGAAATACCACAGTGGGTGGTGTCTCAGTCACCTAGTGCTGCTGTAACAGAAATACCACAGTGGATGGTGTCTCAGTCACCTAGTGCTGCCGTAACAGAAATAACACAGTGGGTGGTGTCTCAGTCACCTAGTGCTGCTGTAACAGAAATACCACAGTGGGTGGTGTCTCAGTCACCTAGTGCTGCTGTAACAGAAATACCACAAGTGGATGGTGTCTCAGTCACCTAGTGCTGCTGTAACAGAAATACCACAGTGGGTGGTGTCTTAGTCACCTAGTGCTGCTGTAACAGAAGTACCACACGTGGATGGTGTCTCAGTCACCTAGTGCTGCTGTAACAGAAATACCACAGTGGATGGTGTCTCAGTCACCTAGTGCTGCTGTAACAGAAATACCACAGTGGATGGTGTCTCAGTCACCTAGTGCTGCCGTAACAGAAATACCACAGTGGATGGTGTCTCAGTCAGCTAGTGCTGTTATAACAGAAATACCACAGTGGATGGTGTCTCAGTCACCTAGTGCTGCCGTAACAGAAATACCACAGTGGATGGTGTCTCAGTCACCTAGAGCTGCTGTAACAGAAATACCACAGTGGAGGGTGTCTCCGTCACCTAGTGCTGCTGTAACAGAAATACCACAGTGGATGGCTGTCTTCGTCACCTAGTGCTGCTGTAACAGAAATACCACAGTGGATGGTGTCTTAGTCACCGAGTGCTGCTATAACAGAAATACCACAGTGGATGGTGTCTCAGTCACCTAGTGCTGCTGGAACAGAAATACCACAAGTGGTGTGGTGTCTTAGTCACCTAGTGCTGCTGTAACAGAAATACCACAGTGGATGGTGTCTTAGCCACCTACTGCTGCTATAACAGAAATACCAGAGTGGATGGTGTCTTAACAAAAATACCACAAGTGGAATGGTTTCTTAGTCACCTAGTGCTACTGTAACAGAAATACCACAGTGGATGGTGTCTTAGTCACCTAGTGCTGCTGTAACAGAAATACCACAGTGGATGGTGTCTCAGTCACCTAGTGCTGCTGTAACAGAAATACCACAGTGGATGGTGTCTCAGTCACCTAGTGCTGCTGTAACAGAAATACCACAGTGGATGGTGTCTTAGTCACCTAGTGCTGCCGTAACAGAAATACCACAGTGGATGGTGTCTCAGTCACATAGTGCTGCTGTAACAGAAATACCACAAGTGGATGGTGTCTCAGTCACCTAGTGCTGCCGTAACAGAAATACCACAGTGGATGGTGTCTCAGTCACCTAGTGCTGCCGTAACAGAAATCCCACAGTGGATGGTGTCTCAGTCACCTAGTGCTGCCGTAACAGAAATACCACAGTGGATGGTGTCTCAGTCACCTAGTGCTGCCGTAACAGAAATACCACAGTGGATGGTGTCTCAGTCACCTAGTGCTGCTGTAACAGAAATACCACAGTGGATGGTGTCTCAGTCACCTAGTGCTGCTGTAACAGAAATACCACAGTGGATGGTGTCTTAGTCACCTAGTGCTGCTGTAACAGAAATACCCCAAGTGGATGGTGTCTCAGTCACCTAGTGCTGCTGTAACAGAAATACCACAGTGGATGGTGTCTTAGTCACCTAGTGCTGCTATAACAGAATTACCACAGTGGATGGTGTCTTACTCACCTAGTGCTGCTATAACAGAAATACCACAGTGGATGGTGTCTTAGTCACCTAGTGCTGCTGTAAGAGAAATACCACAGTGGATGGTGTCTTAGTCACCTAGTGCTGCTGTAAGAGAAATACCACAAGTGGATGGTGTCTCAGTCACCTAGTGCTGCCGTAACAGAAATCCCACAGTGGATGGTGTCTCAGTCACCTAGTGCTGCCGTAACAGAAATACCACAGTGGATGGTGTCTCAGTCACCTAGTGCTGCTGTAACAGAAATACCACAGTGGATGGTGTCTCAGTCACCTAGTGCTGCCGTAACAGAAATACCACAGTGGATGGTGTCTCAGTCACCTAGTGCTGCCGTAACAGAAATACCACAGTGGATGGTGTCTCAGTCACCTAGTGCTGCCGTAACAGAAATACCACAGTGGATGGTGTCTCAGTCACCTAGTGCTGCCGTAACAGAAATCCCACAGTGGATGGTGTCTCAGTCACCTAGTGCTGCCGTAACAGAAATACCACAGTGGATGGTGTCTCAGTCACCTAGTGCTGCCGTAACAGAAATACCACAGTGGATGGTGTCTCAGTCACCTAGTGCTGCTGTAACAGAAATACCACAGTGGATGGTGTCTCAGTCACCTAGTGCTGCTGTAACAGAAATACCACAGTGGATGGTGTCTTAGTCACCTAGTGCTGCTGTAACAGAAATACCACAAGTGGATGGTGTCTCAGTCACCTAGTGCTGCTGTAACAGAAATACCACAGTGGATGGTGTCTTAGTCACCTAGTGCTGCTATAACAGAATTACCACAGTGGATGGTGTCTTACTCACCTAGTGCTGCTGTAACAGAAATACCACAGTGGATGGTGTCTTAGTCACCTAGTGCTGCTGTAAGAGAAATACCACAGTGGATGGTGTCTTAGTCACCTAGTGCTGCTGTAAGAGAAATACCAAAAGTGGATGGTGTCTCAGTCACCTAGTGCTGCCGTAACAGAAATCCCACAGTGGATGGTGTCTCAGTCACCTAGTGCTGCCGTAACAGAAATACCACAGTGGATGGTGTCTCAGTCACCTAGTGCTGCTGTAACAGAAATACCACAGTGGATGGTGTCTCAGTCACCTAGTGCTGCCGTAACAGAAATACCACAGTGCATGGTGTCTCAGTCACCTAGTGCTGCTATAACAGAAATACCACCGTGCATGGTGTCTCAGTCACCTAGTGCTGCTGTAATAGAAATACCACAGTGCATGGTGTCTCAGTCACCTAGTGCTGCTGTAACAGAAATACCACATTGGGTGGTGTCTCAGTAACCTAGTGCTGCTGTAACAGAAATACCACAGTGGATGGTGTCTCAGTCACCTAGTGCTGCTGTAACAGAAATACCACAGTGGGTGGTGTCTCAGTCACCTAGAGCTGCTGTAACAGAAATACCACAAGTGGTGTGGTGTCTTAGTCACCTAGTGCTGCTGTAACAGAAATACCACAGTGGATGGTGTCTTAGCCACCTAGTGCTGCTATAACAGAAATACCAGAGTGGATGGTGTCTTAACAAAAATACCACAAGTGGAATGGTGTCTTAGTCACCTAGTGCTGCTGTAACAGAAATACCACAAGTGGATGGTGTCTCAGTCACCTAGTGCTGCTGTAACAGAAATACCACAGTGGATGGTGTCTCAGTCACCTAGTGCTGCTGTAACAGAAATACTACAAGTGGATGGTGTCTCAGTCACCTAGTGCTGCTGTAACAGAAATACCACAAGTGGATGGTTTCTCAGTCACCTAGTGCTGCTGTAACAGAAATACCACAAGTGGATGGTGTCCCAGTCACCTAGTGCTGCCGTAACAGAAATACCACAGTGGATGGTGTCTCAGTCACCTAGTGCTGCCGTAACAGAAATACCACAGTGGATGGGGTCTCAGTCACCTAGTGCTGCCGTAACAGAAATACCACAGTGGATGGTGTCTCAGTCACCTAGTGCTGCCGTAACAGAAATACCACAGTGGATGGTGTCTCAGTCACCTAGTGCTGCTGTAACAGAAATACCACAGTGGATGGTGTCTCAGTCACCTAGTGCTGCTGTAACAGAAATACCACAGTGGATGGTGTCTCAGTCACCTAGTGCTGCTGTAACAGAAATACCACAGTGGATGGTGTCTCAGTCACCTAGTGCTGCTGTAACAGAAATACCACAGTGGATGGTGTCTCAGTCACCTAGTGCTGCTGTAACAGAAATACCACAGTGGATGGTGTCTCAGTCACCTAGTGCTGCTGTAACAGAAATACCACAGTGGAGGGTGTCTTAGTCACCTAGTGCTGCCGTAACAGAAATACCACAGTGGATGGTGTCTCAGTCACATAGTGCTGCTGTAACAGAAATACCACAAGTGGATGGTGTCTCAGTCACCTAGTGCTGCCGTAACAGAAATACCACAGTGGATGGTGTCTCAGTCACCTAGTGCTGCCGTAACAGAAATCCCACAGTGGATGGTGTCTCAGTCACCTAGTGCTGCCGTAACAGAAATACCACAGTGGATGGTGTCTCAGTCACCTAGTGCTGCCGTAACAGAAATACCACAGTGGATGGTGTCTCAGTCACCTAGTGCTGCTGTAACAGAAATACCACAGTGGATGGTGTCTCAGTCACCTAGTGCTGCTATAACAGAAATACCACCGTGGATGGTGTCTCAGTCACCTAGTGCTGCTGTAATAGAAATACCACAGTGCATGGTGTCTCAGTCACCTAGTGCTGCTGTAACAGAAATACCACAGTGGGTGGTGTCTCAGTCACCTAGTGCTGCTGTAACAGAAATACCACAGTGGATGGTGTCTCAGTCACCTAGTGCTGCTGTAACAGAAATACCACAGTGGGTGGTGTCTCAGTCACCTAGTGCTGCTGTAACAGAAATACCACAAGTGGTGTGGTGTCTTAGTCACCTAGGGCTGTTGTAACAGAAATACCACAGTGGATGGTGTCTTAGCCACCTAGTGCTGCTATAAGAGAAATACCAGAGTGGATGGTGTCTTAACAAAAATACCACAAGTGGAATGGTTTCTTAGTCACCTAGTGCTACTGTAACAGAAATACCACAGTGGATGGTGTCTTAGTCACCTAGTGCTGCTGTAACAGAAATACCACAAGTGGATGGTGTCTCAGTCACCTAGTGCTGCCGTAACAGAAATACCACAGTGGATGGTGTCTCAGTCACCTAGTGCTGTTATAACAGAAATACCACAGTGGATGGTGTCTCAGTCACCTAGTGCTGCCGTAACAGAAATACCACAGTGGATGGTGTCTCAGTCACCTAGTGCTGCCGTAACAGAAATCCCACAGTGGATGGTGTCTCAGTCACCTAGTGCTGCCGTAACAGAAATACCACAGTGGATGGTGTCTCAGTCACCTAGTGCTGCCGTAACAGAAATACCACAGTGGATGGTGTCTCAGTCACCTAGTGCTGCTGTAACAGAAATACCACAGTGGATGGTGTCTCAGTCACCTAGTGCTGCTGTAACAGAAATACCACAGTGGATGGTGTCTTAGTCACCTAGTGCTGCTGTAACAGAAATACCCCAAGTGGATGGTGTCTCAGTCACCTAGTGCTGCTGTAACAGAAATACCACAGTGGATGGTGTCTTAGTCACCTAGTGCTGCTATAACAGAATTACCACAGTGGATGGTGTCTTACTCACCTAGTGCTGCTATAACAGAAATACCACAGTGGATGGTGTCTTAGTCACCTAGTGCTGCTGTAAGAGAAATACCACAGTGGATGGTGTCTTAGTCACCTAGTGCTGCTGTAAGAGAAATACCACAAGTGGATGGTGTCTCAGTCACCTAGTGCTGCCGTAACAGAAATCCCACAGTGGATGGTGTCTCAGTCACCTAGTGCTGCCGTAACAGAAATACCACAGTGGATGGTGTCTCAGTCACCTAGTGCTGCTGTAACAGAAATACCACAGTGGATGGTGTCTCAGTCACCTAGTGCTGCCGTAACAGAAATACCACAGTGGATGGTGTCTCAGTCACCTAGTGCTGCCGTAACAGAAATACCACAGTGGATGGTGTCTCAGTCACCTAGTGCTGCCGTAACAGAAATACCACAGTGGATGGTGTCTCAGTCACCTAGTGCTGCCGTAACAGAAATCCCACAGTGGATGGTGTCTCAGTCACCTAGTGCTGCCGTAACAGAAATACCACAGTGGATGGTGTCTCAGTCACCTAGTGCTGCCGTAACAGAAATACCACAGTGGATGGTGTCTCAGTCACCTAGTGCTGCTGTAACAGAAATACCACAGTGGATGGTGTCTCAGTCACCTAGTGCTGCTGTAACAGAAATACCACAGTGGATGGTGTCTTAGTCACCTAGTGCTGCTGTAACAGAAATACCACAAGTGGATGGTGTCTCAGTCACCTAGTGCTGCTGTAACAGAAATACCACAGTGGATGGTGTCTTAGTCACCTAGTGCTGCTATAACAGAATTACCACAGTGGATGGTGTCTTACTCACCTAGTGCTGCTGTAACAGAAATACCACAGTGGATGGTGTCTTAGTCACCTAGTGCTGCTGTAAGAGAAATACCACAGTGGATGGTGTCTTAGTCACCTAGTGCTGCTGTAAGAGAAATACCAAAAGTGGATGGTGTCTCAGTCACCTAGTGCTGCCGTAACAGAAATCCCACAGTGGATGGTGTCTCAGTCACCTAGTGCTGCCGTAACAGAAATACCACAGTGGATGGTGTCTCAGTCACCTAGTGCTGCTGTAACAGAAATACCACAGTGGATGGTGTCTCAGTCACCTAGTGCTGCCGTAACAGAAATACCACAGTGCATGGTGTCTCAGTCACCTAGTGCTGCTATAACAGAAATACCACCGTGCATGGTGTCTCAGTCACCTAGTGCTGCTGTAATAGAAATACCACAGTGCATGGTGTCTCAGTCACCTAGTGCTGCTGTAACAGAAATACCACATTGGGTGGTGTCTCAGTAACCTAGTGCTGCTGTAACAGAAATACCACAGTGGATGGTGTCTCAGTCACCTAGTGCTGCTGTAACAGAAATACCACAGTGGGTGGTGTCTCAGTCACCTAGAGCTGCTGTAACAGAAATACCACAAGTGGTGTGGTGTCTTAGTCACCTAGTGCTGCTGTAACAGAAATACCACAGTGGATGGTGTCTTAGCCACCTAGTGCTGCTATAACAGAAATACCAGAGTGGATGGTGTCTTAACAAAAATACCACAAGTGGAATGGTGTCTTAGTCACCTAGTGCTGCTGTAACAGAAATACCACAAGTGGATGGTGTCTCAGTCACCTAGTGCTGCTGTAACAGAAATACCACAGTGGATGGTGTCTCAGTCACCTAGTGCTGCTGTAACAGAAATACTACAAGTGGATGGTGTCTCAGTCACCTAGTGCTGCTGTAACAGAAATACCACAAGTGGATGGTTTCTCAGTCACCTAGTGCTGCTGTAACAGAAATACCACAAGTGGATGGTGTCCCAGTCACCTAGTGCTGCCGTAACAGAAATACCACAGTGGATGGTGTCTCAGTCACCTAGTGCTGCCGTAACAGAAATACCACAGTGGATGGGGTCTCAGTCACCTAGTGCTGCCGTAACAGAAATACCACAGTGGATGGTGTCTCAGTCACCTAGTGCTGCCGTAACAGAAATACCACAGTGGATGGTGTCTCAGTCACCTAGTGCTGCTGTAACAGAAATACCACAGTGGATGGTGTCTCAGTCACCTAGTGCTGCTGTAACAGAAATACCACAGTGGATGGTGTCTCAGTCACCTAGTGCTGCTGTAACAGAAATACCACAGTGGATGGTGTCTCAGTCACCTAGTGCTGCTGTAACAGAAATACCACAGTGGATGGTGTCTCAGTCACCTAGTGCTGCTGTAACAGAAATACCACAGTGGATGGTGTCTCAGTCACCTAGTGCTGCTGTAACAGAAATACCACAGTGGAGGGTGTCTTAGTCACCTAGTGCTGCCGTAACAGAAATACCACAGTGGATGGTGTCTCAGTCACATAGTGCTGCTGTAACAGAAATACCACAAGTGGATGGTGTCTCAGTCACCTAGTGCTGCCGTAACAGAAATACCACAGTGGATGGTGTCTCAGTCACCTAGTGCTGCCGTAACAGAAATCCCACAGTGGATGGTGTCTCAGTCACCTAGTGCTGCCGTAACAGAAATACCACAGTGGATGGTGTCTCAGTCACCTAGTGCTGCCGTAACAGAAATACCACAGTGGATGGTGTCTCAGTCACCTAGTGCTGCTGTAACAGAAATACCACAGTGGATGGTGTCTCAGTCACCTAGTGCTGCTATAACAGAAATACCACCGTGGATGGTGTCTCAGTCACCTAGTGCTGCTGTAATAGAAATACCACAGTGCATGGTGTCTCAGTCACCTAGTGCTGCTGTAACAGAAATACCACAGTGGGTGGTGTCTCAGTCACCTAGTGCTGCTGTAACAGAAATACCACAGTGGATGGTGTCTCAGTCACCTAGTGCTGCTGTAACAGAAATACCACAGTGGGTGGTGTCTCAGTCACCTAGTGCTGCTGTAACAGAAATACCACAAGTGGTGTGGTGTCTTAGTCACCTAGGGCTGTTGTAACAGAAATACCACAGTGGATGGTGTCTTAGCCACCTAGTGCTGCTATAAGAGAAATACCAGAGTGGATGGTGTCTTAACAAAAATACCACAAGTGGAATGGTTTCTTAGTCACCTAGTGCTACTGTAACAGAAATACCACAGTGGATGGTGTCTTAGTCACCTAGTGCTGCTGTAACAGAAATACCACAAGTGGATGGTGTCTCAGTCACCTAGTGCTGCCGTAACAGAAATACCACAGTGGATGGTGTCTCAGTCACCTAGTGCTGTTATAACAGAAATACCACAGTGGATGGTGTCTCAGTCACCTAGTGCTGCCGTAACAGAAATACCACAGTGGATGGTGTCTCAGTCACCTAGTGCTGCTGTAACAGAAATACCACAGTGGAGGGTGTCTCAGTCACCTAGTGCTGCTGTAACAGAAATACCACAGTGGATGGCTGTCTTCGTCACCTAGTGCTGCTGTAACAGAAATACCACAGTGGATGGTGTCTTAGTCACCGAGTGCTGCTGTAACAGAAATACCACAGTGGATGGTGTCTCAGTCACCTAGTGCTGCTGGAACAGAAATACCACAAGTGGTGTGGTGTCTTAGTCACCTAGTGCTGCTGTAACAGAAATACCACAGTGGATGGTGTCTTAGCCACCTACTGCTGCTATAACAGAAATACCAGAGTGGATGGTGTCTTAACAAAAATACCACAAGTGGAATGGTTTCTTAGTCACCTAGTGCTACTGTAACAGAAATACCACAGTGGATGGTGTCTTAGTCACCTAGTGCTGCTGTAACAGAAATACCACAGTGGATGGTGTCTCAGTCACCTAGTGCTGCTGTAACAGAAATACCACAGTGGATGGTGTCTCAGTCACCTAGTGCTGCTGTAACAGAAATACCACAGTGGATGGTGTCTTAGTCACCTAGTGCTGCCGTAACAGAAATACCACAATGGATGGTGTCTCAGTCACATAGTGCTGCTGTAACAGAAATACCACAAGTGGATGGTGTCTCAGTCACCTACTGCTGCCGTAACAGAAATACCACAGTGGATGGTGTCTCAGTCACCTAGTGCTGCCGTAACAGAAATCCCACAGTGGATGGTGTCTCAGTCACCTAGTGCTGCCGTAACAGAAATACCACAGTGGATGGTGTCTCAGTCACCTAGTGCTGCCGTAACAGAAATAACACAGTGGATGGTGTCTCAGTCACCTAGTGCTGCTGTAACAGAAATACCACAGTGGATGGTGTCTCAGTCACCTAGTGCTGCTGTAACAGAAATACCACAGTGGATGGTGTCTTAGTCACCTAGTGCTGCTGTAACAGAAATACCACAAGTGGATGGTGTCTCAGTCACCTAGTGCTGCTGTAACAGAAATACCACAGTGGATGGTGTCTTAGTCACCTAGTGCTGCTATAACAGAATTACCACAGTGGATGGTGTCTTACTCACCTAGTGCTGCTATAACAGAAATACCACAGTGGATGGTGTCTTAGTCACCTAGTGCTGCTGTAAGAGAAATACCACAGTGGATGGTGTCTCAGTCACCTAGTGCTGCCGTAACAGAAATACCACAGTGGATGGGGTCTCAGTCACCTAGTGCTGCCGTAACAGAAATACCACAGTGGATGGTGTCTCAGTCACCTAGTGCTGCCGTAACAGAAATACCACAGTGGATGGTGTCTCAGTCACCTAGTGCTGCTGTAACAGAAATACCACAGTGGATGGTGTCTCAGTCACCTAGTGCTGCTGTAACAGAAATACCACAGTGGATGGTGTCTCAGTCACCTAGTGCTGCTGTAACAGAAATACCACAGTGGATGGTGTCTCAGTCACCTAGTGCTGCTGTAACAGAAATACCACAGTGGATGGTGTCTCAGTCACCTAGTGCTGCTGTAACAGAAATACCACAGTGGATGGTGTCTCAGTCACCTAGTGCTGCTGTAACAGAAATACCACAGTGGATGGTGTCTCAGTCACCTAGTGCTGCCGTAACAGAAATACCACAGTGGATGGTGTCTCAGTCACCTAGTGCTGCCGTAACAGAAATCCCACAGTGGATGGTGTCTCAGTCACCTAGTGCTGCCGTAACAGAAATACCACAGTGGATGGTGTCTCAGTCACCTAGTGCTGCCGTAACAGAAATACCACAGTGGATGGTGTCTCAGTCACCTAGTGCTGCTGTAACAGAAATACCACAGTGGATGGTGTCTTAGTCACCTAGTGCTGCTATAACAGAATTACCACAGTGGATGGTGTCTTACTCACCTAGTGCTGCTGTAACAGAAATACCACAGTGGATGGTGTCTTAGTCACCTAGTGCTGCTGTAAGAGAAATACCACAGTGGATGGTGTCTTAGTCACCTAGTGCTGCTGTAAGAGAAATACCAAAAGTGGATGGTGTCTCAGTCACCTAGTGCTGCCGTAACAGAAATCCCACAGTGGATGGTGTCTCAGTCACCTAGTGCTGCCGTAACAGAAATACCACAGTGGATGGTGTCTCAGTCACCTAGTGCTGCTGTAACAGAAATACCACAGTGGATGGTGTCTCAGTCACCTAGTGCTGCCGTAACAGAAATACCACAGTGCATGGTGTCTCAGTCACCTAGTGCTGCTGTAACAGAAATACCACCGTGCATGGTGTCTCAGTCACCTAGTGCTGCTGTAATAGAAATACCACAGTGCATGGTGTCTCAGTCACCTAGTGCTGCTGTAACAGAAATACCACATTGGGTGGTGTCTCAGTAACCTAGTGCTGCTGTAACAGAAATACCACAGTGGATGGTGTCTCAGTCACCTAGTGCTGCTGTAACAGAAATACCACAGTGGGTGGTGTCTCAGTCACCTAGTGCTGCTGTAACAGAAATACCACAATTGGTGTGGTGTCTTAGTCACCTAGTGCTGCTGTAACAGAAATACCACAGTGGATGGTGTCTTAGCCACCTAGTGCTGCTATAACAGAAATACCAGAGTGGTTGGTGTCTTAACAAAAATACCACAAGTGGAATGGTGTCTTAGTCACCTAGTGCTGCTGTAACAGAAATACCACAAGTGGATGGTGTCTCAGTCACCTAGTGCTGCTGTAACAGAAATACCACAGTGGATGGTGTCTCAGTCACCTAGTGCTGCTGTAACAGAAATACTACAAGTGGATGGTGTCTCAGTCACCTAGTGCTGCTGTAACAGAAATACCACAAGTGGATGGTTTCTCAGTCACCTAGTGCTGCTGTAACAGAAATACCACAAGTGGATGGTGTCCCAGTCACCTAGTGCTGCCGTAACAGAAATACCACAGTGGATGGTGTCTCAGTCACCTAGTGCTGCCGTAACAGAAATACCACAGTGGATGGGGTCTCAGTCACCTAGTGCTGCCGTAACAGAAATCCCACAGTGGATGGTGTCTCAGTCACCTAGTGCTGCCGTAACAGAAATACCACAGTGGATGGTGTCTCAGTCACCTAGTGCTGCCGTAACAGAAATACCACAGTGGATGGTGTCTCAGTCACCTAGTGCTGCTGTAACAGAAATACCACAGTGGATGGTGTCTCAGTCACCTAGTGCTGCTGTAACAGAAATACCACAGTGGATGGTGTCTCAGTCACCTAGTGCTGCTGTAACAGAAATACCACAGTGGATGGTGTCTCAGTCACCTAGTGCTGCTGTAACAGAAATACCACAGTGGATGGTGTCTCAGTCACCTAGTGCTGCTGTAACAGAAATACCACAGTGGATGGTGTCTTAGTCACCTAGTGCTGCCGTAACAGAAATACCACAGTGGATGGTGTCTCAGTCACATAGTGCTGCTGTAACAGAAATACCACAAGTGGATGGTGTCTCAGTCAACTAGTGCTGCCGTAACAGAAATACCACAGTGGATGGTGTCTCAGTCACCTAGTGCTGCCGTAACAGAAATCCCACAGTGGATGGTGTGTCAGTCACCTAGTGCTGCCGTAACAAAAATACCACAGTGGATGGTGTCTCAGTCACCTAGTGCTGCCGTAACAGAAATACCACAGTGGATGGTGTCTCAGTCACCTAGTGCTGCTGTAACAGAAATACCACAGTGGATGGTGTCTCAGTCACCTAGTGCTGCTGTAACAGAAATACCACAGTGGATGGTGTCTTAGTCACCTAGTGCTGCTGTAACAGAAATACCACAAGTGGATGGTGTCTCAGTCACCTAGTGCTGCTGTAACAGAAATACCACAGTGGATGGTGTCTTAGTCACCTAGTGCTGCTATAACAGAATTACCACAGTGGATGGTGTCTTACTCACCTAGTGCTGCTATAACAGAAATACCACAGTGGATGGTGTCTTAGTCACCTAGTGCTGCTGTAAGAGAAATACCACAGTGGATGGTGTCTTAGTCACCTAGTGCTGCTGTAAGAGAAATACCACAAGTGGATGGTGTCTCAGTCACCTAGTGCTGCCGTAACAGAAATCCCACAGTGGATGGTGTCTCAGTCACCTAGTGCTGCCGTAACAGAAATACCACAGTGGATGGTGTCTCAGTCACCTAGTGCTGCTGTAACAGAAATACCACAGTGGATGGTGTCTCAGTCACCTACTGCTGCTGTAACAGAAATACCACAGTGGATGGTGTCTCAGTCACCTAGTGCTGCTGTAACAGAAATACCACAGTGGATGGTGTCTCAGTCACCTAGTGCTGCCGTAACAGAAATACCACAGTGGATGGTGTCTCAGTCACCTAGTGCTGCCGTAACAGAAATCCCACAGTGGATGGTGTCTCAGTCACCTAGTGCTGCCGTAACAGAAATAGCACAGTGGATGGTGTCTCAGTCACCTAGTGCTGCCGTAACAGAAATACCACAGTGGATGGTGTCTCACTCACCTAGTGCTGCTGTAACAGAAATACCACAGTGGATGGTGTCTCAGTCACCTAGTGCTGCTGTAACAGAAATACCACAGTGGATGGTGTCTTAGTCACCTAGTGCTGCTGTAACAGAAATACCACAAGTGGATGGTGTCTCAGTCACCTAGTGCTGCTGTAACAGAAATACCACAGTGGATGGTGTCTTAGTCACCTAGTGCTGCTATAACAGAATTACCACAGTGGATGGTGTCTTACTCACCTAGTGCTGCTGTAACAGAAATACCACAGTGGATGGTGTCTTAGTCACCTAGTGCTGCTGTAAGAGAAATACCACAGTGGATGGTGTCTCAGTCACCTAGTGCTGCTGTAAGAGAAATACCAAAAGTGGATGGTGTCTCAGTCACCTAGTGCTGCCGTAACAGAAATCCCACAGTGGATGGTGTCTCAGTCACCTAGTGCTGCCGTAACAGAAATACCACAGTGGATGGTGTCTCAGTCACCTAGTGCTGCTGTAACAGAAATACCACAGTGGATGGTGTCTCAGTCACCTAGTGCTGCTGTAACAGAAATACCACAGTGGATGGTGTCTCAGTCACCTAGTGCTGCTGTAACAGAAATACCACAGTGGATGGTGTCTCAGTCACCTAGTGCTGCTGTAACAGAAATACCACAGTGGATGGTGTCTTAGTCACCTAGTGCTGCCGTAACAGAAATACCACAGTGGATGGTGTCTCAGTCACCTAGTGCTGCTGTAACAGAAATACCACAGTGGATGGTGTCTTAGTCACCTAGTGCTGCTGTAACAGAAATACGACAAGTGGATGGTGTCTCAGTCACCTAGTGCTGCTGTAACAGAAATACCACAGTGGATGGTGTCTTAGTCACCTAGTGCTGCTATAACAGAATTACCACAGTGGATGGTGTCTTACTCACCTAGTGCTGCTGTAACAGAAATACCACAGTGGATGGTGTCTTAGTCACCTAGTGCTGCTGTAAGAGAAATACCACAGTGGATGGTGTCTTAGTCACCTAGTGCTGCTGTAAGAGAAATACCACAAGTGGATGGTGTCTCAGTCACCTAGTGCTGCCGTAACAGAAATCCCACAGTGGATGGTGTCTCAGTCACCTAGTGCTGCTGTAACAGAAATACCACAGTGGATGGTGTCTCAGTCACCTAGTGCTGCTGTAACAGAAATACCACAGTGGATGGTGTCTCAGTCACCTAGTGCTGCTGTAACAGAAATACCACAGTGGATGGTGTCTCAGTCACCTAGTGCTGCTGTAACAGAAATACCACAGTGGATGGTGTCTCAGTCACCTAGTGCTGCTGTAACAGAAATACGACAAGTGGATGGTGTCTCAGTCACCTAGTGCTGCTGTAACAGAAATACCACAGTGGATGGTGTCTCAGTCACCTAGTGCTGCTATAACAGAAATACCACCGTGGATGGTGTCTCAGTCACCTAGTGCTGCTGTAATAGAAATACCACAGTGCATGGTGTCTCAGTCACCTAGTGCTGCTGTAACAGAAATACCACAGTGGGTGGTGTCTCAGTCACCTAGTGCTGCTGTAACAGAAATACCACATTGGATGGTGTCTCAGTCACCTAGTGCTGCTGTAACAGAAATACCACAGTGGGTGGTGTCTCAGTCACCTAGTGCTGCTGTAACAGAAATACCACAAGTGGTGTGGTGTCTTAGTCACCTAGGGCTGCTGTAACAGAAATACCACAGTGGATGGTGTCTTAGCCACCTAGTGCTGCTATAAGAGAAATAGCAGAGTGGATGGTGTCTTAACAAAAATACCACAAGTGGAATGGTTTCTTAGTCACCTAGTGCTACTGTAACAGAAATACCACAGTGGATGGTGTCTTAGTCACCTAGTGCTGCTGTAACAGAAATACCACAAGTGGATGGTGTCTCAGTCACCTAGTGCTGTTGTAACAGAAATACCACAGTGCATGGTGTCTCAGTCACCTAGTGCTGCTGTAACAGAAATACCACAGTGGGTGGTGTCTCAGTCACCTAGTGCTGCTGTAACAGAAATACCACAGTGGATGGTGTCTCAGTCACCTAGTGCTGCCGTAACAGAAATAACACAGTGGGTGGTGTCTCAGTCACCTAGTGCTGCTGTAACAGAAATACCACAGTGGGTGGTGTCTCAGTCACCTAGTGCTGCTGTAACAGAAATACCACAAGTGGATGGTGTCTCAGTCACCTAGTGCTGCTGTAACAGAAATACCACAGTGGGTGGTGTCTTAGTCACCTAGTGCTGCTGTAACAGAAGTACCACACGTGGGTGGTGTCTCAGTCACCTAGTGCTGCTGTAACAGAAATACCACAGTGGATGGTGTCTCAGTCACCTAGTGCTGCTGTAACAGAAATACCACAGTGGATGGTGTCTCAGTCACCTAGTGCTGCCGTAACAGAAATACCACAGTGGATGGTGTCTCAGTCACCTAGTGCTGCTGTAACAGAAATACCACAATGGATGGTGTCTCAGTCACCTAGTGCTGCTCTAAGAGAAATACCACAACTGGATGGTGTCTCAGTCACCTAGTGCTGCTGTAACAGAAATACCACAGTGGAGGGCGTCTCAGTCACCTAGTGCTGCTGTAACAGAAATACCACAAGTGGATGGTGTCTCAGTCACCTAGTGCTGCTATAACAGAAATACCACAGTGGATGGTGTCTCAGTCACCTAGTGCTGCTGTAACAGAAATACCACAAGTGGATGGTGTCTCAGTCACCTAGTGCTGCTGTAACAGAAATACCACAATTGGATGGTGTCTCAGTCACCTAGTGCTGCTGTAACAGAAATACCACAAGTGGATGGTGTCTCAGTCACCTAGTGCTGCTGTAACAGAAATACCACAGTGGATGGTGTCTCAGTCACCTAGTGCTGCAGTAACAGAAATACCACAAGTGGATGGTGTCTCAGTCACCTAGTGCTGCTGTAGCAGAAATACCACAGTGGATGGTGTCTCAGTCACCTAGTGCTGCTGTAGCAGAAATACCACAGTGGATGGTGTCTCAGTCACCTAGTGCTGCTGTAACAGAAATACCACAGTGGATGGTGTCTCAGTTACCTAGTGCTGCTGTAACAGAAATACCACAGTGGATGGTGTCTCAGTCACCTAGTGCTGCTGTAACAGAAATACCACAAGTGGATGGTGTCTCAGTCACCTAGTGCTGCTGTAACAGAAATACCACAGTGGATGGTGTCTCAGTCACCTAGTGCTGCCGTAACAGAAATACCACAGTGGATGGTGTCTCAGTCACCTAGTGCTGCTGTAACAGAAATACCACAAGTGGATGGTGTCTCAGTCACCTAGTGCTGCTGTAACAGAAATACCACAAGTGGATGGTGTCTCAGTCACCTAGTGCTGCCGTAACAGAAATACCACAGTGGATGGTGTCTCAGTCACCTAGTGCTGCTGTAACAGAAATACCACAGTGGATGGTGTCTCAGTCACCTAGTGCTGGTGTAACAGAAATACCACAGTGGATGGTGTCTCAGTCACCTAGTGCTGCCGTAACAGAAATACCACAGTGGATGGTGTCTCAGTCACCTAGTGCTGCCGTAACAGAAATACCACAGTGGATGGTGTCTCAGTCACCTAGTGCTGCCGTAACAGAAATACCACAGTGGATGGTGTCTCAGTCACCTAGTGCTGCCGTAACAGAAATACCACAAGTGGATGGTGTCTCAGTCACCTAGTGCTGCCGTAACAGAAATACCACAGTGGATGGTGTCTCAGTCACCTAGTGCTGCCGTAACAGAAATCCCACAGTGGGTGGTGTCTCAGTCACCTAGTGCTGCCGTAACAGAAATACCACAGTGGATGGTGTCTCAGTCACCTAGTGCTGCCGTAACAGAAATACCACAGTGGATGGTGTCTCAGTCACCTAGTGCTGCCGTAACAGAAATACCACAGTGGATGGTGTCTCAGTCACCTAGTGCTGCTGTAACAGAAATACCACAGTGGATGGTGTCTTAGTCACCTAGTGCTGCTGTAAGAGAAATACCACAGTGGATGGTGTCTTAGTCACCTAGTGCTGCTGTAAGAGAAATACCACAAGTGGATGGTGTCTCAGTCACCTAGTGCTGCCGTAACAGAAATACCACAGTGGATGGTGTCTCAGTCACCTAGTGCTGCTGTAACAGAAATACCACAGTGGATGGTGTCTCAGTCACCTAGTGCTTCTATAACAGAAATATCACACGTGGATGGTGTCTTAGTCACCTAGTGCTGCTATAACAGAAATACCACACGTGGATGGTGTCTTAGTCACCTAGTGCTGCTATAACAGAAGTACCACACATGGATGGCTGTCTTAGTCACCTAGTGCTGCTGTAACAGAAATACCACAGTGGATGGTGTCTTAGTCACCTAGTGCTGCTATAACAGAAATACCACAGTGGATGGTGTCTTACTCACCTAGTGCTGCTGTAACAGAAATACCACAGTGGATGGTGTCTTAGTCACCTAGTGCTGCTGTAAGAGAAATACCACAGTGGATGTTGTCTTAGTCACCTAGTGCTGCTGTAAGAGAAATACCACAAGTGGATGGCTTTAGCAAACAGAATTTATTCTGTCACAGTCCAGGAAGCTAGAGGGCCAGCTCCAGAGGACGGCTTTCCCTCTATTTCCGCTCTGGGGGAAAGTCCTTGTCACCAAACTTGCCCTGGTCGAGGAGCTTGTCATCACAGGGACCCCAGGTCTAAAGGATATGTACAGCTCCTGGTTCTTCTTGCTTGGTGTTAAAAGGTCCCTCTCCTCTCTGCTCACTTCCCTCTTTTATATCTCAAAAGAGATTGACTCAAAATACAACGTAATCCTGCAGATTGAGTCCTGCTCGTTCACAACGGCCTCTAATCCTGCCTCATTAACATCATGTTGGTGTCCTTAGCTGCCATAGAGTCAGTTCCAACTCGTATTGGACCGGCTGCCTCAGGCTCGTTTCTGTGTTCCTTTCCTTGGGTTCCTTTCATTTACCCAGGACTGTGTGCTTACCGCAGGCTCCAGGGCCGAAGGGTTGTGCCCCTCACCAAATTGGGCCTCACAAACGCATCCGCGTCCACTGTTGTGCGCAGGCACAGACACGCACAGGGCGTTCACCTGAGCCAGGTGACCGTCCCAGGACCCTCGAGCCCCAAGAGGCGCCCCTCCCGCCAGGCGGTCCCAGGACCCGACCCCCCCAGGACCCGCACCAGCGAGGCGCCCCTCCCCGCCCGACCCCTCCTCAGACACGCTCACTCCACTTGGCAGCGCTGACCGGCGCTGGGACCCGGAACACCGCCGCCAGGCCCGGGCGCCCTAGGAGCGACCTGGAGCACCCAGGACATCCCCCAGAGGACCACCCCATTCCCTGTCAGGACAACCCCCCCACACCCGTAAGAGGACCCCTTCCCTTAAGGGAGCCCCCCCATCAGGGGACCCGCCACTGATGCCACGGAGCCAAGGGAGGACACAGCCGACCCTGGTGTACTAGGCTGAGCCCGGGCCTAGAGCGAGGGGACTCCGCATCCATCTGGGTACTCGCGTTCCCTTTTGAGGAATAAAACCCATTGCTGTGAAGTGGATTCCCTGTCATAGTGACCCCACGTGTTACAGAGCACAGCTGAGCTCCACAGGGTTCCTGGCAGTAATCTTTGAAGAAGCAGATCACCAGGCCTCTCTGCCAGGCACCGCCGGGTGGGTTGGAAGCGCCAGCCTTTCAAAAGTACAAACGATTTGGACCACCCAGTGTCAAAATGAGCTAAAATCTACTCCACTGCAACGGGTTTTTGAAGAATGATGGTGTTGTTATTCTTAGGTGCCGTAGACTCCGTTCCAATTCATAGTGACCCTGTGTACAGCGGAGCCAAACACTGCCCAGTCTTGTGTCATTCTCACCATCCTTGTTATGCTTGAGCCCACTGTTACAGCCACCATGTCCATCAACCTCCTTGAGGGTCTTTCTCTTTTTCGCTGATCCTCTGCTGTGCCAGGCATGATGTCCGTCTCCAGGGACTGATCCCTCCTGATAACAAGTCCCCAGTATGTGAGACGCAGTCTCGCCATTCTTGCTTCTGTGGAGCATTCTGGCTGCACTTCTTTGAAGACAGGTTTGCTCATCCATCTGGCAGTCCATGTTATATTCAGTATTCTTTGCCAACATCACAATTCAAAGGCATCAATTCTTCGGTCTTCCTTATTCCTTGTCCAGCTTTAGCATGCATATGAGATGATTGAAAACACCATGATTGGGTCAGAAGCACCTTAGTCCTCAAGGTGACATCTTTGCTTTTCAACACTTTAAAGAGGCCTTTTGCAGCACATTTGCCCCATGCAATGTGTCTTTTGATGTCTTGACTGCTGCTTCTATGGGTGTTGATTGTGGATCCAAGTAAAAGAAAATCCTTGGCAACTTCAGTCTTTTCTCCATTTATCGTAATGTTGCTTATTGGACCAGTTGTAAGGATTTTGTTCTCTTTATGTTGAGGTGTAATCCATAATGAAGTCTGTGGTCTTTGATATTCATCAGCAAGTGCTTCAAGTCCTCTTCACTTTCAGCAAGCAAGGTTGTGTCACCTGCATAATGAAGGTTGTTAATGAGCCTTCCTCCAATCCTGACGCCTGGATCTTCTTCATATAGTCCAGCTCCTTGGATTATTTACTCAACATACAGATTAAATAAATATGGTGAAAGAATACAACCCTGAGACACACCTTTCCTGACTTTAAACCATGCATTATCCTCTTGTTCTGCTCAAACAACTGCCTCTTGATCTATGTACAGGTTCCTCATGAGTTAAGTGTTCTGGGATTCCCATTCTTCACAATGTTATCCATAGTTTGTTATGATCCACACAGTTGAAAGACTTTGCATAGTCAATAAAACACAAGTAAACATCTTTCCGGTGTTCTCTGCTTTCAGCCAAGATCCATCTGACATCAGTAATGATGTCCCTGGTTCCACGTCCCTTTCTAAATCCAGCTTGAATTTCTGGCAGTTCCTTGTTGCTGCTGCAGCTGCTCTTGAACCATCTTCAGTAAAATTTTACTTGCCTGTGATATTAACAATGATATTGTTCAATAATTTCTGCGTTCTGTTGGATCACCTTTCTTATGAATGGGCAAAAATATGGATCTCTCCCAGTCAGTTGGCCAGGTAGCTGTCTTCCAAATTTCTTGGCATAGACGAGTCAGCACTTCCAGCCCTGCATCCGTTAGTTGAAACATCTCAGCTGGTGTCCCATCAGTTCCTGGAGCCCTGTTTTTTGCCAACACCTTCAGTGCGGCTTGGGCTTCTTCCTTCAGTACCACTGGTTCTTAACCTTATGCTACCTCCTGAAATAGCTGAACATCGACCGGTTCCTTTTGACATAATGACTCTGTGTATTCCTTCCATCTTCTTTTGATGTTCCCTGCATTGTTTAATATTTTCCCTGTAGAATTCTTCAACATTGCAACTTGAGGCTCAACTTTTTCCTTCAGTTCTTTCAGCTGGAGAAAAACTAAGCATTTTCTGCCCTTTTGGTATTCTATCTCCAGGTCTTTGCACATGTTTGTTCTCTTGAGCCACCCTTTGGTATCTTCTGTTCAGATCTTTTATTTCATCATTTTTTCCTTTTGCTTTAACTACTCAACATTCAAGAGCAAGTTTCAGAGTCTCCACTGACATCCATTTAGGTCTTTTCTTTCTCTCCTGTTTTTTAACGACCTCTTGCTTTTTGTATGATGTCCTTTCACATCTCATCTGGTCTTTTGTCATTAGTGTTCAACTCCTCAAGCCTATTCTCGAGATGTTCTCTAAGTTCAGGTGGAATATACTCAAGGTCATACTTTGGTTCCAGTGGACTTGTTCTAATTTTCTTCAGTTTCAACTTGATCCTGCATATGAGCAATTGACGGTCTGTTCCACAGTCAGCCCCTGGCCTTGTTCTGACTGATGATATTGAGCTTTTCCATCTTCTCTTTCCACAGATGTAGTCAGTTTGATTCCTGTGTATTCCATTGGTGAGGTCCATGTGTATAGTTGCCATTTATCTTGATGAAAAAAGGTATTGGCAATGAAAAAGTCATTGGTTTTGCAAAATTCTATAATGTGATCTACGGCATCATTTCTATCACCAAGGCCATATTTTCCAATTACTGATCCTTCTTCTTGGTTTCTAACTTTCACGTTCCCATCACCAGTAATTATCAATGCACCCTGATTGCATGTTCAATCAATTTCAAACTGCAAAATTTGGTAAAAATCTTCAATTTCTTCATCTTTGACTTTAGTGGTTTGTGGGTAAATTTGAATAATAAGGGTATTAACTGGTCTTCCTTCTAGGTATATGGATATTTTGAAGAATACTTTCCTGAATTTGCAATTCTAGTTTGTTCGTTTGTTTATGTGGGGGGTTATTTTTCAATCCAGCCTCTTCTTGCTTGCATGGTTTCGGATGAGAAGCCCGTCTCTAATTCCTATCCTTGTTCTTTTGTAGGAAAGCTTTCTTGTTTTTGTTTCTTTGTTTGCTTTTAAATGCAGCTTTTTCAAGATTTTCTACAGTTTGAAAATGAAATACCTAGATGTGCTTCGTTTAGTTGGTTTTGTTCTCTTTGTGGTGTTGTTATTTGTTATTTTGGCCTCTGTGATATGTGGTTTGGTGTCTGCTATAAATTTTTCAAAACTCCCAGCCATATCTGAGGTTGGCAGTTCAAATCCACCAGCTGCTTCTTGGAAACCCTATGGGGCAGTTCTACTCTGTCCTATAGAGTTGCTAAGAGTTGGTGTCTTAGGCTGGGTTCTCTAGAGAAGCAAAAGCATATAAATATATATAGAGAGATTTATATGAAGGAAACAGCTCACTTGATTGTAGGGGTTGATGCGACCCAAGTACTTGGATCAGGATAGAGGCCTTTCCCAATTCACAGAGCAGCAGAAGCTGGTGAACTCAAGATGAGCAGGTCGGAGAGCAGGACTCCAGCTCACAGGCTGTGAAGGTTGAGGAATCCCCAGTGTCGGCAGGCAAGACTGCAAGGTTTCTCCCGAATCATGTAGCTGTAGGGGCTGGTGAACCCAAGATCAGCAGGTAGGGGATCAGGACTCTTGCTCAAAGGCCATGAAGATCAACGAATCCCAAGACGGACAGGTAAGCTGCTAGCTTGAGTCCTGAGAACCAGAGGTAAGACAAGAGACAGCTACTGGATCCAGAACAAGCCAATAACTTTTGCAAGGCAAGCAGGAAGGAAGTAGGCGGCAGAAGGTGGAGAGATGAAGGCTGAGGGGGCAGAGAGCCCCAGCAAGCCCCACCCCCACCAGTACCACTCAGCAGATTCCATCATGGGGGTGATCATGTATCAAACTTCAACAGGGAAGTGGTCGCAGCATTATACAACTGCCAAAACACTGAGAATCACGGCCCAACCAAGCTGATACACAATCATAAACATCACAAACTCGACAGCAACGGGTTTGAGCTTTTTTTTATTATTATTACTTCAAATAATTCTGTCTTCTTCTTTTGGTGTTCTAATCACATGTATCTAACATCTTTTGAGAACATTCCATAATTTTGTGATTGTCTTTTTTTTTTTCCATTCTGTTTTCTTTTTGCATTTCAGTTTGGAAAGTTTCTACTGACCTATTTTCAAGCTCACTGATTCCTTCCTCAACCTTCTCCATCCTGCAGATGAGCCCATTGAAGGCTTTCTTTATTTCTGTTACACTGTTTTTGATTTTTAGTAATTATTTTTATTCTTTCTTAAAGTTTATATCCTTCTGCATTTGTTGCCCATCTGTTCTTGTAGGTTGTCTACTTTTTTTCATTAGCACCCTTGACACATTAGTGACAGTATGTTTTTAACTTTGCTGTATGATAATTCCAAAATTTGAATGATATCTCGTTCTGATGTTTGCTTTGTCTCTTCAGGTCATGCTTTTTTCTGTCCTTTTAGCATACTTCTGTCTTAGTTATCTAGTGCTGCTGTAACAAAAATACCACAGGTGGGTGGCTTTAACAAACAGAAGTTTATTCTTTCACAGTTAAGGAGGCCAGAAGTCCAAATCAGAGGGCCAGCTTGAGGGGATCTGTCTCTCTCTCTCTCTGTCAGCTGTAGGGGAAGGTCCTTGTTCCTTGCTTCTTTGGTGACCTTCATGTGGTGTGACATCAATCTTCCCCCAAGCTGTGCTTGCCAGTTTGCTTGCATTTAATCTGCTCTTTTTGTATATCTCAAAGGAGATTAACTCAAGATGCACCCTACAATAATAATATATCATTAACATGACAAAGACAACCCATTCCCAAATGAGATTATAACCACAGGTATAGGGGTTAGGATTTACAACACATATTTTGGGGGAACACAATTCAATCCATAATATTTGATGTTTGGTGAAAAACAAAATATGGTGCATTAGGTAATGGAAACCAAGGTAAGAAGACCTTCAGTGTAAAAATCAACGTTCACCTGGCAGGTTGTTGTTGTTGGGTGCCATCGAGTTGGTCCCAACTCATAACAACTCTGTGTACAACAGAACAAAACACTGCCCAGTCCAGCACCATCCTCATAATCATTGTTCTACTTGAGCTCATTGGTGCATCCACTGCGTCAGTCCATCTCTTTGAGGTTCTTCCTCTCTTTTGCTGACCCTCTACTTTAACAAGCATGATGTCCTTCTCCAGGGACTAGTCCCTCCTAATAACCTGTCCAAAGTACATGAGACAAAGTCTCACCTTCGTAGCTTCCAAGGAACATTCTGGCTGTATTTCTTCCAAGACAGATGTGTTTGTGCTTCTGGCAGTTCACGGTATATTCAATATTCTTCAACAACACCACAATTCAAAGGCATTAATTCTTCTTTGGCATTCCGTATTCATTGTCCAGCTTTCACATGCATATGAGGAGAAAACACCACAGCTTGGGTCAGGTGCACCTCAGGCCTTTAAGTGACATCATTGCTTTTCAACATTTTAAAGAGGTCTTTTGAAGCAAATTTGCCCAGTACAATGCATCATTTGATTTTTTGACTACTGCTTCCAAGGGCATTGATTGTGGATCTAAGTAAAAAGAAATCCTTGACAACTTCAATCTATTCTCCTTTTATCATGATGTTGCTTATTGATTTAGTTGTTAGGATTTTTGTTGTCTTTATGTTGAGGTGTAATCCATACTGAAGGCTGTAGACTACTTTTCATCAGTAAATGCTTCAAGTCCTCTTCACTTTCAGCAAGCAAGTTTGTGTCATCTGCATATTGCAGGTTGTTAATGAGTCTTCGCCAGTCCTTATGACCTGTTCTTCTTCATATAGTCCAGTTCCTCGGATTATTTGCTCAGTATATAGATTGAATGAGTGTAGAGAAAGAACACAACCCTGACAACATCTTTCCTGATTTTAAACCACACAATATCCCTTTGCTCTGTTCAAATGACTGCCTCTTGGTCTATGTATAAGTTTCGCATGAGCACAATCAAATGTTCTGGAATTCCCATTCTTGGCAATGTTATCCATAACTTGTTATGATCACACAGTTGAATGCCTTTGCATAGTCAACAAAACACAGGTAAACATCTTTCTGGTATTCTCTGCTTCCAGCCAGGATTCATCTGACGTCAGTAGTGATGTCCTTCGTTCCACATCCTCTTCTGAATCGGGCTTGAATTTCTGGCAGTTCCCTGTCAATGTACTGCTGTAACCTCTTTTGAATGATCTTCAGCAAAATATTACTTGTGTGTGATGTTAATAATATTGTTTCATAATTTCCCCGTTCTGTTGGGTCACCTTTAGAATAAGCACTAATATGGATGTCTTCCAGTCGGTTGGCCAGGTAGCTGGCTTCCAAATTTCTTGGCATAGGCCAGCGAGCACCTGCAACCCTGCATCTGTTTGTCAAAATATCTCAGTTGGTGTTCCCTCAATTCCTGAAGCCTTGTTTTTCACCAGTGTCTTTGGTGCAGCTTCAGCTTCTCCCTTCAGTACCATTGGTTCTTGATCATAGGCTACCTCCTGAAATGGTTGAACATCAGCCAATTCTTTTTGGTACAGTGGCTCTGTGTAATCCTTCCATCTTCTTTTGATCCTTTCTGTGTCATTCAATATTTTGCCCAGGTTTAAATTTTTTCTTCAGTTCTTTCAGCTTGAGAAATGTGTATCATATTCTTCTCTTCTGGTTTTCTAGCTCCAGGTGTTTGCACATGTCATCATAATACTTTGTTTTCTCAAGCCATTCTTTGAAATCTTCTGTTCAAATCTTTTACTTCATCATTTCTTCTAATCGCTTTAGCTACTTGACTTTCAAGAGCAAATTTCAGAGTTTCTTCTGACATCTGTTTTGGTGTTTTCTTTCTTTCCAGTTTTTTTAATGACCTTTTGCTTTCTTCATGTATGATATCTTTAATGTCGTTCCACAACTCATTAGGTCTTCAGTTATTAGCATTCGATGCATCAAACCTATACTTGAGATGGTCTCTAAATTTAGGTAGGATATTCTCAAGGTCATATTTTGGCTCTTGTGGACTTGTTCTTATTTTCTTCAGGTTCAGCTTGTACTTGCATATGAGCAGTTCGTCTTTTCCACAATCGGCCCACGGCCTTGCTCTGACTGATGAGACTCAGCTTTTCTATAGTGTCTTTCCACAGATGTAGTTGATTTGATTCCTGTGTATTCCACCTGGCGAGGTCCATGTGTATAGTCACCGTTTATGTTGTTGAAATAAGACATTTGCAATGAAGATGTCATTGGTCTTGCAAAATTCTACCACGAGATCTCTGGCATTGTTTCTATCACCAAGGCCATATTTTCCAACTACCAATCCTTCTTTGTCGCCTACTTTGGCAACCCAATCACCAGTAATTATCAATGCATCCTGATGGCATGTTCGATCAATTTCAGACTGCAGAGGTTGGTAAAAATCTTCAATTTCTTCATCTTTGGCCTTAGTGGTTGGTACATAATTTTGAGTAACAGTCGTATTAACTGGTTTTCCTTGTAGGTGCTTAGATATTATCCTATCACTGACCATGTTGTACTTCAGGATAGATCTTGAAATGTTCTTTTTAACGATGAATTCAACACCATTTCTTTTCAATTTGTCATCCTTGGCATAGTAGAGCATATGATTATTTGATTCAAAATGGCCAATACTCATCCATTTCAGCTCACTAAATGCCTAGGATATCAATGTTTATGTGTTCCCTTTCATTTTTCACAATTTCCAATTTTCCTAGATTCATACTTTGTACATTCCATGTTCCTTTTTATTATTAATGGATGTTTGCAGCAGTTTCTTCTCATTTTCAGTAACGCCACACCAGCAAATGCAGGTTTCAAAAGTGTGACTCAATCCACGTCAATAAGGTCAACACTACTTTGAGGAGGCAGCTCTTCCCCAGTTGGCTTTTGAGTGCCTTACAACCTGAGGGGCTCATCTTCTGGCACTCTATCAATGTTCCACTGCTATTCATAAGGTTTTCACAGGCCATTTTTTTCAGTAGACTGCCAGGTCCTTCTTAATCTTAGTCTGGAAGCTCAGCTGAAACCTGTCCACCATGGGTGACCCTGCTGGTGTTTGAAATACTGGTGGCAGAGCTTCTAGCATCACAGCAACAAGCAAGCCCGCCCTGTACGACAAACCGACAGATGTGTGGTGTATCTGGCAGGAGTTGGACTATATTTAACGTCTGTGATATCTATAAGTACCACAGGCTTTACATAACTCTAGTGCCCTTTTTTGGGGGGGAGGGATTTTGGGGGCTCCTAAGTATTCCTCCTCAAAGAGTCCATGTCTTGAAAGTTTTTCAGCTGTAGTCCACTGTTATTAAACCGTAGCCCTGTGGTATGGTGGGAAGGTGTGGGGAGAGAAGTGTTCTATATAATCTTATGGTTAAATGCAAGCATTTTATTGGGCCTGTGTCCTGGGGCTCCAACCTTCACAAGAATTCTCTAGAGTATAGCTAATTTCCTCCACCCCTACTTCCTTGAACCTGTTACCTCTCCTGACTATATTCCCCCCTTAGGTAACACAGGAAGGCTGGGGAAGGTTTCCCTTCCCCAAGCTAGGATAAGTCTTTGGAAAAGATCTTCTCCTGGAGAGTCAATTTTGGTGTGGAGAAGGCTCTGGGCTTATTTCACAATGATTACTCATCCCCTCCTTCTGTCAGAGCCACAAGGGGGTCTTTTGGATGTTCACCAGAGAATCAAAAGTGAGGGCTTTCCCTAAAACTGTGGTCCCCAGGAGTGTCTCACTCTCATGCTAGTCCACGTTCAGCCTCCAGCAATTCATCAAATTGTATCCAAGTGTTTCTCCTAATTCATATCTTCAGCGGCTTCTGTTCAAGGTAAGTAGCTCTCAGCTGTATCTCTCTAGATGCACCTGCCTCTGTACTTTGGGGTGATGTTTGACAAGTAAGCTCATTCCAGTTCTCTGACGGTTCAAGGAAAGTACCTTTTTCCCGGTATGTCCAAATTTTTCCACAGAGGTGGGAGTGACAATTTTTAAGCTCATTCTTTAAATGTCAAGGGTGAACCTGGAAGTATAGACATTTATTTCAGAAATTCCCAACTTTTTTTTAATTTTTAATGTGCTTTAAGTGAAAGTTTACAAATCAAGTCAGTCTCTCTTACAAAAACTTATATATACCTTGCTATATACTCCTAGTTGCCCTCTCCCTAATGAAACAGTACACTCCTCCTCTCCACCCTCTATTTTCATGTCCATTCAGTCAGCTTCTGACCCCCTCTGCCCTCTCATCTCCCCTCCAGACAGGAGCGGCCCACATAGTTCCACGTGTCTACTTGATCCAAGAAGCTCACTCTTTACCAGTTTCATTTTCTATCCCATAGTCCGGCCCAATCCCTGTCTGAAGAGTTGGCTTTGTGAATGGTTCCTGTCTTGGGCTAACAGAAGGTCTGGGGACCATGACCTCCAGGGTCTTTCTAGTCTCAGTCAGACCATTAAGTCTGGACTTTTTACAAGAATTTGAGGTCTGCCTCCCACTGCTCTCCTGCTCCCTCAGGGGTTCTCTGTTGTGTTCCCTGTCAGGGGTGATGCTGCCACAAGTTGAGTATCATGAGCTGCCACCAGAAGCTAGGAAGAAGCAAGGAAATTTTTTCCCCAGAGTCTCAGAGAGAGCGTGGCCCTGCCAACACCTTGATTTTGGCCTCCTCTTCTGGCTTCCAGGGCTGTGATAGAATAAATTTCTGTTGTGTTAAGCCACCCAATTTGTGGTACTCTGTTAGGGCAGCCCCAGGAAACTAGCACATCTGGTTTTCTACTCCTAAAGACCTGTCCTTCCAAAAGGCTGGATTCTATCACTTATCATGACTTACTCAGCCTGCTTCCTTCCTCAGTTCATCACCATGTAAAGGTGAGAAGGAGGGAGGGATAAAGTGTTCTCATTGAATTTCATTCTATGCTGCTTTTGCCCTTCTGATCGTAGGTTCTCATCTGCAGAATCTGTGCTGCAGGTTCACCACCAGTGCCAGGTGGAGATTTGAACCCACCGCAGTCTCACCCCAAAGCCCACAGCCACCCCATTTGCACCAGGCAGAGTGGATTATGAGTGGCCTTCAATTTCCCTGAGCGCACCTTGCTTTACAGAAGGACAGATTACGGACACAATAAGGAAATCCCTGGTGCATAAGAACACTGGAGACGTGTCATGCATGTGCCCCTGAAGGAGACTGTGGCCAGCTTCCGCCAACCCTGGGCCCAGCAATCTCAGGTCCAAACTAGCTGCTGACTCAGTTCTTCTCTCCCAGCCAGTAGCCCAGGCTGTCTGGGCTTCTAGTGGCTTATAAAAATGTGTAGAACACACCCAACATTTAATTTTTATTTATTTCAGAGGTAAGTCACCAATTGTCAAAGGGTACTGATGTCAAAAGTAACCGTGGCCCCCAGCTCCACCCAGGGTATGCAGTAGGTGCCTGTATTTTTCTGCAGACTTCTACACATTTTGATTTCAGCTTTGCCATCTCTTTTACTATTTTTGTTTTTCACAGATGTTCTTTCTTGGTATTATCTGTTTTTGTTACAGGGGTTGGAAGGTTGACTTCTTTTTTATTCTGATTCATACTCCTTTTCTGTAACTTTGGTCTTCTGAATGGTTCTTACATTTGTGGCTATCGCAAAGAGGAATGCAGCTATCAAGGCAAAAATACGACCAAAGATCAATCTCAAATATATGATTAAATCGTCACTTTGTGATACTGCCCTAAATCTTCTGGGAGGAGGTCCACTGTCTTCGCTCCCACCAGCACCTGGGCTTAAACACAGTGGAGGGCCCCAGCCTATGTGGCAACGACAGTGTCTTCTATTGTTGCACATTCCTCGAAAACTGCACTTCTCAGGGCGACAGTCATAGTCCAGTACAGTTAAAGAACCGTTGCAATAGCTGCCAGGACTACACAATCTTCCAGGAGCACAGGGGGTACCAGGTCTCACATGTCCAACATCAGTTGTCTCTGTTGAACGGTGTCCAACCAGTCCAAAACACCGGAGCCCTGAGATCCAAGACTGGTGGAATGAAACATGGTCCTGCAACCGGGAAAGATGGCTGACATTGGTACACTGCAATCTTCCACATTTAACATCTCCTTCATCACAACTCTGAAATACTTTGTTTTCAGTGCTTCTCCTGCAGTGTCCAAATCGGGAGCCTTTTCTATTAATATTATAGCAAGCATCTTCAGCATTCACGGCATCTCGGCCAAAGATTTCTTTGCCGTGCATAGAGCGGTCAGTGCAATTACCATGAAAGCAGTATCCCTCTTCAGTGCACAGGGTTCCATCTTGCAGATAAAAATCACCAGGGCATCTGTGGGTTTCCCCGGTGCAGTACTCTGGAAGGTCACATATATTTTGGATAGATCTGCAAAATGTCCCCGGGGGGGAAAGGAACAGTTTGTACAGCATCCTCCTTCACTTCAAGCACTACCAGGGGTCAGTGTACAGTCAGTTCTACAGCACTCACTGCTGTAGCACTGCTTGAAGGAGCCGCAATCACATTGCTCCGACCCCCGTACTACAGAGTCTCCGCAACGCTGCTTAGTAACACTTTCATTGTAAAAATGTCCTATCTGCCTGAATAGGCAGCGGTTTCCAGTTCCAGTTGCCTCATGCAGGTGTGCAATGGAACAGTTACTGAACACATCTGTTATCACAGGGTACCTATACATAATGCAGGTGGTCCTTCTCTGGCAATAACAAGTGTCCGCATCAACGTGTAGACCCAGAGTTCTCCCAATTTGAAAGGAAGTAATCACAGATAACAACAAATAACGTCTTCCGAGTTTGCCAATCATGACTAGATTGTACGGTGTGCATACGCTGTTTCCCCTTGCATTAAACTCAATATCATTAGGTCCATCTTTAATCACTATGAAGGCTGACTCTCCCTGAAGAGGATAATACACATATTGTGCAAAATGATTGTGATATGGACTTGACTGTCCATAATCCCTCAAAGAGGTTGGATCCCAATGGTTATATATGACCAAAGAGGTAACATAGTACCTTATATCAAGGTTGTGATACATTGTGTTAACTAAACTACCTAAACTTACCAGATATTGGACACACAGTGTTACATTGTTGAATCGACTATACACTGAATGAGAACTTATAGGAAGGCCTCGTAAGGCACCAGCTTGAGACGCATAAAGCCTACTAGAGATCCTCGAGGCTGCACTGATGGGAGCTTTAGACAACGGAGGGTTCTTGTATCCTAGTCTATATGTAGGACCCGTGGCATTGGTATCTGCCACTATCTCAGAAACAACATGTTCAAACATGTGGGAACCCTTCAAGGGTTTGATTTCATAGGCAAGGTCATCCAACTTCATAATACCTTCGAGACCCCCATAGCAGGTGCCAATAGTGACCATGGATTGAGGAATCTCCTCCAGGAAGCCGAGGTAGTGGCAGTCTTGAGGGATGTAGGGGTGGTCTATCTGCAAGGCTCTTTGGTCGTCCTGGGATACCACCTGCAGATGTCTGGGCCAAAACAGTTTCTTGCGCCGCATGTGGATGACATGCCTCTGGCCCCCAAAGCGAAGGCTGTAGGAGAGCCAGCCTGGTACCTGCATACCTTTGCCGTGAGCCATCTGCTTCCTGGGAATCACAACCTCAGAGGAGACGTAGCGCCATGAGGGACGGCCACGAGAACATTGGCCAGGATCCAGGAGCTCCCAGAGCCCAAGCAGCAAGAGGGCTCCCCTGAGGGTGACCTGGCCCTCTGCCAGCCTCATGCCTCAGCTCAGGGATATCCGTCCAGAAGGAATGGATAAAGGGAGTATCCTCAGTGAAGCCAGGTCTGAAACGTCTGCTGTAGCCACTCCCCTCCTGTGGAGACACTTGCAGAGAACATAGAGCTGCCACAGGGTTCTCAGCATCCTGCCTCTGGGTGGGCCACCTGGTCACCTGGAGGATTAGGTAACAGTTGAAGGCGTGGCAGTGGGTGGGTCTGGACATTTAGTCCAGCTGGGGTTGGAGTGGGGTAGGTGGGAGGGTTGTGTATCTGAGTGCCAGATGTGAAGGGAAAAGGGAAGGAACACAGGGGTGTTTGAGTGCGGGTAGCACTCAGGCTTCTGAGCAACCCCAGCTGGAAATGCACTGTTCCACGGACATGCACCAGCATTGATTCTTTCCCTTGCCTGTGGCCAGGCTGATGTTCTACGGGTCACAGTTTCATGTTGCAAGTCCTGGAGGAAGCCAGACAAGCTCCACTGGCTCTACCAGTTCAATGTCTTGTCTCTGCCCTGGGCCATCCCCACCTCTGTCTGCTGGGCCAGGAGTTGCTTCACTTACCTGGGAAGGGGCTGCAAGGTGCAGAGTGGCAGTTCTCCAACCGATCAGATCTCTGCTAGAACCAACCCTGCAATGCTCAGTGCAACCAAAGACCAAAAACAACATTGCCGTTGAGTCAATTCCAACTCATAACAACACTGTAGGACAGAGTAGAACTGCCCCATAGAGTTTCCAAGGAGCACCTCGTGGTGACCTTTGGATTAGCAGCCATAGCACTTAACCACTATGCCACCAGGATTTCCACAACCAAAGACAGAGGAATATGAATACTGTGGTGGTAGCAGCCAGTTGGGTCTCTGCTTCTCCATAAACCCAGCCATGCTGAGGCTTTGTGGTGTCTTTCTGTCCAGTCTCAAGAAAACTCATCCTGAGAGTGGACAATCACTTGGTCTAGGGTCCAGCTTCAGGATGGAGACCTCATAGAAAGAGTGGCAGAGAAAGAGAGTTAGAGGGTATTGTTCATTGGATGATATCATGGGTCAAAGACAAGCTCCCCTCTGAATTACCACCTATCCCTACTGTGATTGATGAAAGAAAAGTCAACCGCTATCATACCAAACAACCAAATGGTTTGGTGTCTTTGTTACAGCACCTTGAGTTCTTCTCTAAGATACTGCACATTCCTAAATTTCCTCCTTTGCTATCTTTCACATTTTTTATTTTAGTAAATATATATGTACTTTGTTGTTGGATGCCGTTCATTTGGTTCTGACTCATAGTGACCCTGAGTACAGCATTACAAAACACTGCCTAGTTCTTCCACATCCTCACCATTGTTGCAGCCACTGTGTCAACCCATCCCATTGAGGGTCTTCCTCTTTTTCACTGGCCCTCTACGTTAAAGCATGGTGTCTTTCTCCAGGAACCAGTCCCTCCTGATAACATGTCCACAGTGTGTAAGATGAAGTCTTGTCATCCTTGATTCTAAGGAGCATTCTGGCTGTACTTCTTCCAAGACAGATTTGTTTGTTCTTCTTGTAGCCCAAGGTATGTTCAATATCCTTCATCAACACCATAATTCAAAGGCATCAATTCTTCTTCCCTACGTGTCTGTCAGTTTGTTGTACTGTGATGGCTTGTGTGTTGCTGTGATGCTGAAAGCTATTCCACTGTTACTTCAAATAACAGCAGGGTCACCCATGGTGGACAGGTTTCAGATGAACTTCCAGATCGAGACAGACTAGGAAGAAGGACCTGGCAGTCTACTTCCAAAAAGAATTAGCCAGTGAAATCCTAATGAATAGCAGCAGAACCACCCGCCTGGTAACTGGATAAACTAACAAGGTGCATCTATTCATCACGTATTTAACAAATACTTCTCAGCTACAAAAGGAAGACACTACTGAAACATGCTGACACGTCAAAGAGAGTCATCTTCTGCCCTGACAGGGAACACAACAGAGAACCCCTGAGGGAGCAGGAGAGCAACGGGATGCAGACCCCAAATTCTCATAAAAAGACCAGACTTAATGGTCTGACTGAGACTAGAAGGACCCTGGTGGTCATAGGCCCCAGACCTTCTGATGGTCCAGGACAGGAACAATTCCCAAAGCCAACTCTTCAGACAGGGATTAGACTGGACAATGGGATGGAGAGGGATGCTGGTGAGGAGTGAGCTCCTTGGATCAGGTGGACACTTGAGACTGTGTTGGCATCTCCTCTCTGGAGGGGAGATGAGAGGGTAAACAGGGCTAGAAGCTGGCAGAATGGACACAAAAAGAGAGTGAAGGGAGGGAGCGGACTGTCTCATTAGGCGGAGAGCAATTGGGAGTATGTGGCAAGGTGTATATAAGTTTTTGTGTGAGAAAACCTAGAAGAAATGGACGAATTCCTAGAAACAAACTACCTACCTAAACTAACACAAACAGAAATAGAACAACTAAGTAGACCCATAACAAAAAAAGAGATTGAAAAAGTAATCAAAAAACTCCCAACAAAAAAAAGCCCTGGCCCCGGACGGCTTCACTGCAGAGTTCGACCAAACTTTCAGAGAAGAGTTAACACCACTACTGCTAAAGGTATTTCAAAGCATAGAAAAGGATGGAATACTCCCTAACTCATTCTATGAAGCCAGCATACCCCTGATACCAACACCAGGTAAAGACACCAAAAAAAAAAAAAAATTACAGACCTATATCCCTCATGAACATAGATGCAAAAATCCTCAACAAAATTCTAGCCAATAGAATTCAACAACATATCAAAAAAATAATCCACCATGACCAAGTGAGATTTATACCAGGTATGCAAGGTTGGTTCAATGTTAGAAAAGCAATTAATGTAATCCACCATATAAATAAAACAAAAGACAAAAACCCACATGATCTTATCAATTGATGCAGAAAAGTCATTTGACGAAATCTAATACCCATTCATGATAAAAAAAAAAAAAAAACTCTAGGCAAAATAGGAATAGAAGGAAAATTCCTCAACATAATAAAGGGCATTTATACAAAGCCAACAGCCAACATCACCCTAAATGGAGAGCGCCTGAAAGCATTCCCCATGTGAACGGGAACCAGACAAGGATGTCGTTTATCACCGCTCTTATTCAACATTGTGCTGGAGGTCCTAGCCAGAGCAATTAGGCTCGACAAAGAAATAGAGGGCATCCAGATTGGCAAGGAGGAAGTAAAATTATCTCTATTCGCAGACGACATGATTTTATACACAGAAAACCCTAAGGAATCCTCAAGAAAACTACTGAAACTACTACTAGAAGAGTTCATCAGAGTATCAGGTTACAAGATAAACACACAAAAATCAGTTGGATTTCTCTACACCAACAAAAAGAACATCGAAGAGGAATTCACCAAATCAATGCCATTTACAGTAGCCCCCAAGAAGATAAAATACTTAGGAATAAATCTTACCAAAGATGTAAAAGACTTATACAAAGAAAACTACAAAGCACTTCTGCAAGAAACCAAAAGAGACCTACATAAGTGGAAAAACATACCTTGCTCATGGATAGGAAGACGTAACATTGTAAAAATGTCTATTCTACCAAAAGCCATCTATATATACAATGCACTTCCGATCCAAGTTTTTGTGAGAGACTGACTTAGTTTGTAAACTTTCACAATAAAAATTTTTTAAAAAAGAGAGTCATCTTGTATGATTCCATTTATATAAAAAGTCTAGAAAAGTACAATGTACAGGTAGAAAGCAGGCCAGTTGTTGCTTCAGGCTGCAGGGGGTGCAGATACTAACAGCAAAGGAGCACAAGAAACGTTTTTGGAGAGGTGGAAATGTTCCAAAATGAGATTGTGGTAATAATTGTACAATTCTATAAATGTACTAAGAATCATTGATTTGTACACTTACAATGGGTGAATTTTAAATTATATCTCAATAAAGTTGTAAAAAGTATTCGTGGACAAGAAGCCAAGTCAGAGCTCAAATGAGTCACATACACCTCTGATTACAAGACCCCTCCTGCACCAAGCCCTGGCCGTTTTAGAGCTCCATTCCATAACTGGGGCACAGCAACAACAGGACACAAAAGCATACAGGAGCCCTTCTGCCTGGAAAGGGGGTACTGAGTTTATTGGCTCCCCTTAAACTTTGCCTAGCCTGGTGGGGAGGCAGGTCAGATTCCAGGCCAGAAGAGGCCCAGCCTTCTCCATTTCTTAAATGTTGTCACTATCAGAGCAGTCTGTGTAGGATCACACGCTGGGCACAGAGGCAGGGCTGAGAGGACACTCGGGCGGGGTGGGCGAGGGCCAGACTAGTGGGGAGAGTGTGCAGATGGAGGAGGGACGTGAATGGGGGGAGCGCAGACTGATCCGGTGTGGGGTTTCAGGGAAGCTTATTCATGCAAATGCTGAGCGGGGTGGGGGGGCAAACAGGATGACACAGCAGGGGCAGGAGCCGCAAGAAACAGAACAAGGGTGCAAACCAAAGGGCCAGGATAAAGCTGCAGAGGTGAGCAAAGTTTTGGGGATGCCTGGGGGGCCCAAGTGTGTGGAGAGCGAGCTCAGGTCGCCCCTCAAAGACACCAGTGGACTGGCCAGGCCAGAGCACACTTTGGACAAGTAGTCAGGAGGCATGAGTCCCTGGACAAGGACTTCTTGTTTGGTAAAGTAGAAGTTCAGTGAAAAAGAGGAAGACCCTCAATGAGACAGACTAACATAGTGGCTGCAACAATGTGCTCAAGCATGACAATGATTGTGAGGATGGTACAGGACAGGGTAGTGTTTTGTTCTGTTGTGCATAGGTTCACTATGAATAGGAACCGACTTGACAGCACCTAACAAAAACAACAATACTCGAGCTGGTACTTTGGCTCTTGTGGACTTGTTCTAATTTTCTTCAACTTGAACTTCCATATGAGCAATTGGTGGTCTGTTCCGAAGTCGCCCCGGGCCTTGTTCTGACTGATGATATTGAGCTCTCCCATCATCTCTTTTCACAGATGTAGTCGATTTGATTCCTGTGTGTTCCATCTGGTGAGGCCCACGTGTATTGATTTGATTCCTGTGTGTTCCATCTAGTGAGGTCCACGTGTATAGTCGCCATTTAAGCTGTTGAAAAAAAAAGTATTTGCGATGAAGAAGTCATTGGTCTTGCAAAATTCTATCACGCGATCTCAGGCATCATTTCTATCGCCAAAACCATATTTTCCAACTACCAATCCTTCTTCTTTTTTTTCCAACTTCCACATTCCAATCATTGGTAATTACCAATGCATCTTGATTGCATGTTTGATCAATTTCAGACTGCAGAAGTTGCTAATGTTTCAACAAACAAATGCAGCGCTGAAAGCGTTCACTAGTCTATGCTAAAAAATTTGGAAGACAGCTACCTGGCCAAGTGACTGGAAAAGATACATATTTGTACCTATTCCAAAGAAAGGTGATCCAACAGAATGCAGAAATTATCGAACAGTATCATTAATATCACACACAAGTAAAATTTTGCCGAAGATCATTCAAAAGTGGCTGAAGCAGTATTTCAACAGGGAAACGCCAGAAATTCAAGCCAGATTTTGAAGAGGACATGGAGCCAGAGATATCATTGCTAATGTCAGATGGATCCTGGCTGAAAGCAGAGAACACCAGAAGGATGTTTACCTGTGTTTTATTGACTATGAAAAGGCATTCTACTGTGTGGATCATAACAAATTATAGATAACGTTGAAAAGAATGGGAATTCCAGAACACTTAATTGTGCTCATGAGGAACCTTTACATAAATCAAGAGGCAGTTATTCAGACAGAACAAGGGGATACTGAGTAGTTTAAAGTCAGGAAGGGTGTGCATCAGGGTTGTATCCTTTCACCATGCCTATTCAATCTGTATGCTGAGCAAATAATCCGAGAAGCTGGACTATATAAAGAAGAACAGGGGATCAGGACTGGAGGAAGACTCATTAACAACAAGCATCATGACACAACGATGCTTGCTGAAAGTGAAGAGGACTTGAAGCACTTACTGATGAAGATTAAAGACCACAGCCTTCAGTATGGATTACACCTCAACATAAAGAAAACAAAAATCCTCACAACTGGACCAGTGAGCAACATTTTGATAAACAGAGAAAATATTGAAGTCATAAACGATTTCATTTTACTTGGATCCACAGTCAACGCCCATGGAAGCAGCAGTCAAGAAATCAAACAACGTGTTGCATTGGGCAAATCTGCTGCAAAAGATCTCTTTAAAGTGTTAAAAAGCAAAGATCTCGCTTTAAGGACTAAGGTGTGCCTGACCCAAGCCAAGGTGTTTTTAATCCCCTCATATGCATGTGAAAGCTGGACAGTGAATAAAAAAGGTCAAAGAATTGATGCCTTTGAATTATGGTGTTGGTAAAGAATACTGAATATACCATGGGCTGCCAGAAGAAAGAACAAATCTGTCTCAGAACAAGTACAGCCAGAATGCTCATTAGAAGCAAGGATGGTGAGATTTCATCTCACATACTTTGGACATGTTATCAGGAGGAATCATTCCCTGGAGAAAGATATCAAGCTTGGTTGAGTAGAGGGTCAGCAAAAAAAGGAAGTCCCTCAATGAAATTGGATTCACACAGTAGCTGCAACAATGGACTCAAGCATAACAATGATTATGATGATGGTGCAGGACTGGGCGGTGTTTCCTTCTGTCCTACATAAGGTCGCTATGAGTCAAAACTGAATCGAAGGTACCTAACAACAACAAAAAATATATACTTGCAAATGCGGAAGCTACAAAGATTGACTAGAGGCCAGCATCATCCTACTTAAGAAACTAAGCCAGGGGGTGGGGGTGGAGCTTAGGATATGGTTTTATTGCAAGCAGCCAGGGAACTTTAAAAAGGATTGCATCAAGCTTAAAAAAACAGGCTCTTTGCCCTCAGCCCCTCCCATGACCAAGTGATAAGGCTCCAGGAATACAAGAGGGGCTTTTCTTGTGGTTCCCCTGAACTAACAAGGTGAAACTATTACTAAGATTAAAGGAGAGACTTGCAAATTTCTGATGGGCACAGGTGTGACATCATTGGCACTTAACCCCCAAGTCTCCAAAGGTCCCTACTCCGGGGAACTAGAACTTCTAAAGTTGTGGGGGTTGCTAACTTAGAACAAACCTCAGTACACTCTCAACCCATAACTGTGTCTTTAGGACCAGTTGAAGACTCACTTTCCTTCTTACTTAGCCCCAATATTCCTGTTAACTTACTAGCAAGAGACTTACTTTCCAAATGGAAATGCCATTTACAGCTTACTGAAGAAGGAGAGATATTATTAAGTATACCCAGTGCTCTTCCCCCTTTACATGGTTCTGAAGAAGCCTTGTATTATGCTCTTAATTTACCTGAGCTCCAGATTATAACCCCTTCGGTTCTCCTTCCTATGGACTACCTCAAGTCAGCACCTGTTTATGGGCAGCTTCATCTACTGATATTGGGAGGATTCTTTCAGCTGAACCTATTAAGGTGCAAATTGATGCCACTAAACTTTTACTAGCTCCTATAGTCGAGGACTTTTAGCAAAAAGGTCTCATTATTCCCTGTACTAGTCCATGTAACGCTCCTGTATTCCCAGTCTGCAAGGCTGGTAATTGGAGATTTTTTCAGAACCTAAGGGCCATCAATAAAATAGTTATTCTTAGATTTCCTTTGGTCCCAAATTCTCACCTATTATTGTCTAATGTTCCAGTAGACGCCACATATTTTAAGTAGTAGATTTGTGTAGTGCATTTTTCAGCATTCCTGTCCATCCCAAGCGTTAATATTTATTTGCATTCACCTGGAGTAATCAACAATACACTTGGACTGTCCTTCCCCAAGGTTTTACTGAGTCCCCCTTATTTTTCACAGGTTTTGCATGTGGACCTCCAATCTTTAAAATTTATCCATAGATCAGCCCTTCTCCAACGTGTTGTTTTTGTTGTTGTTAGGTGCCATCAAGTCGGTTCCGACTCATAGTGACCCTATGCACAACTTAACGAAACACTGCCCTGTCCTACGCCATCCTTACAATCGTTGTTAAGCTTGAGCTCATTTTTGCAGCCACTGTGTCAATCCACCTCATTGAGGGTCTTCCTCTTTTCCGCTGACCCCGTACTCTGCCAAGCATGATGTCCTTCTCCAGGGACTGATCGCTCCTGACAACATGTCCAAAGTATGTAAGACATAGTCTCACCATCCTTGCCTCTAAGGAGCATTCTGGCCGCACTTCTTCCAAGACAGATTTGTTCGTTCTTCTGGCAGTCCATGGTATATTCAATATTTTTCGCCAACACCACAATTCAAGGGCGTCAACTCTTCTTCAGTCTTCCTTATTCATTGTCCTGCTTTCACATGCATATGATGTGATTGAAAATACCATGGCTAAGGCCAGGCGCACCTTAGTCTTCAGGGTGACATCTTTGCTCTTCAACACTTTGAAGAGGTCCTTTGCAGCAGATTTGCCCAATGCAATACGTCTTTTGATTTCTTGACTTCTGCTTCCATGGCTGTTGATTGTGGATCCAAGGAAAATGAAATCCTTGACAACTTCCATCTTTTCTCCGTTTATCATGATGTTGCTCATTGGTCCAGTTGTGAGGATTTTTGTTTTCTTTATGTTGAGGTGTAAACTATAGTGAAGGCTGTGGTCTTTGATCTTCATTAGTAAGTGCTTCAAACCGTCTTCACTTTCAGCAAGCAAGGTTGTGTCATCTGCATAACACAGGTTGTCAATGAGTCTTCCTCCAATCCTGATGCCCCATTCTTCTTCATATACTCCAGCTTCTCATATTATTTGCTCAACATACAGATTGAATAGGTATGGTGAAAGAATACAACCCTCGCGCACAACTCTCCTGATTTTAAACCAATCAGTATCCCCTTGTTCTGTCCGAAAAACTGCCTCTTGATCTATGTAAAGGTTCCTCATGAGCGCAATTAAGTGTTCTGGAATTCCCATTCTTTGCAACATTATCCATAATTTGTTATGATCCACACAGTCGAATGCCTTTTCATAGTCAATAAAACACAGGTAAACATCCTTCTGGTGTTCTCTGTTTTCAGCCAGGATCCATCTGACATCAGCAATGATATCTCTGGTCCATCAGAAGAGGATATGGAACCAGGGATATCATCTCCAACATGTGGATGACTTAATTTGCTTGTCACTGAGGAGACCCGTTTGAAGGATAACACCGTTTTATTAAAACACTTAGCAAATAGAGGTTACAAGGTTTCTAGGGAGAAACTTCAGCTTGCTCAACCATCTATTAAATATTTAGAGCATGTATTTTCAGCCAACAGCCATCTATTGACCCCAGAAGAAAGGATGCTATTCTGGCTTTTCCTATGCCTAAAACAATAAAAAGAGTTAAGGGGATTTCTCAACCTCTGTGGGTACTGCAATACTTGGATACCAAATTTTTCACTTCTAGCCCAGCCTTTAGATTATTATTTTAAAAAACCTCTAAGTCAGGCTGTTCTCAGCTATCAGGGGAGGGAGAAGCAACCATCCACGAAATAAAAGGCTCTCTCTCGTACTACTGCTTTAGAATTTCCCAATTGTAGCCTTAGCTTTTCCCTTTATGTCCATGAGGTGAATGGAAATGGTCTAGAGGTACTCTCCCAGGGACATGGAGGACAGCACAGGTCAGTTGGGTACTATAGTGTCCAGTTAGATCCTGTAGCCAGAGGATACCCACCGAGGTTTAAGGTGGTTGCTGCTACTGCCCGGTTGTTGGAAACTACTGCTGATACAGTGTTGGGAAACTATTTAAATGTGTTTTTTCCTCATGCATTCTCTGCCATTTTAAACTCAGGTTTGACCCAGCACATATCTGCTAATAGGATGACATCATATGAGATTCTTTTATTAGCTGCCCCACATATACGGTTGCACACTATCTCATGGCTAAACCCAGCAACACTCATGCCCCTACCAGATGATGAATAAACCCTGCCTCATTATTATATTGATCTAACTGATTATTTATTGACTATCAGACCTGACTTGCAGGAAACTCCTCTTGACAATGCAGACTTTAATTTATTTGTGGATGGTTCTTATTTAAGATCAGCCAGCTCTCATTTCCAGGGAGGCTATGCTGTCACGACGTTGACTGAAGTTCTTGAAAGTGGGCCTCTCCCTAGAGTTATCTCAGCTCAGCAGGCTGAACTGATCACGCTTGCTCGGGCATGCAGGTTGACCTCCAGATGGTCAGTAAATGTTTATACAGACTCACGATATTCTTTTGGAGTTTGCGGTGTAATGAATTACTTAAAGTGGCCCTTCTAGCCATGGTCTTTGTGGCTCACACACAAAGATTGAGTGCGGCTATGTTGTGATGGTTGAGGATATGTGCCAACTTAGCTAGGTCATGTTTCCCAATATTGTGCAGTTGTCCTCCATTTTATGTGTTGTGGATCCTGACACTGATGAGGCAGGATTGGTGTGGGGTGTATCTTGGGTTGCAGCCTTGCAGGAGGGTGTGACCCAGGTCCCACCCTTACTCAAGTTATGCCCTTCCTTTTGGTGTGGTCTGCATCTAAGATGTATGTGTTTGTCCTCTTGGGGTTCTCTCTCTCTGCATCCAGATCCCACTTCTGGTTCATGATCAGTTGACCTCAAGTTCTCGGAACTTGAGCCAGATGCTTCCTGTCTGACCTGCCAATTCTAGGATTCACCGGCCTCCACAGCCCCTTGGGCCAGCAGGCCATCATCTCACCTGATTTGCCAGCTTCCACAGCCTTGTAAGCCAACAGCCTGTGGTCTAAACTGCTGGTTTGGGTTTTTTAGCCCCTGCAGCCATGTAGACAGGGAGAAGCCTACACCTGACACATGGATTTGGGACTTGCCAGCCTCCACAACTGTGTGAGCCATTTCTTTTATACAGTTTGTGAGTTCTGTAAGACATTGCAGCAAATTAGGGAACCTAAGAAAAGGGAAGGAGAGTATTCAGGGAAGAGGGAGCAGTTGATGTTAGACATGATGGAGTGGTACAGCAGTTTGGAAAAGTTGGACATTTGAGACAATTTTAAACCTTGCCTCATAGGAAGCAGCTTTGCGCTGATCCTTATAAAAGAAACTATTCGTTTAGGGTTGTACGTGATTTCAGGGCTCTCTGGAAGTATTGGGGGTTCCTTACATCTTCAGGGACCCAGATAAAAAAAATAGCCCTTTAGCAGCAGATCTCCTGGAGGCCACGCTGTGTCCCTCTGGGATCGCCGTCATTAAAGTATAGGCCAATCAACCCAAGGGGGTTCCTCAGACTGAAGAAATTAGGGAAAACAATTTGGCTGATGAAGCAAGTTTGCCTTGGCTAAACTCCTTGCAGCAGCGGTGCCACAGAGTGCTGAGAATGCCAGGGACCTGACAAAGATATACAGACGGGGACACTACTAGTGAGCCTATACGGCATGATTCCATAAGTCACCAACAATTGGCTCCACATAAGGAAAAAGGCCAATGGAGGAAAGTGGGGTGCCACTTAATGGTGTCTCCAGGATCTGGGAAGGACGCAGTGGAAAACCTAAGCCACGTCATCGAAAGCCAGTCCTCCTCAAGTCTTTACATTTTCCTCTCACTGAGATCTTCCATGCTAAAAATCACTGGGGAAGAGACATGCTTGTAGATATATTATAAGGAATGGTGAGGACACTTTTGGGGCACAGCTGACCGTGTCACCCTACATTGCTCCATGGACTCTCAATTTAATGCTGATCAAGCCTGCAAACCTCCCTTGGGAAGGTACCCCTTGCCTCTTGGGCCACTGTTTGAATCGCAGATTGACTTTATTCATGTTGATGCCCTCCAGTAAATATAAACTTGTTTTACTCCTGATCTGTAAATTTTGACATTGTGTTGAGGCTTTCCCTAGCCAGAATGCCACAGCATCATTTGTGGCAAAAAAAAACTTTTAGAGAACATCATCCCTACTGGGGTGTCCCAAGAACACTTTACACTGGTTGAGGCACCCACTTTACTGGAAAAATCATAAAGTACTTATGCAAAGTATTTCCTATTTTTCAGAGGCTGCTTTCCCCGTACCATCCACACTCCTCAGATTTGGTTGAGAGGAGGAGCAGTATAATTAAAAATCAGTTAGCAAAGCTATCCCATTCTTTGGGACTGTCCTAGGTACGAGTGTTACCAATAGTCCTATTAAATCTAAGGTCAGCACTTTTGGCTCACAAGCTGACCCCAAATGAAACTGTAACTGAACACCCTTTGTTGTTATCAGGTGCCATCGAGTCAATTCTGACTCACAGCTACCCTACGCACAACAGAATGAACACTGCCCAGTCCTCCACCACCCTCACAGTTGTTGCTATGCTTGAGCCCATTGTTGCAGCCACTGTGTCAGTTCATCCAGTTGAGGGTCTTCCTCTTTTTCGCTGATCCTCTACTTTACCAAGCATGATATCCTTCTATAGGAAATGTTCCCTCCTGATAACATGTCCAAAGTATATGAAACGCAGCCTCGCCATCCTTGCTTATGAGGAGCATCCTGGTTGTACTTCTCCCAACACAGATGTGTTTGTTCTTTTGGCAGTCCATGGTATATTCAATATTCTTTGTAAACACCACAATTCAAAGGCGTCAATTCTTCTTCGGTCTTCCTTATTCATTGCCCAGCTTTCGCATGCATATGAGGTGATGGAATACAACATGGCTTGGGTCAGGCGCACTTTAGTCCTCAAGGTGACATCTGTGTTTTTCATCCCTTTAAAGAGGTCTTATGTAGGCGATTTCAATGAAATGCGACTTTTGATGTCTGGACTGCTGCTTCCATGAGTGTTGATTGTGGATCCAAGTAAAACGAAATCCTTGACAACCTCAATCTTTTCTCTGTTTATCATGATATTGATAATTGGTCCAGTTGTGAGGATTTTTGTTTTCTTAATGTTGAAGTGTAATCCATACTGAAGGCTGTGGTCTTTGATCTTCATCGGTAAGTCCTTCAGGTCCTCCTCACTTTCAGCAAGCATTGTTGTGTCATTTGCATAATGAAAAACAAGGCTCTGGGAATTGACAGGATACTAATTGAGATGTTTCAACAAACAGATGCAACGCTGGAAGTGCTCACTCATCTATGCAAGAAATTTGGAAGACAGCTACCTGGTGAACCGACTGGAAAAGAGACATATTTATACCTATTCCCAAGAAAGATGATCCAACCAAATGCGGAAATTATCAAACAATATCATTAATACCACAGTCAAGCAAAATTTTGCTGACGATCATTTAAAAGCCGCTGCAGCAGTATATCAACAGGGAACTGCCAGAAATTCAAACCAGATTTAGAAGAGGAGGTGGAACCAGGGATATCATTGCTGATGTCAGGTGGATCCTGGTTGAAAGATACCAGGAGGATGTTTACCTGTGTTTTATTGACTATTTTAAGGCATTTGACTGTGTGGACACCCTTTAGCCCTTTTTTTATGGGTAGGCCTGGGTTGATTCCAGCTTTATGCAAACTAGTTTTTTAAAACACTGTAAGGCACTAATGCATTATGTCCAGGCTGATAACAATCTAGTTAAAAAAGTTTATGATTACGAAAAGCCAGTGGAACCCACTGAAAAGTCTACCCCACAAGGAGATTAGGTATGCTGAAAGAGACACCAGTTAAAGGATTCCATAGAACCACGATGGAAGGTCTTATCAGGTTTTTTTTTAACTAAACCATGTGCTGAAAAATTACTGGAAATAAAAGCTTGGCTACGCTCAGCACAGTTAAAGAAGGCCACAAACCCTGAATGGACTGTACAACTCATAGAGGCTCTCAAACTGAAGTTTAAAAGGAGCCGGGACAAGAAGCAGCTGAGAGCTGAGTAGACGGCTTCTGTCCAAGATATCAGGACCAAATAAAATCAGGACCAGGCCGGTATGAATTCAGTGGAAATTCTCAGACTAATTTTTACTCTAATCATTGTATCTGTTACTTTTACAGTTCTTCTTCAAACTTTAAAAATGATTCCATGTGTATTATCCTGTGAACCTAAACCTTTGTTTGTCAACAGTACTCACTACTTGTAACACACCATGAATAATTAACTTCCCACGGAAGATGAAATTTTACTAGTCATAGCTTTAGGTTTAATTGTAATCACCTTTGAAATTGCCCTGGTACTCAAGTTAGGACTGTTTGATTAAGTGTTTCATGTCCTGTGCTAATTTTGAAACCTTGTTATAGCTTTTCTTACTAACTCTTCTAGATATTTGGTTTTTTTTGTTCATGGTCATAACAACAATACAAACTAGTCCCACATATTCATATTTACTTACCAGACGATTATATTTCATTATAGCTATTATTTGCATGCTAGCGGTCCTTATATACCTCTTTTGGGCAATTTTCTTACACTATGAAGCTTTTTTTTTATGAAGCTTACCTCAAGTATTCTTCTATCTCTGTTCATAGTTCAGGTTCAATACCTGCCACCGAAATGCCTTTGTCAGATTGTCCCAACCAGTGGTTAGTGCTAGCAATCTCACTGAACGTTGGATTTGTCATTCTTCCCCAAAATCCAGTCTTACTAATTCTGATCCTTTAGAATGTACAATATTAAATTATAGTTTCATACCCAGTGCAAGCATTAACCTCAAAATTACCCGTAAGCAAGGCATACAACTTACACTATGGGATCCTCCTGGATCATTAGCACCACCTCAAATAAAAAAATGTTTTAATTTGACCCAACCCATAACACCTGACCAGGTCATGGAGAGCTTGAGAGTTTGTTTTGCAAAACACAGGGGCGTTCATGTTTGCCGAATTAGCCATTCTTCCCAACACAGAGAATTCCCCAGATACTTCGAGATTTTATCAAAGTAAATGAACTACCTGACTGTAAAAAAGATGATTCCTCCCTTCTTTGTACCAGACCCGGGAACCCTTTAAAGATGGGACAGTTATCCATTTGTAATAAGTTCCTAATAGAACCTTGGCTTGAACAAGTAAATCAAAACATCCCCTTCCCACATAATTACATTGGAAACAACATGATTTGTGCTCCTTATGTTTACGTATTTTTATGTGGGGGATCAGATTATCCCACCAAAAAGAAGCCAAACGATGAGTCTTACACTTGGGCATTGTTATGTTTAGATGGATGGAATATGATGGGCCAATGTACCTTGGGACGTATAGGTGTTCCTCTAGATATTCATTCATACAATGAGAGTGTACATTGACTGCGGATCCAAGTAAAATGAAACTCTCGGCAACTTCAGTCTTTTCTCCGTTTATCATGATGTTAGTTATTGGTCCAGTTGTGAGGATTTTCATTTTCTTTATGTTGAGGCGTAATCCATACTGAAGGCTGTGGTCTTTGATCTTCATTAGTAAGTGCTTCAAGTCCTCTTCACTTTCAGCAAGCAATGTTGTGTCATCTGCATAACTCAGGTTGTTAATGAGTCTTCCTCCAATCCTGATGCCCCGTTCTTCTTCATATACTCCAGCTTCTCGGATTATTTGCTCAGCATACAGATTGAATAGGCATGGTGAAAGGATACAACCCTGATGCACACCCTTCCTGACTTTAAACCACTCAGTATCCCCTTGTTCTGTTTGAACAACTGCCTCTTGATTTATGTAAAGATTCCTCATGAGCACAATTAACTGGAATCCCCATTCTTTGCAATGTTATCCATAATTTGTTGTGATCCACACAGTAGAATGCCTTGGCATAGTCAATAAAACACAGGTAAACATCCTTCTCGTATTCTTTGCTTTCAGCCAGGATCCATCTGACATTAGCAATGATATCTCTGGCTCCATGTCCTCTTCAAAATCTGGCTTGAATTTCTGGCGTTTCCCTGTTGATATACTGCTTCAGCCACTTTTTAATGATCTTCAGCAAAAATTTACTTGTGTGATATTAATGATACTGTTTGATAATTTCTGCATTTGGTTGGATCATCTTTCTTGGGAATAGGCATAAATATGGATCTTTTCCAGTTGGCCAGGTAGCTGTCTGCCAAATTTCTTGGCATAGATGTGTGAGCACTCCAGCTATGCATCTGTTTGTTGAAACATCTCAATTGGTATTCTGTGAATTCCTGGAGCCTTGTTTTTCGCCAATGCCTTCAATGCAGCTTGGACTTCTTCCTTCAGAACCATCAGTTATATGCTACCTCCTGGAATGGTTGAAGGCCGACCAATTCTTTTTGCTATAATGACTCCGTGTATTCCTTCCATCTTCTTTTAATGCTTCCTGCATTGTTTAATATTTTCCCCCTAGAATCCTTCAGTATTGCAACTCCAGGCTTGAATTTTTTCTTCAGTCCTTTCACCTTGAGAAATGCTGAGTGTATTCTTCTCTCCTGGTTTTCTACCTCCAGGTCTTTGCACAAGTCATTATAATACTTTGTCTTCTCGAGCCACACTTTGAAATGTTCTGTTCAGCCATTTTGCTTCATTTCTTCCTTTTGCTTTAGCTGCTTAAAGTTCAAGAGCAAGTTTCAGAGTCTCTTCTGACATCCATTTTGGTCTTTTCTTTCTTTTCTGGCTTTTTAATGACCTCTTGCTTTCTTCATGTATGATGTCCCTGATGTCATTTCACAACTCATCTGATCTTCGGTCATTAGTGTCCAACTCCTCAAATCTATTTTTAAGATGGTCTCTAAATTCAGGTACAATATGCTGGAGGTCATACTTTGGCTCTGTTGACTTGCTCCAATTTTCTTCAGTTTCAACTTGAATTTGCATATGAGCAATTGATGGTCTGTTCCACAGTCGGCCCCGGCCTTATTCTGATTGATGATATTGAATTTTTTCATTATCTCTTTCCACAGATGTAGTCAGTTTGATTCCTGTGTATTCCATCTGGTAAGTTCCATGTGTATAGTCACCATTTATGTTGGTGAAAAAAGGTATTTGCAGTGAAGACATCGTTGGTCTTGCAAAACTCAATCATGCTATCTCCAGCATCGTTTCTATCACCAAGGCCATATTTTCCAGCTACTGATCCTTCTTTGTCTCCAACTTTCACACCCCAGCCACCAGTAATTACCAATGCATCCTGATTGCATGTTTGATTAATTTCAGATTGCAGAAGCTGGTAAAAATCTTCAATTTCTTCATCTTTGGCTTTAGTGGTTGGTGGATAAATTTGAATAACAGTAGTATTAACTGGTCTTCCTTGTAGGCATATGGATATTATCCTATCACTGACAGCATTATACTTCAGGATAGATCTTGAAATGTTCTTTTTGACAATGAATGCAACACCATTCCTCTTCAAGTTGTCATTCCCAGCATAGTAGACCATGTGATTATCCCATTCAACACAACCAATACCTGTCCATTTCAGCTCACTAATGCCTAGAATATTGATCTTTACACATTCCGTTTCATTTTTAACGATTTCCAATTTTCTTAGATTCGTACTTTGCACATTCCAGGTTCCGATTATTAATGAATATTTGGAGCTGCTTCTCATTTTGAGTGGTGCCACATCAGCAAATGAAGGTCCAGAAAGCTTTACTCCATCCACTTCATTAAGGTCAACTCTACTTTGAGGAGGCAGCTCTTCCCCAGTCATATTTTGAGTGCCTTCCAACTCAGGGGTTCTATCAGACAACGTTCTGCTGCTGTTCATATGGTTCTCACCGGCTAATTCTTTTCAAAAGTAGACCACCGGGTCCTTCTTCCTACTCTTTCTTAGTCTGGATGCTCAGCTGAAACCTGTCCACCATGGATGACCCTGCTAGTATTTGAATAGCAGTGGCATAGCTTCCAGCACCACAGCAACATGCAAGCCCCCACAGTACAACAAACTGACAGACACATGGGAGGTTGGTTTTATAGGCCTGTCTAGTCTTTGGCTGAAGGGTGAACTTCAGGACTGACTTCAGTACTAAGTTCAAAGGGTGTCTGGGAGCCATACTCTGGAGGTTTCTTTCCAAACCAGTAAGTTTGGTCTTTTTTGTGTGTTTGAATTTTGTTCTACATTTTTCTCCAGCTCTGTTCAGGACCTTCTATTGTGATCCCTGTCAGAGCAGTTGGTGGCGGTAGCCAGGCACCATCCAGTTGTACTGGACTCAGTCTGGTGAAGGTTGTGGTAATTGTGGTCCATTAGTCCTTTGGAGTAATCTTCCCCCTGTGTCTTTTATTCTTCATTCTGTACTGTTCATTTTTAACATAACACAAAGCCTATTTTCTTTTTACTTTGTGTTTCCCAGGTCAGGGATGCTAACTTACACCTCTTTTTACTCCTAGAGTCGTTGTTCAGCCTAGAGTTACTGGGGAGGATGTTGTATGCTGCGATTCATAATACCCTAAAATGTAGGCCCCACAGGGACAGGCATTGTTTGTTTTATTTGCTGGTATGTCCTCAGTGCTGAAGAGTGCCTGGTATGCAATCAGGAGTCCAATTTCAGAATGAATGAATGGAATTGAATCAATCAATACGGGTGCACTGGGACTGTGTGATTGATGTAAGATTGCAAGAGCTGGATTCTGGGGAGGCTTCACACTCTGCCACCTCTTGCATCCCCTACTGCAGGACCAGGCTCTGCAGAAACCTCTGTAGAACTCCCTTGTGGAGCTGCGATTCCTGAGCCTCCTAGAGCTTTTCAGTGGCTCCAGACCTTATCATAAACCACTGGTGCTCACAGGCAAATGCCAGGCATGGTTTACTCAAGAGGGACTCCAGAGCCTACCGAATCCTGGCTGAGCCAGTGTAATCTCACTCCAGAAACGTCTGCCTCCTTCCTCATCATCCTCCCAGTGGTGCCGGGTCTTCCACTGGATCAGTGTCAGGGAGATGCTGTGAGTCACAGTGGACTTACAGAGAGACAGTGTCTTAGTCACCTAGTGCTGCTAATTCAAAAATACCACAAGTGGATGGCTTCAACAAACAGAAGTTTATTCTCTCACAGCCTAGTAGGTTAGAAGTCCAAATTCAGGGTGCCAACTCCAGGGGAAGGCTTTCTTTCTCTGTCAGCTCTGGAGGAATGTCCTTGTCATCGATATTCCCTTGGTCTAGGAGCTTCTCTGTGCAGGAACTTGAAGTCCTAAGGACTCACTCTGCTCCTGGCGCTGCTTTCTTGGTGGTATGAGGTCCCCCTGTCTCTCTGCTTGCTTCTCTCTTTCATATCTCAAAAGAGACTGACTTAAGACACAATCTAATTTTGTAGATCTCATCAATATAACTGTCACTAATCCATCTCATTAACATCATAGTGATAGGATTTACAACACATAAGAAAATCACATCAGATGACAAAACGGCAGACAATCACACGATACTGGGAATCATGGCCAAGCCAAATTGATACACATATTTGGGGGGTACACAATTCAATCCATGACAAACAGGGTGTTTAATGTCCTTGCTTTCTTTTGTCCTCAGGTGTCCTGTCCCAGGAACAGCTACAGGAACCAGGACCTCAGGCAACGAGGTCTCCACAGACCCTCACCCTCACCTGAGCTATCACCAGTGACTTGGTCTCCAGCAGCTTTGGGGCTTGGAGCTGGGTGAGGCAGCACCCAAGGAGAAGCCTCTAGTGGATGGGAAGGGAGTTCGCTTTACAGCTCTGGGTGGTACAGAGAGTATGCCCCATTTCTCCAAGACTGACTAGTTATCAACCCAGACGCTGTCAAGAGCGAGTTTTCCCTGCAGCTGAGCTCCATGAGGCCGAGGACACCGCCTTGTATCCCTCTGTGAGAGACACAGTGAGGAGAAGTTAGTGGGAGCCCAGACACACTCCCTGCAAGGCAACAGGAGGGGCTGGGCTGCAGGGGAAGCTCAGGACCACAAAGCACAGGGCCTGTTGTGCACGCGATTCCAACTCATAGAGACTAAGTAGGACAGAGCAGAACTGCCAATAGATTTTTTTAGGCTGTAACCTTTATGGAAGCAGGTCGCCAGGTCTTTTCTCCTGCAGAGTCAAGTACTTAACCATTGAGCCACCAGGGCTCCATCACAGGGCCTAGAATCAGGATCATGGGCAGAGTTTAGCAAAAAATGGAATTTCCTGTTGTGTCTTCAGTTGGTTTTGTTCCAACCGCTCAGCAACAGATTCACAGGAAACCCTATTTACAGTTTAAAGGGTTGTATTATTTTCCGTTAACTTCAAACAAAAAATTACTTGTTTCTTCACAACCTGTAGTGGGACGTGCACACAGCCATCAGTCCCATGCTACCTCAACAAGGATAACTTCTAAACAGTTCATATTGTGATGAAGGAAAAGCAACTTGCTTTTAGGTTGTCATTAGCTTTGAGAATTGTCTCTCTTTTCCAGAAAAGCAGCTTTCCCATGTATGCCTTTTCCACCTGTGGATCTTCTGTGTGTTTTTTTTTTTTAATTGAGGTAAAATTTACATAACATTAAATTAACTCTTTTAAAGAGGACAATTCAGTGACATTTAGTACATTCTCAATGTTGTCCAACCATCAAATCTATCTAGTTCCAAGACATTTTCATCACCTCAAACAGAAACCCTGAGCCCATTAAACATTCACTCCTCCTCCCCCCACCCCGAAGCTTTGTGTTCCTGAAACCACTGAAATGCCAGCCTTGGGAGACGTGGATCAGTCTCAGGCCTGTGTCAGATGAACAGAGGCTTCTGGGATCCTAAGTAGAAGTTTATGTTTCTCTGTACGTGGGCTGGTGTCCTAACGTGCCTCTAGGACAAGGAAATCGCTCTGACGTGTATCTTGAGACCATTAACACCAGTCTTCCCCCAAAGGCCCTTGCTTCTCTTTCTTTTGAATAGAGGGAGGCATACATACTAGTTAGCTCTTGGCATTGATAATTTTTTTTTAATTTTAATAAAAAATAATACATCTTGATTTAAAATAAGACACTATTTAGAAATTCCACATTTCTGGAGAAAATAGAGCAAAGATTTGTGCATATGGCTGAAGTCAGGGGGAAATAATAAAGGAAGCATTAAAACTTATATATAAAAAATCAGACACAAAGGACAAATATTGTATGATTCCACTTATATGGACTATCTAAAACCCAAAACCCAGTAGAGCAGGCAAATGGGGAGAAACAAAAGTAGATTCTCGGTCACCAGGAGTTGGAGGGGAGCGGTGTTAATTGCTTAACGGGTACTGAGTTTGTTTGGGGTGAAGAAAAGTTTTGGAAATAGAAAGTGGTGAGTGATGTTTTCACAACATTGTGAATATAATTAAAGTCACTGAACTGTACAGTCAAAAAGTTAAAATGGCAAATTTAATGTTATATGTATTTTACCATAATAAATTTCTTCAAAAACTTTTAAAATTTATATATGTGTAATATAAAATTCAAGCCCAATAGACAGCCTTTGAAAAATAGAAAAAGAATGTGAATAAGGCCCTCTGTGAAATGTAGTGTGTCTCAGGGCGAGAGTGGAGGGCCTGGGGGCCTGAGTCAGGGGCTATCAGGGCCTCGCCCATCAAATAGGTCTTTAAACAGTTCATGTCTAGACTTAGAGGGAAGAAAACCATGTGAGGCACCTCTGATTGTCTAACTTAAATTGCTCTTTCAGAAGGAATGCTTGAAGAAGAGAAGGTTTGTGTGGGGTAAAAAATTACTGCACCCAAAGGGTTCGGCCTTTGTCACTGGTTCCTGGGAGGTAGCCTCTGTTGTTGTTAGGTGCCTTCCAGTCAATTCCCACTCATAGCCAGACCACGTAGGACAGAGCAGAAGTACCCTAAAGGGTTTCCAAGGATCAACTGGTGGATTCAAACTGCTGACCTTTTGGTTAGCAGCAGAGCTGTTAACCACTGAGCAACCGGGGCTCCAGGCAACCTCTACCATTGCCATCAAGTTGATTCTGACTCAAAGTGACCCTATAGGACAGGGTAGAACTGCCCCATGGGGTTTCTAAGGAGCAGCTGGTGGATTCGAACCCCATACCTCTTGGTTAGCAGTGGAGCACTTAACCACTGAGCCACCAGGGCTCCAGGTAACCGCTACCCTCTAGACCCTTGGAATTTCCCGAGTGATCAAGTTATGGGAGTGTCTTTGTTATTCACACACCTTACAGGTTATGCTAGCAAAGCCGGAAAGGAGGGGACTGGAGATTGAGTTAAATCACGTGACCAGCGATTCAATCAATCATGCCTGTGAAATGAAACCCCATGAAAGCTCCGGACACTCAAGCCCGTGGGCCAGTACCTCATTCCCCTGGGCAGAGAGACACAGGGAGCAGACGAGAGGTCAGTTGGCCCACCGCCCCTTCCAGACCAGGGTCGGGCTCAGCTTGGTGGGGGGGGGGGAGCGGGGCAGATGAGGCTGATCTGTGCCAGCCACAGCCCCTCACAGGCTGCCCCAGTCCCCACGGTGGACCCCGTGGACGGGCCTCACAGGCCGCCCCAGTCCCCACGGTGGACCCCGTGGGCGGGCCTCACAGGCTGCCTCAGTCTCCACGGTGGACCCTGTGGACGGGCCTCCCAGGCCGCCTCAGTCCCCACGGTGGACCCCGTGGACGGGCCTCACAGGCCGCCCCAGTCCCCACGGTGGACCCCGTGGACGGGCCTCACAGGCCGCCCCAGTCCCCACGGTGGACCCCGTGGACGGGCCTCACAGTCTGCCCCAGTCCCCACGGTGGACCCCGTGGGCGGGTCTCACAGGCTGCCTCAGTCTCCACGGTGGACCCTGTGGACGGGCCTCACAGGCTGCCCCAGTCCCCACCGTGGACCCTGTGGACGGGCCTCATAGGCTGCCCCAGTCCCCACAGGGACCCCGGGAACAGGCCTCACAGGCCGCCCCAGTCCCCACCGTGGACCCTGTGGACGGGCCTCACAGGCTGCCCCAGTCCCCACCGTGGACCCTGTGGACGGGCCTCATAGGCTGCCCCAGTCCCCACAGGGACCCCGGGAACAGGCCTCACAGGCCGCCCCAGTCCCCACCGTGGACCCTGTGGACGGGCCTCACAGGCTGCCCCAGTCCCCACCGTGGACCCTGTGGACGGGCCTCACAGGCTGCCCCAGTCCCCACAGGGACCCCGGGAACAGGCCTCACAGGCCGCCCCAGTCCCCACCGTGGACCCTGTGGACGGGCCTCACAGGCCGCCCCAGTCCCCACGGTGGACCCCGTGGACAGGCCTCACAGGCCGCCCCAGTCCCCACGGTGGACCCCGTGGACGGGCCTCACAGTCTGCCCCAGTCCCCACGGTGGACCCCGTGGGCGGGTCTCACAGGCTGCCTCAGTCTCCACAGTGGACCCTGTGGACGGGCCTCACAGGCTGCCCCAGTCCCCACCGCGGACCCTGTGGACGGGCCTCATAGGCTGCCCCAGTCCCCACAGGGACCCCGGGAACAGGCCTCACAGGCCGCCCCAGTCCCCACCGTGGACCCTGTGGACGGGCCTCACTGGCTGCCCCAGTCCCCACGGTGGACCCTGGGGACGGGCCCCTGGCAGAGCTGAGGCTCGCGCGCCCTCTGGTGGCCGTCCTGTGGTATTGCAGTCTGCCAGAACCAGGGTCCTGGGGAAGCACCTGCGTGGTCCCCTGGCAGGTGGAAAGGTCAGCAGTGTCGGTGACAGGGCCAGGGGTCCGCCTGTGACTTCCGCCAGGACTGACGCTCCCTTTGGGTTCGACTAAGAGTCGGAATCGACTTGACTGCGACGGGTTTTGGCTTCGAGGTTCGACCTGCGGCCGCGTCGGCTCAGTCAGGGCAAGGGTCAGGACCCAGTTCCGGCCCAGGTGAGCAGGTTCGTCCACAGCCCTCAGAGGGTTGTCAGTCCTTCCGCCAGACAGGGCTGATGCTCCTGGGCAGACAAGCTCTGTAGGCAATTCCACCAGGAAAAAAAGTCCCCTCCTTTCCTCCCAACCACTCCCGCTCTTTGCCAAGTCCCAGGGTAACATCACTTAGTGGGAGCCCACCCTGACCAAGCCCCACCCCCAGGTCCCTTGTTGTAACACTCCCCACCACACCCCCACCTCCACCCAGCCCTGCCCTCCTCTCTCCTGCCCTCGCTCGCGGCCACACTCAGCCGTGTGACATCTGTCTTCCCACAGACACAGGCCTCTCCTGCTGCGAAGTGGAAGTCAGCACCGAGAGACACCCGGGGTCCTCAGGTGAGTGTCCTTCTGGACACATGCAGGCATATCTGCAGTTTACAAAGCAGAAATACAGGACCGTCCTGTTTTATCACTTGTATTTTCACTCCCTATTTTATACTGTGGACTCGACTTCCCCTCAGGAAGTACAGCCTCACTCCATCCTTTCACAAAAATAACCACTCGCTGCCCAGTGGACTCCGGGGATCCCGTGTGTGTCAGAGTAGAACTGCGCTCCACAGGGTTTTCAATGGCTGTGACCTTTCAGCAGTAGGTCACCAGGCCTTTCTTCCAAGGCACCTCTGGGTGAACTCAGTCCTCCAGCTTTCAGTTAGCAGCTGAGCGTGTTAAACATTTGCACCTCCCAGAAACTCCATGAACCGGGTTATTGCCTTGTGTGCAACCACTTGCTGATCGACTTCTAAATTGTTTCAAACATTTTCACCATTATATGAGCACCAACACTGATTAATTTTCGTGAAGAAAGTATTTCCCGGAGCAAACATACACAAGGAAATTCCTCAGTTCTCCATGCCTGCAGTTAAACTGTTTCTGTTCTCCATTTTCATTCTTAATTCAAAAAACATAATTAAATTCCTTTCTACATGAATTTTAAAAGGAAGACTTGATTCAAGGGCGAGGGTCTCTCCATGTCAAATTGCACCAATTGATGGCTCCTGTCATTGTGAATTTTCTCTTGTGGCTGTTATTACAGCCAAAGGTAACTCTCCTTAGTAAAATTTTGCAGAATTGAGTCAGGAGGACTTGGTTGCCATCAGTTTTTAGTCAAAATAGATGCCACCATGTGCAGTTTTAGACTCAGTAAGTTGTAAAATGCATTGATTATTTTATCAGCTATATTCCTTTTCAACTTAATAAAAGGTTGAATGTTTGGTTTTTGAGACTTCCAGTTAAACAGAGAGGATTGAACACATGTATTTGATAACGTTCCCTCCCAAAATCCCATTAAAATAAGAAAAATAACAAGAATGTCAAGAGTTTTCCTGGTTCTTTCCATATACCAAGCCCTGTCCTAGATGCTTCATAAAGAACTCATGGCAAACCCACAGTAACTACTAGGACCCCAGGGGAAATCGAGGCACAGGAAGGGTAAGTAACTAGCCAAGGTCCCACAGCCAGTAGCACCAGAGCCAAGATTTGAAGGGTTAAGTGCACGTAACCCTTACAGTAAACTAACAAGAGCACAGAGAATGAGAAAAAATACAATGGCAACGAAATTTTGGAAACTACAAAGCAAGTGGAGAAGTGGTCATTGACATAAAAACTAAAATCTAAAAGCAACCTGATTTATGCTGCAGCTCCTCACACAAACTCCGCACCTGGAGGAAGAAGAAGCCTTGGGCAGAGGAGGTGCCTCTGAGGTTGCAAGGGAGGAACAAGGGGAAAAGAGCACCAGGAGCAGTTAGACCCAGATGCTCTCCCCAGTGCCGTGCAGCTGGGTGGCTCCCCCACTTCTATGCAGAAGACACGGGGCTCCAACTAAGGACGGAGACGCAAGACTAGCTCAGAGTCTGAAGACCGTGATACTAAGTAGCCGCGGCAGGCAGCACTTGAGCATTTATGAAGCACCAGACACTGCTCAGTCCATGAAATCCTCACAACCACCCCAGGAGGCCTATGCTGTCATCCTCGCTGTTAAAGGAAGAAACTAAGACTGAAAGAGGTTAAGGAACTTGCCAAGGGTATGTAGTTGGAAAGGGGCACAGGTGGAATTTGAACCCATATCCAATTGCGAGACCCAGGTCCCCTTCCCCAACTTGGGTCCAAGATGGCAGGCAGCCAGGTCCATACCCTGAGCAGACAATTGGAAGCTTGCTCCCCGGGGAGACTGAATAGCCCAGGAGATGAGACCAGCAGATTCAACAGTTGGGGGACCCCAAAGGAATGGCCATCCAAGTGCACACACAGCCAAGTTTTCCTGCCAACAGGCCCCACCTACTCATTTGGAATTGTGATCAGCTCTCAGTGTCACTTCTTAAATCTGAATAGTGGCCAAGGTCATTGGGCTTTTGAGGAAAGCCTCGAACAAAAAAGATATGGATGAAAACAGCCCAGAGGGGGGAAAAAAAGAACTCACAGAAACTGAGACAACGCAGAGAACAGATGAACACTTCAAACAAACCAAAAACCAACAGAGATAAAAGGAAGAGACTGCATCCCTGAAACAAGCTCAGAGGCTATTTTCATAAAAGGAAGATTCATAGAACAAAGGCGATCTATCTCTCAGAAATCGGAATGTGAAGGCAGTAATGAGTTGAATATTTCAATGGAAAGTTTGAAAGATGAGGTGGAGGAAATTTCCCAGGAAGTAGCACAAAAAAGATACAAAATATGAGAAAAAAGGGAAATTGTAGAATTCATTCAGGACGGCTAATAGTCAAAAAAAATAGAAGTAACAGAAAGAGGGAACATGAATAATGGAGGAAAAGAAATTACCAAATAAATCATTCAAAAATCTTCCCAGCACTGCAAAATAAGAGCTCTCAGGCTGAGAAGTGAAAGATAGTAAATGATAAAAACATTGACACCGATGGTTTCATAAATTCCAGAATACTGGGCACAATGAGAAGATACAAAAGCTACTGAAGAGAGAAAAATGGATTGCATACAAAAGGTCTGGGCATTAAATCTGTGAACCCCAGAAGCTAGACAACAGTGAAGAATGCCCTCAGAACACCAAAGAAGAGTGTTTCCAATCTAGACTTCCATATTAGTGAAATTATCAATCAAACATAAGGTTTCAAAAATTTTGTTGTTGTTGTTACTTGCCATTGAGTTGGCCCAACTCATGGTGCCCCTGTACAATGAAACAAAATATTGCCCAGTCCAGCATCCAAAAAAAATGTGAAATGGTAATATTTCGTTATTTGTGTACTTTCCATAATTTAAAAAAAAAATTAGAAGAAAGCAAAAAAAACCTCCCAGGCACCTTCAGAAAGCTATTAAGAGGCCGTGTTCCACCAAAAAAGAGACAGTAAACAAAGAAAGAGGAAGACACAGCTAGAAGAAACAAGGGATCTCAGGTAAGAGAGAATCAAAATTAGCCCCAGGAATATGGCATGGAGCAAGCAGCAGCCTAGAGTTCAGCAGTCCAAACTGGTACCCGACTGGGGTCTGTGCCCTGGAGCAGTCAAGCCAGTGAAACATACCCTAACCCTAACTCCAAGTCAGAAAGGAAGAGAAAGTTTTATTAGGAGGTGATATCAACAGGGGGCCCCAACTGAAATGCAGGCAGTCGTTCATGGATTCCCCCAAAAGTAATTTTTACATCATTTTGGCAAGGAGTACCTAATGTTTTTAAGCATGTAGTGCACAGATGGTTATATACATCACAAAACAACTACAAGAAACTCTTTATTAAACTAAGGATATGCACGTCGGACATCTAGACTCTAATCTGTATGTTCGTAGCAGGCTGAAAAAAAGCTTACGTAAGAATCTCTCAGCTAGTGGAACTGGCCTGCCAAGTTCACTCTGACTGAGATAAGGAGCAAGAAAGTAAGTTGCACATCAAAAGCGCCAGGCAGCCTTCCTAGCTGCTGTCTTGCAGGCTAAAGGCCATTTCTCAAAAGAACAAAGAAGAGGAGCGATACCAAGGCCACGGGAGCTGAGAGGGCTCCACACTCCTTTGGAAAGAGACCATTGCAGCTGGTGCAATAAAAAATGCTTATAGAGTATTTAGAGCATCGTTATTTTTATGGTGTTAGCTCTCAATCACCCGTTTTGAAAAGCAGAAAACCTGTTGCAAGGTATTGGGGTCACAATGTGGGAGCAAGAAGTTGGAGAGGCCCAGACAGGATGTCTCCAAGGGGAGAATGGTATAGACAGAGGACTGATGTGCTTGGACTTAATGGGAGGAGATGCCCACTTCTGGAAAGTCCAGGGCTCAATCTATGAAAACAAAGCAAACCAAACAAACAAAAGAAATCTATTAACTCCAGTGGAACCAAAACGCTGTACAAGAAGGAAATACAGTCAAGCACATGACATAGCCCTGCTGTGCACATGGACCCTGCTACACAAACGAATATAAGCACAAAGTGTTCATCTACCACAATCACGTACGTGGTTATTTTTAGAGGATGGGAGTGGGGACACAGACAAGAGGCAAAGTACAAGAACTAAATTGTCTTTCATGATACGAAGTCAGCGTAGTATTTAAAGCTGACAAATCATGAAGTAGCAGAGAAGCTCTTAATTTAGAAATATGGATATAAATACCAAAAGAAACAGCTAAAAGGGTTGAAAGTGACTGGCTCTGAGGAAAGGAAATCAAGGCTTGGGAAGATCAGGGCACAGATTCAAGAAGATGCACGAACCTCAGACCTCAGAGAGAAGAAATCCACACATTTTGGTGAAACTTCTGGAACTAAACCCAGTAAGAAAATTCTAAAGCAGTCAAAGAAAAAAAAAAAAAAAGGCACTTTATCTCAAAAAGGAGCAACAATTAGACATCTGACTTCTCAACAGAAACTAGGGGAGGCAAAAAGTAAAGGAATGATGTCTTCAGTGCTGAAGGAAAATAGCTGCCCAGTGAAAATATCCTTCAGGGATACAGGTGAAATAAAGACACTTGCAGACAAGCCAGCGCTAAAAGAATTTGTCACCAGCAGAAACCCCCAAGGCAATACTAAAAATTGTTCCTTAAAGAAAAGAAAAGTGATCCTAGATAGGTTGGAGATGTAGGAAGCAATGAAGAGCAATGAAAATGTACCCAGCTAAACGATGTCCAGGGCTGTGTTCAGCCATGAAAACAGGAAATCTGAGTAACAGTAAATTTGACACATGGTTGTTTTTGTTAGTTTCTGTTGAATCAACTCCAACTCATGGCAACCCGTGTGTTTCAGGGTAGAACTGCTCCATAGGGTTTTTATGGCTGTGAGCTTTCGGAAGCCGGTCACCAGGACTTTCTTTCAAAGCACCTCTGGGCATGTTCAAACCACCAACCTTTCAGCTAGTAGTTCAGCACTTAACACTTCGTGCCACACAGGGAGTACAAATTTAACACGTAGGAATTTATTTATCTCACACTCAGGAAGTGCAGCAATTGGCAGCTCAACACTGGTTTGGGGGCTCAGTGATGGCATCAGAAAAGCAGCTCCTTCCAGTTTCCCCGTCCTGAGAGGGTCGCTTTCATCCTCATTGCCACAAGATGGCTTCTGTATCACCAGGCATCTGGATCACATTCCAGTCAAGAAGAAAGAGATAAGGTCAAAGTTTGACGAAAAAACATTCTTTCCTCTGTTAGGCTTTGCTTTTGAACCTGGGAGTGACATCTTCCTCAGGGACTTCCACCTTTATCCTTTTGGCCAGAACCGCTACACTGCCAACCAGAGCTGCAGGAGAGGCTGGGATCTGAATGTTTTTATTTTCAGTTTCATTAGTGTGGGGAGGCAAGGGAGAAGGTGAATGGGCCATTTCTGCTGTAATTATCACTTAAGACAGAAGGCAAAAAGAGGTATTTCCAGACATGTGAAGACTAGGAGAATTTCTACCCACAAATCCTTTCTGTTTCAGGTAGGATAAAGGCTAGCTGTTTGTGTGGCAGAAAAAGTCAGTAAGAGACAGTGGCTAAAACAAGAGAGAAGTTCATGTTTCCCTCCCATGAACAAAGTGATGGGTTCAAACGGCCGATCTTTTGATTAGCAGCTGAGTGCTTAACCATTGCACTACCAGGGCTCCTTACACAAATCTATACACATGTTAAAATTCATAGAATTGTACGCTAAAAAAAGTTAATTTCATTGTATGCTAATTTTTTAAATACACTCTTTTAAAAAGACTAATCTATGGTGTCAGAAGTCAAAATAATGGTCTCTCTTAGGTTGGAAGTAATGACTGAAAGGCAGTAAGGGCCGGTTATATGGGGCTGTTCATTTCATGAAAATCCATTGAGCTATATGTACACCTATGATTTGTACACTTTCCTGTATGATCGCTACACCTCAGTAAAAAGTTACCTAAGAGGAGGTAGGAGGGGAAGGAGGCAAGAGAAGGCATAACAGAGAGGATGAACACAAAAGGAAGGAAAGAAGGGAGGGAGGAAGGGAGGGAGGGAGGGAGGGAGGGAGGAAGAAGAGGAGAAAGATGAAGGACAGTAGGAGAAAGGCAAAGACAAAGAGGAAAAAGAAAAGAAATAAGGAGGAAGAAGAGGTAGAAAACAAACAAACCAGTAGAAAAAAATGGATGGAAGGCATAAAAAGTAATTTTACAGGAGAGAAATTGAATATGGTCAAGACACATGTAAAGAGATGTTCACCATCATTTGAATCCAGAAAATATAAATCAAGACCCCAATGCAATACCATTTTGTACCATTTAGTTGGCAAAAAGTCTGATAGTGCCATGTATGGAAGAGGATGGGAATGTTAAACTTAAGGAGGCAACATCCCAGCATTCATTAATTGCACACCCTGGCATTTCACACCCTTGCCCATGTACAAAAAGAGACATGTACCTGAGTGTTCATAGCAGCGCTGTTCACATTAGCGAAATTTGAAAATTATCCAAATACCCATCAATGGGAACATGATTGAATAAAATGTAGAATATTCGTATATTGAGTTTTAACTGGTAATCATGATGAATAAAATAAGACAACAATATGGACGAATCTCAGCAATAAAATACTGAATTAGAAAAATAAGTCTCAGAGACTATGCATAGCATTATATACTTTTCATACAGTTAAAAACAACTAAAACCAAAAATATACATTTCAGAAATACATACAGATTCAAAAAGACTGTATAAAAAGGAAAGCAAGGGAATGGCACTCAAGATTCAGAGAGATGGTACCTCGAGCGACTGAGGCAGGGAATGGGTTGGTGGGAAGACCCACAGTTACATGGAGGTTATTGTCAAGATTGTAACTTTTGAATGAAGAAGACTAAAGACCCAAGGGAAAGATTAGTCCCAAGGACTAATAGACCACAACTACCACAACCTCCGCCAGACTGAGCCCAGAACTAGATGGTGCCCACTTACCACCACCAACTGCTCTGGCAGGGATCATAATAGGTCCCAGATAGAGCTAGAGAAAAATGTAGAACAAAATTCAAACTCACAGAAAAAGACCAAACTTAACTGGTTTGGAAAGAAACCCCCAGAGTATGGCCCCTGGACAGCCTTTTAACTCAGTACTGAAGTCACTCTTGAAGTTAACCCTTCAGCCAAAGATTGGACAGGTCTATAATGCCAACAATAACACACACAAGAGATGTGCTTCATAGTTCAATCATATATACGAGACTAAAGGGCACAGCAGCCCAAAAGCAAAGACCAGAAGGCAGGAAAGGACCGGAAAACTGGACAAATGGACACAGGGAATCTGGGGTGGAGGAGAAAGCATTGACACATCGTGGAGTTGGCAACCAATTAACAAAACCATTTGTATCTTAACTGTTTAATGAGAAACTAACTTGCTCTGTAAACCTTCACCTAAATCACAATTAAAAAAAAAAAAAGAGATTGTAGCTTTTGTTTGGGATGGTGGGTTTGCAGATGCCTATTACATTATTAAAAACAACTAAATACGCAAATAAACGTGGACCTAGTATGTACCAGTGAAGAGAGCATATTGTGAACCAAGGATAACGATTCCTCCAATTATGTGCAGCAATTAAAGGTTCAATTAAAAAATTTTGTAACCATAATATACAGGAGTCCTCCATATTAATAATACACACACACACATATCTATATGAATGGCCAATAAACATATGAGAAGATGTCAGCTTCATGTAATGCAAATCAAAACAAGTAAATTTTATGTCAGCTGTATCAGATACACAAAAATTGACAAGCCCGACCAGACCAAGTATCAGTGAGGTGGAGCAACTAGAACTCTCATGTACTGTTGGTGACAATGGAAGTCAGTCTGACTGCTCTGGAGAAATAATTGTGAAAAAGTCTAATACGGTGAAAAGGTGCATCAACCCTGCTCTTTCATGGTTGACCTCTCAGCAGCATCCAGGCCACTTCTCCTTCTGCACGCTCGCTTTTCTGTGCATCCCCTCTGTTGGTCCTCCACCTCTGAGGCTGCCACTCCTATCTTCTCCCTTACCCATCTTCTTGGCTCTCAGCTCTTGCCTCCAGCTGCCTTCCCTGAAAGGAATGGCTCTGCTCCAAGGTGCTCCATGTGCTAACTTGTCTATTTATGCACTTAAGCTCCACCCCCCAAGATGATCCTTTGTGGGCAGTGCCAAAACCAACCAAACCCACAGCCGTCATAGCAACCCTATATGACAGAGTAGAACTGCCCCATAGAGTTTCCAAGGAGCACCTGGCGGATTTGAACTGCCGACCTCTTGGTTAGCAGCTGTAGCACTTAACCACTACGCCACCAGGGTTTCCTTGTGGGCAGTACACTCCCTGAAATCCTGTGATGGGGTGGGGTTTTTTCCCCGTAGTCTCTCTCAGTTAAGTGACAGTTACGGAGTTTTTACAACAAGTCAAGCAAGTGACGATGTCGTTTTTTGGAACCCTGGTGGTACAATGGTTAAGAGGTAGGCTGCTAACCAAGAGGTCGGCAGTTCGAATCCACCAGCCACTCCTTGGAAACCCTATGGGGTAGTTTTACTCTTGCCCAGGTTTCATTGGGTTTTTGATGTGATTTTTCAGGCTGCCTTCTTTCTTCTGCCTGTGGCCATTAGCAATAAGGACCCCAGGAATGAAGAAGAAATGGCAGCCATTATAATTTGGGCAATTATTACTATGGCTTTTTTCTTCTGGGGTTATAAATTGGTGGATCACTATTATTTTACTGTACAAAATGAATCTGATAATGTGAAATTTTAAATATCATTTAAGATGAGTATGTTTAACTTTTGCCAAAATGTGCTTTTATTATTATGAGGCTATTTTCCCACAGAGAAGTTAAGTGTGATTTTGAATGGAGGATGATGGGTGAGAAATTTCAATGTTTTTTAATCTTTTTGAGTGATCCATTTTCTGTCTGCAGGAGAGTGGGCTGACTCTGACTTGTCTCCCACAAGCAGGTGAAGGCAGGTCTGGCCAGACCCCCACCATCCAGGAGAAGGGATGAGGGATACATGGTAGGTCCCTCACTCTTCACCAAGACGGGAGGGGTGGGTCTTTGGCCAGGGTGGGCCCTCAGGTGAGCAGTGCATGGTGTTCCCCAAGGACTCAAGGGTGGATTGAAGTTTTTGGACCGAATCACCTAGGGAGAGAAATGATTAGCATCATGATACAGAGTTGGAAATTGGATGCACTGTTCTTTGTTTAGGGACTTAAATATGGGCTGATTTTATGTAGAAGAATAAGCAATTGATCCTGATCCTAATCTTTGTATGGCCAAAGGCAGTTCAAAAGCCCAACACTTCTGCAGAAGATGAACTGAGACAAATTTGTGAAGTATTTGGTGCCTGCAAAATGTCTGATGCCACGTTGGAGCCTCCTGAGAAACGTCAGACGGAGGGTGGGCTTCCACCAGCTGTGTAATACAGCCGACTTGTATCTGCAGGACCCAGCTGGGCCCTCTACATTTCCCTCGGGGGCTTGCATGCTGATGTGGTTGATGCCTGCTGCTGTGAGTAAAAACGCCTTCTGTCTCTGACCCAGGAGTCTGTGTCTGGTAAGCTCATCCGTTTGCTTTCAAGTAAGGTGAAATCAAATTCCTGACCTGACTAGTCATGGTAACCCCATGTCCCGTTGCCAGAAATTGGTACAGGGGTTGTCATGAGAAATGGTTTCGGACCATGGAGCCTGAGAAGACACAGGCCAAGGACTTCTAAGAAAGATTTTCCTACCAATAGTAGAGAGAATCACAAGGATTTTGCCCCTTTCCTTCCTGCATTTGGATGCTGTTTTTGAGAGGTGGTGATGCTTGGTGCTGTTGGCCCCCTTGAAACCCTGTGGAGAGATGTCGCCAACCCACCAAGATGGCGGAAAAGAAAGACGGAAAGACCCTGAATCTTCCATGACATAGCAGAGCTGCTGATGCAAACCTAGAAGGGCTTGCCTCAAACTTCTCCCTAATTGAGATGACAAACGTCCTCATGGTTGCAATCTGTTCTTCACGCTCAGACACACCGTGGTCTTTGGTTATTGCCTCAGATCTTGACAAGGCAAGCTCCATGGGGGTCTGGAAGTGGGTCACTCTCGCCAGTACGGTTCAAGCTGGGAGAACTGCAGATCCCACCACCATGGATGGTGTCTGGCAGCTGTTAGTGTATTTAGAGATGGAGTTTTTTTTCTGACCCTTGATTGACTCTCTTGTCTGCAGAGGTCTGTAGGGAGGGACCATGGGAGAAGGAAGCACCTGAACTGCCTGGGAGGAGGGGGCGGCCAGGGTGGAAAGGCCCCTGATGATGTCAGCAGTGGGCTAGACCCATGGGAGTGGGTACTGCACTTGGAAACAGCCCCTTTGTCAGGACCATGACGGAAGCTGCCTAATTCCTCTCCCCACTTCTCTCACCCCGTCTTTTCTAAGGACTTGGCTGCACTCCATGCCTTCATTCCACCTTCCCACTCACCCTTCAACACCTTCAAGTGGAGCTTCCATCACAAGTGACTGAAACTGTTCTTGTCAAGGTTACCGATGCTGACTCAGTGAGTACTCCTCAGACCACATCTCACTCAGCATCTCACAGGCCTTCAGCACAGCTGACCACCACCCATCCTCCTCCTTCTGAGCCACCCGCCCATCTTCCTCCCCTGCTCCTTTCCAGCCTCCAGCCTGACCTCTGTAATGCCTACATAAGGAAACTCCAGTGAACACTCTGGATACAGAGCTTCCTGGTTAGTGAAAGACATCCGTGCTCAGGACGGTGACACACCCCTCGAGACATGGGAGTGCCACACTGGCAACCCTCCCAGACCTCCTACCATGTTTCTTCATTTGTATCTTTTTTGCTACAATAAAACAGTAATTGTACTTTCCCAAGTGTGTCATTCTAGCAAACTATCAAACCTGAGGAAGCAGTGGGAACCCCCAAATTTGTAGCCAGCAGGTCAGAACTGAAGATGTTTTCGGGACCCCCGAGCTTTCAGCTGGCACCTGAGGTCTTGGACAGTCTTGGCAACCTGGAGAACTTTAACGTGAGCTCTGACCTAGCTCTGGCGGTCAGGGTCAGAGGAAGAGCATTTGTAGTTGCTGTCAGAGAGAACATTTAGGGTGTGTGTTGGAGAAGACACACATTACAAAGACACTTCAGAAGCCATCCACCTCTCTCCACTCTCACCTGGATGGTACAGCGGCATCCCTTCTGGTCCCACTGGTCCCCCACAGCCATGCTGGTTCCTCTCACATTGGTTCCTGTAAAGGTTGGAATGACCTTCTCCAGTGTTACTCAAACCACATCAGTCCCAACCCTCCCGGGGCTTCCACTGCTCCAGAGCCCAAGGCCAAACCCCTTTCCTGGGCCTGGAAGGAAGGTCCCCTGGGATGGCTAGGCTGGAGTCTCTACCCTATCCCCAAGGGAGACTCCAGAGGGCAAAAACCTCAGGCACAAGCCTGACAATGGCCCCTGGGTTCCCAGCCCACCAAGGTCTGAGGCTGGAGCAGCAGTTCACACCAGAGAGATGTGGGGGTGGAGAACGGGGCATCCATGCAGATGCTCTCAAAAACGCAGTCAGGAGGGGCAGATTGTGAGGGCCACGAACATACAAGATGGGTCCTGCCTGCAAAGAACTCTGGGGAAGAAGCAGAGTCCCTGACCGAGCAGTGACCTGGGCCAAGAAAACACACACCAAACATCTGACTTCGTGGTAACATCAATTGGAACCCATTAACTAGTACAAAAACAACCCCATCCATAGTAGATTAGACATGTTTTTTCCTGGTCCCCTACATGTACTCTTGCACCTAAGCACTAGATATTCAAACCCACACCCACGCTGTCCTGCACGGACCCCTAACCAGGTGACTCAGCAACACTGTCCATCACAGGAATCTTGGTGCTGACCTCTGTCTATAAGTTCCCTAATAAAAGCTAGATCTGATCAACCCGGCTTTTTCTGCCTCTCTTTTTGGAATCGGATCTGTGCCCCCTGGAACGTCTCCTGTCACTGGTCCTGTGAGGTGCAACAAATGGTGCTGTGAGCAGGATTCCGGAAAAATGGGCTAAGAGAAGATTCCTAGGGGGAAACCCCTGTTTGGCCCCAGGCTTCAATGTGGAGGGCCTGTAGTAAGTCTGCCTGATGTCTGCAGACCCCTGAGGGAGTATGGGGACAGCCCCAAAACTCCCACAGGACTGGCAGAAATTATAGAAAAATTAAAGCTGATCAACCTGAGTAAGGATGGCTGCCATGCAGTAGCCAGCATGGAATGGCTGTTATTCTGGGTAGTGGGGCAGAGCAGTTAGAAACAGAAGCAAAGATTAGAAAACTTGAAGAAGAGCTAAGACTACCAAGGAATATTAGAACTGCTTTTATGTTGGTTACTGACTTCACTGGAAAAACACAACAAAAGAAAAATAATTGCGAACAAGGAGAACCTTCAGCTCTTCCCTTAGAAGAGAAAAAGGGGCTGGAGGAGCAGCCAGGAAGAAAGTTCCTTTGTCCTCTCCCCTGTCCCGTGAAAACCTGGCCAAGGTTCGGCGCAATGTAAGGCCATTCGGGGCGCCGGGGAGGTTGGCTGACGTTGGAACTGAAGGTACTTTGATTCTTGGTAATCCACATAAAATTGCAGGTCACCTTTTGAGTTTATATTTCTCCTATTCCTGAAAATATACTGGGCATTGACACCTTGCCCAGAGCCTCCAAAAAAAACAAGAGAGTGTTCTGCTTGGCTTGTGGGCTAAGAGTATAAAACCAGTTCTTGAGGGTTGGACTAAGTGGTAGAAAATCTCCAAACTATAATGGATTTGGAAAAAATGTAAATTATTACTCAGGCCCAAAGCCCTTACAATGGCCCATTGTGGCCTGTTTCTAAGCTGGAAGGTATGTGGAAAATGAAAGTAAATTACCAGAAACTCCTCCTATTCTGGAGCAGCTGACTACCTATTCAAGAGACTATCATACGGTTTCAGATTCAGCAAATGCCATTTTCAGTATTCCCCTCAGCCAGACTGTGAGGGACATGTTTGCCTTCAAGTGGAAGAAAAGGCAATGGACTTTCCAAGTACCACCCCAAAGATATTTGCATAGCCCTACAATTTGTCATGGCACGGTAGCTCAAGATTTAGCTGCTATCCCCTTCTCAGAGGGGGTACACATGGAACATTATGTAGATGGTATCAAGTTAACCTCTAACGATTTGAGTCTTTTGCAAATGGCAACCAATCTAGTAGTAGAACACCTCCAACAATGAGGATGGGCTATAAACCCACAAAAAATACAGGGACTGGGGCTCACAGTCAAATTTCTAGGAGTCATCTGGTCGGGTGAGATTTGAGTCCTGCCTGCCGTGTTACAGATAAAATCACTGCCTTTCCCCATCCCTAGAGTGTTAAAGAAGTACAAGCTCTTGTGAGGTTATCAGGATGTTGGGAAGCCTGTCTCCCACACTCGGTTCAGCGCCTTCAATCACTCTATAGACTGATGAAAAAGGGAACTACCTGGGACTGGGAAACCTCACACTCAAGCCAAAGCACTAGCGCAACAAGCCCAGGCATTAGAGGCCTTAGAGGAAGGGGTGCCTTTTGAATTAGAAATCACTGTTGCGGAGGATGGCATGGGTTGGGCCTTGCGGCAGGGGACAAGTAAACAGGGGCAGCTATAGGGCTCTGGTCGCAGATATTCAATGGTGCAGTGACATGCTACACCTTGATAGAAAAACTATTCTTGGTCGTGTACAATGTATTATTGCAAACAGAAGCCCTCAGCAGAGAAGCACAAGTGGAAGTTAGAACAGGATACCCTATCACAGGTTGGGTAGAGAGTCTCCTTGCCAGGCCACACTCAGCAGCACCTTGGTAAGGTGGCTTGCCTATTTGCAACAACATGGTAAACTGTCCTCTAGCTTCCTCTCTGAAGAGTTACAGGAATACTTGGGATCTATCAGATTTACACAGGCTCACATGTGTGGATACCTACAGTGGGGTACTCCAAGCTTTCCCTACTATAAGAGCCAATCAGACTGCCTCCTTTTTAGATTTGGAAAAATGAATACCCATGTATAGCACTCTTAAAGAAACTAACAGACATTATTGAATATCACATGCAAGTAAAACTTTGCTGAAGATAATTCAGAAGCGGCTGCAGTAATTCATCAACTGGGAACTGCCAGAAATTCAAGCCAGATTCAGAAGAGGACACAGAACCAGGGATATCATTGATGATGTCAGATGGATCCTGGCTGAAAGCAGAGAATACCAGAAAGATGTTTACCTGTAGTTTATTGACTATGCAGAGGCATTCGACTGTGTGGATGATAACAAACTATGGATAACACTGCGAAGAATGGGAATTCCAGAACACTTAATTGTGCTCATGAGGGACCTGTACATAATTCAAGAGACAGTCCTTTGAACAGAACAAGGGGATACTGTATGGTTTAAAATCAGGAAAGGTGTGCATTGGGGTTGTATCCTTTTACCATACCTATTCAATCTGTATGCTGAGCAAATAACACAAGAAGCTGGACTATGAGAAGAAGAATGCAGCATCAGGATTGGAGGACGACTCATCAGCAATCTGTGATATGCAGTTGACACAACCTTGTTTGCTGAAAGTGAAGAGGACTGAAGCACTTACTGATGAAGAGCAAAGACCACAGCCTTCTGTATGAATTACACCTCAACATTGAGAAAAGAAAAATCCTCCCGGCGGTCACGGTCCCCAAACCTTCTGTTGGCCCAGGATAGGAGCCATTCCTGAAGACAACTCATCAGACACGGAACGGACTGGACAATGGGTTGGAGAGAGATGCTAATGAAGAGTGACCTACTTGTATCAGGTGGACACTTGAGACTGTGTTGGCAGCTCCTGTCTGGAGAGGAAATGGGAGGGTAGAGGGGGTTAGAAACTGGCAAAATGGTCACAAAAGGAGAGACTGGAAGGAGGGAGCGGGCTGACTCATTAGGGGGAGAGTAAATGGGAGTATGTAGTAAGGTGTATACAAGTTTGCGTGTGAGAGACTGACTTCATTTGTAAACTTTCACTTAAAGCACAACAAAAATTATTTAAAAAAAAAAAAAAAAGAAAGAAAAATCCTCAGAACTGGACCAATAAGCAACACCATGATAAACGGAGAAAAGTTTGAAGTTGACAAGAGTTTCATCTTACTTGGATCCACAATCAACACCCACAGAAGTAGAATTCAGGAAATCAAAAGACGTGTTGCATTGGGCACATCTGCTGCAAAAGACCTCTTTAAAGTGTTGAAAAGCAAAGATGTCACCTTGAGGACTAAGGTGGGCCTGACCCAAGCCATGGTGTTTTCAATCACCTCCTATGTATGTGAAAGCTGGACGATGAATAAGGAAGACCAGAGAAGAACTAACTCTGAATTGTGGTGTTGGCCAAGAATATTGAATATATCATGGACAGCCAAAAGAACAAACAAATTTGTCTTGGAAGAAGTACAAACAAAATGCTCCTTAGAAGCAAGGATGGTGAGACTACATCTTACATACTTTGGACATGTTACCAGGAAGGATCAGTCCCTGGAGAAGGACAAGATGCTTGGTAAAGTAGAGGGTCAGCAAAAAAGAGGAAGACCCTCAACAAGATGGATTGACACAGTGGCTGCAACAATGGGCTCAAGCATATCAATGATTGTGAGGATAGTGCAGGACCAGGCATCGCTTCATTCTGTTGTAAAAACAGTCGTTATGAGTCGGAACTGACTCAACAGCACCTAACAACAACAACAAAGAAATCAACAGTAATCAACAGTCTCACTTTACAAGGGTTTAAACAGAAGGTATAGACGAGCACTTTCACCTACTTTATATACTCAGGTAACAGGATTATCTGGAAGAAAAAATAGTCTCCCTAAGGGACAAATAAAAACACTGACTGGCTTGCCTACCTTGCACCATTGAGTGATTGTTTTGTCCAAAGGTATGATAGCGTTAAATAAAGTTCCTGCTATGGCAGGGAGAAGAAGCCCGGATGGCAAAGTGGTTAAGTGTTCAGCAGCTAACTGAAAGGTCTGCAGATTTGCAGTTTGAATCCTCCAGCCACTTCTTGGGAGAAAGATGTGGCAGTCTGCTTCTGTAAAGATTTACAGCCTTGGAAACCCTATGGGGCAGTTCTACTGTGTCCTATAGGGTAGCTATGAATTGGAATCGACTCAACAGCAGTGGGTTTGGTTTTGGATTTGATGGGAGGGAGATACTCATTTGAACAATTAGGTAGTGAGTCACCCCCAGGTCATGACATAATTCAAGCTGGATTCAGAAGAGGACATGGAACCTGGGCTATCATTGCTGATGTCAAGTGGATCCTGGCTGAAAGCAGAGAATACCAGAAAGATGCTTACCTGTGTTTTACTGACTATGCAAACTATGGATAACATTGTGAAGAATGGAAATTCCAGAACATGTAATTGTGTTCATGAGGAACCTGCGCATGGATCAAGAGGCAGTTATTCGAACAGAACAAGGGAATACTGAGTGGTTTAAAGTCAGAAAAGGTGTGCATCAGGGTCGTATCCTTTCACCATACCTATTCAATCTGTATGTTGGGCAAATAATACAAGAAGCTGGACTATATGAAGAAGAACAGGGCATCAAGATTGGAGGACTCATTAACAACCTGCGTCACGCAGATGACATAACCTTGCTTGCTGAAAGTAAAGAGGACTTGAAGCACTTACTGATGAAGATCAAAGACCACAGCCATTACAAAGACCATTACACCTCAACATAAAGAAAACAAAAAATCCTCACAACTGAACCAATAAGCAACATCATGGTAAATGGATAAAAGATTGAAGTTGTCAAAGATTTCATTTTATTTGAATCTATACTCAATGCCCATGGAAGCAGCGGTGAAATCAAACAACTCATTGCATTGGGTAAGTCAGCTACAAAAGACCTCTTTAAAGTATTAAAAAGCAAAGAAGTCAACTTGAAGACTAAGGTGCACCTCAACCAAGCCATGGTGTTTTCAATGGCTTCATACGCATGTGAAAGCTGGACAATGAATAATGAAGACTAAAGAAGAATTGATGCATTTGAATTATGGTGTTGGCAAAGAATATTGACTATACCATGGACTGCCAGAAGAACAAACAAATCTGTCTTGGAAGAAGTACAATCAAAATGCTATTTAGAAGCAAGGATGGTATTTCATCTCATGTACTTTGGACATGTTATCAGGAGGGATCAGTCCCTGGAGAAGGCAAGTACAGGGTCAGCAAAAAAGAGGAAGACCCTCAACAAGATGGACTGACACATGGCTGCAACAATGGGCTAAAGCGTAACAACTGTGAAGATGTTTCATTCTGTTCTGCACTGGGTCGCTAGGAGTCATCAACATCTTTAAGAGACTAACCAGACTTGAGAACCAATTTAGAAAACTCACTGTTAAAATTTTGTTTCTCTAGAACCACTCTTGATACCAAATGTCTTAGGCTGGGTTCTCTAGAGAATCAAAACCAGTGAGTGTATAGAGAGAGACTTGTATTAAGCAAATGGCTTACAGAGCTGTAGAGGCTGGAACAACCGAAGTCCGTGGGTCAGGATAGAGGCCTCTCCTGACCTGATTCACATAGCCACCGGAGCTGGCAAATCCAAGATCAGCAGGTCAGAGAGCAGTGCTCTTTTTCACAGGCTGTGAAGATGGACAAATCCGAAAATTGGCAGACAAGACCTCAAGTAAGCTGCTATCTGTAGTTCCAAGAACCAGAAGTCAGATGCACAGGAGCCTGCTGCAGGATCCAGAGTGAGCAAAAGCCCAGGAGCCTTGACAAATGTCCACTTATATTGGATGCAGGCCACACACCCAAAGCAACTCCTTTTCAACTGATTGGCTACTCACAGCAGATCCCATCATGGAAGTGATCACATTATATCAAATCTCATCATGGAAGTAATCACAACATCATATGACTGCCAAACTACATCATAACTGCCAAACCACTGAGAATCATGGCCCAGCCAAGTTGACACGCAATCTTAACCATCACAGTCACTGAGTCAGGACCGACTAGATGGCACCTAACAACAACAAATTTTAATAGAAAATAATGAATGTCATACTTATGTACCTGTTATGGATTGAATTGTGTCCCCCAAAAAAGTATGTCAACTTGGCTAGTCCATAATTCCCAATATTGTGTGATCGTCCACCGTTTTGTCATCTGATGTGATTTTCCTGTGTTGAAAATCCTACCTCTATGATGTTAATGAGGTAGGATTAGCGGCGGTTATGTTAATGAGGCAGGACTCAATCTACAAGATTAGGTTGTGTCTTAAATCAATCTCTTCTGAGAAACAAAAGAGAAAAGGAAGCAGAGAGGCAGGGGGACCCCATACCACCAAGAAAGTAGCACCGGGAGCACAGCAAGTATTTTGGACCCGAGGTTCCTGTGCTGAGAAGCTCCTAGACCAGAGGAATATTGATGACAAGGACCTTCCCCCAGAACTGAGAGAGAGAGAAACCCTTTCCCTAGAGCTGATGCCCTGAAATTGGACTTCTAGCCTCCTAAACTACGAGAGAATAAATTTGTTTGTTAAAGCTTCCACTTGTGGTATTTCTGTTATAGCAGCACTAGATAACTAAGACAGTACCTAATAAGTGTCTTTCTTCCTGCTAAAGGATAATTACTCACCCTTAATATTAGTAATACTATGGCTAAGACTGAGATTTTAGGAAATGTATCTCTTTGGCCTTGAACGACACCGAGCATGTACTGCCTGGCCTGAATGAAGACACTGCAGCCATGAGAAAGGTGGTGCTGGAAAACAAGATGGCTTTATACAGGAGCACTGCAGTGCAAGAGGGCACCTGCGCTTTACTTGAAACTGATAATGAAGCACCAGTAAATCACTGCCTTATACATTCACAAACAAACCTAGATAGAATTGAGCACCTGACAGTGGGTTGAGATCACAGGGTGGTTCTCTGGACGGGAAGCTTGATGGAAAAATTACTTTTTAGATTATTATGTATAAATATTGGTGGAATGTTTTGTTGTTATTTGCCTTTACTGTTGGGGTGGATTTTGCTTACAGTATTTTCCAAAATTGGGACTTAAGGCCCTGATAACATTACCCACACGTCTGTCAGTCTGTTGTACTGTGACGGCTTGCATGTTGCTGTGATGCTGGAAGCTATGCCACCGGTTTTCAAATACTAGCCAGAAAATGAGCCCCTCGGTTTGGAAGCTTTTCGAAATACAACGGGGGCAGAGCTGCCTCCTCAGAGTAGAGTTGACCTTAATGACGTGGATGGAGTCAAGCTTCTGGGATCTTCATTTGCTGATGTGGCACAACTCAAAATGAGAATGGAATAGCAGCAAACATCCATTAATAATCAGAACATTACGAACCCAGGAAAATTGGAAGTCATCAAAAATGAATAATTTTGCATAAACATTGATATTCTAGGCATTAGTGAGCTGAAATAGACTGGTATAGGCCATTTTGAATCGAAAAATCATATTGTCTACTATGCTGGGAATAACATCTTGAAGAGGAATGGCATTGCATTCATTGTCAAAAAGAGGATTTCAAGATCTATCCTGGAATACAACATTGTCAGTGACAGGAAAATATCCATATGCCTACAGGAAGACCAGTTAATACGACTGTTATTCAAATTTATGCACCAAACACTAAGGCCAAAGATGAAGAAATTGAAGATTTTTACCAACTTTTGCAGTCTGAAATTGATCGAACATGCAATCAATATGCATTGATAATTACTGGTGATTGGAATGCAGAAGTTGGAAACAAAGAAGGATCAGTAGTTGGAAAATATGGCCTTGATGATAGAAACGATGCTAGAGATCGAAGGACAGAATTTTGCAAAACCAACAACCTCTTCATTGCAAATACCTTTTCACCAACATGAACAGCGACTATATACCGGGACCTCACCAGATGGAATGAACACACAGGAATCAAATCAACTACATCTGTGGGAGAGACGATGGAAATGCTCAATATCATCAGTCAGAACAAGGCCAGGGGCTGACTGTGGAACAGATCATCAATTGCTCATACGCAAGTTGAAACTGAAGAAAATTACAACAAGTCGACGACAGACAAAGCACGACCCTGAGTATATCCCACCTGAATTTAAGGACCATCTCAAGAATAGATTTGAAGGGTTGAACACTAATGACCAAAGAACAGACGAGTTGTGAAACGACATCATACATGAAGAAAGCAAGAAGTCATTAAAAAGACAGGAAAGAAAGAAAAGACCAAAATGGATGTCAGAAGAGACTTTAAAACTTGTCCTTGAACGTAGAGAAGCTAAAGCAAAAGGAAGAAATGATGAAGTAAAAGAGTTGAACAGAAGATTTCAAAGTGGGGATGCAGAAGACAAAGTGAAGTATTATAATGACATGTGCAAAGACCCGAAGATGGGAAACCAAAAGGGAAGAACATGCTAGGCACTTCTCAAGCTGAAGGAATTGAAGAAAAATTCAAGCCTTGAGTTGCAATATTGAAGAATTCTAAGGGGAAAATATTAAACCACTCGGGAAGCATCAAAAGAAGATGGGAGGTACAACCACTTTGGAAATCGATTTGGCAGTTCAAAAAGCTAGAAATAGAACTACCATACAATCCAGCAATCCCACTCCTTGGAATATATCCTAGAGAAATAAGAGCCTTTACACAAACAGATATATGCACACCCATGTTCACTGCAGCACTGTTTACAATAGCAAAAAGCTGGAAGAAACCAAGGTGCCCATCAATGGATGAACGGAAAAATAAATTATGGCATATTCACACAATGGAATACTACGCATCGATAAAGAACAGTGATGAATCTGTGAAACATTTCATAGCATGGAGGAACCTGGAAGGCATTATGCTGAGTGAAATTAGTCAGTTCCAAAAGGACAAATATTTTATAAGATCACTATTATAAGAACTTGAGAAATAGTTTAAACTGAGAAGAAAACATTCTTTTGTGGTTACGCGATGGGGGAGGGAAGGAAGGTGGGAGAGGGGTATTCACTAATTAGATAGTAGATAAGAACGACTTTAGGTGAAGGGAAAGACAGCACACAATACAGGGGAGGTCAGCACAATTGGACTAAACCAAAATCAAAGAAGTTTCCTGAATAAGCTGAATGCTTCGAAGGCCAGTGTAGCAGGGGCAGGGGTCTGGGGACCATGGTTTCAGGGGACTTCTATGTCAATTGGCATAATAAAATCTATAAAGAAAACATTCTGCATCCCACTTTGAAGAGTGGCGTCTGGGGTCTTAAACGCTAGCAAGCAGCCATCTAAGATGCATCAATTGGTCTCAACCCACCTGGATCAAAGGAGAATGAAGAACACCAAGGACACAAGGCAATTATGAGCCCAAGAGACAGAAAGGGCCACATGAACCAGAGACTACATTATCCTGAGACCAGAAGAACTAGACGGTGCCTGGCTACAACCGATGACTGCCCTGACAGGGAACGCAACAGAGAACCCCTGAGGGAGTAGGAGAGCAGTGGGATGCAGACCCCAAATTCTCATAAGACCAGACTTAATGGTCTGACTGAGACTAGAAGGACCCCGGTGGTCGTGGCCCCCAGACCTTCTCTTGGCTCAGGACAGGAACCATTCCCGAAGCCAACTCTTCAGACATGGATTGCACTGGACAATGGGTTGGAGAGGGATGCTGGTGAGGAGTGAGCTTTTTGAATCAGGTGGACACTTGAGACTGTGTTGGCATCTCCTGCCTGGAGGGGAGATGAGAAGGTGAAGGGGGTTAGAAGCTGGCAAAATGGACATGAAAAGAGAGAGTGGAGGGAGAGAATGGGCTGTCTCATCAGGGGGGAGAGTAACTGGGAGTGTGTAGCAAGGTATATATGGGTTTTTGTGTGAGACTGACTTGATTTGCAAACTTTCACTTAAAGCACAATAGAAATTATACAAAGAAGAAGATGGGAGGAATACACAGAGAGAGACACTACACCAAAATGAATTGCTTGACCTTCAACCATTTCAGGAGGTACCACATGAGCAGGAACCAATGGTACTGAGGGAAGAAGTCCAAGCTGCACTGAAGGCACTGGCAAAAAACAAGGCTCTGGGAATTGATGGAATACCAATTGAGATGTTTCAACAAACTGATGCAGTGCTGGAAGTGCTCACTTATCTATGCCAAGAAATTTGGAAAACAGCTACCAAGCCAACCAACCGGAAGAGATCTATATTTATGCCTATTTCCAAGAAAGGTGATCCCACCAAATGCAGAAATTATTGAACAGTATCATTAATATCACATGCAAGCAAAATTTTGCTGAAGATCATTCAAAAGTGGCTGCAGCAGTATATGAACAGGGAACTGCCAGAAATTCAAGCCAGATTCAGAAGAGGACACAGAACCAGGGATATCATTGCTGATGTCAGATGGATCCTGGCTGAAAGCAGAGAATACCAGAAGGATGTTTACCTGTGTTTTATTGACTATGCAAACACATTTGACTGTGTGGCTCATAATAAATTATGGACAACATTATGAGGAACAGGAATTCCAGAACACTTAGTCGCGCTCATGAGGAACCTGTACATAGACAAAGAGATAGTCGTTTGAACAGAACAAGGGGACACTGAGTGGTTTAATGTCAGGGAAGGTGTGCATCAGGGTTGTGTCCTCTTACTGTACCTATTTAAGCTGTCGACGGTAGTGGGCGGGTTATTTAAGCTGTATGCTGAGCAAATAATTCGAGAAGCTATATGAAGAAAAAGAAGGCATCAGGATTAAAGGAAGACTTAATAACAACCTGTGTTATGCCAGTGACACAACCTTGCTTGCTGAAAGTGGGCTTAAATGACTTACGGAAGATCAAAGACCACAGCCATTACAAAAACCATTATACCTCAACATAGAGAAAACAAAAATTCTCACAACTGGACCAACAATCTACATCATGATAAACGGAGAAAAGATTGAAGTTGTCAGGATTTCATTTTACCCTGAATCCACAATTAACACCCGTGGAAGCAGCCGTCACGTAATCAAACGACTCACTGCATTGGGCAAATCTGCTGCAAAAGACCTCCTTAAAGTGTTAAACAGCAAAGATGTCAACTTGAAGTCTAAGGTGTGCCTCACCCAGCCATGGTGTTTTCAATGGCCTCATATGCACGTGAAAGTTGGACAATGAATAAGAAAGACCAAAGAATTGTCACCTTTGAATCGTGGTGTTGGTGAAGATTATTGAATACACCATGGACCACCAAAAGAAAGAACAAATCTGTTTCAGAGAAACTACAGCCGGAATGCTCTTTAGAAGCAAGGATGGCGGGACTACATCTCACACACTATGGACATGTTATCAGGAGGGACTAGGCCCTGCAGAAAGACATCATGCTTGGTAAAGTCAAGGGTCAGCGAAAAAGAGGAAGACCCCCAGTGAGATGGATTGACATAGACACAGTGGCTGCAACAGTTGGCTCAAGCGTAACAACGATTGTGAGGCTGGCGCAAGACTGGGTAGTGTTTCGTTCTGTTGTGCATAAGATCACTACGAGTCAGAACCGACTCGATGGCACCTAACAACGAGGGAAAAAATACAGAAGGACGCAGGAAATGTCAAATGAAGACGGAAGGAATACACAGTCACTGTACCAGAAAAAATCGGTGGACGTTCAACCATTTCAGGAGGTAGCGTATGATCAAGAACTGATGGTTCTGTTGTACAAAGGGTCGCTATGAGTGGGAACCGACTTGACGGCACCTAACAACGATAACATTACCCACTTCCCATGTGGGCTCAGGAAAGACTGCAGAAAAGGGAGGCATGTGAGATTGTAAGAGTTGGCAGAAAGGCACAGATTGTGAGGGCCATGAACATACAAGATGGGTCCTGCCTGCAAAGGACTCTGGGAAAGAACCAGAGTACCTGACCGAGCAGTGACCTAGGCCAAGAAAACACACACCAAACATCTGACTTCACAGTAACATTAATTGGAAGCCATTAACTAGTAAAAAAGTCAACCCCATCCATCATAGCTTAGACATGTTTTTTCCTGGACCCCTTACATGTACCCTTGCATCTGAGCACTAGGAATATAAACCCAAACCCCACTGCCCTGCACGGACCTCTACCTGGGTGACTTGGCATGGCTGTCTGTGGCACATCGCTGTCCTTCACAGGACCCTTGGCACTGATCTCTGTCTTTAAGTTCCCTAATAAAAGCTAGATGGTGATCAGCTTGGCTTTTTTGGCCTTTTTTCAGAATCCGACCTGTGCCCTCAGAGCCACTCCTGCCGCTGATCCTGTAGGGTGTGACACAGATGGGCTATTAAACTTGTGAAGACAGAGTGGGGCCAGGTTCCCCCTTTGGCAAAAGAGGGAAGCCAGGACACCATTGAGGGATGTGCTGGGGGGTGGTCAGGAAGGAGGTGAGAAGGAAGGGGTAGGAGGAGGTACTGAGCAGCTCCAAGGGGAGGTTTACCAGGGTGCATACCCCTGAGCAAGAGCTGGGGTGGGTGTGCCAGCACGGGGTGGGGGGCCAGGGGGTGGGAGCAAGGGTGGTTTTGAACCCTAGGCTTTCTCCTCGCCCCAGGAGCATGCTGAGCTCTGGATGGCGAGGTCCCAGCTTCCAATGCCAGATGTGAAAGAAGCCAAGCCAAAGCTGACGTCACAGCCATCACTCCCCATCAGTGACCCTCTGTCCCTGATGAGCCAGGAAGGGGACCCTCCTGGACGAGCCCCGGGGACTGGGCAGAAAGGGTCAGGACAGATGGGAACCGAAGGAAGTCCAGAAACCCCGGCCCCAGCTGCAGACCCTCCCTCTCCCATGTTGCAGTTGCAGAACCCTCATTTCTTCTCACAGACTCACCAGTGAGATGCCCAGGGCCAAGAAGGTACCCAGGGCTTTTCTTCGGGACTGAGATACAGCCTGAGCTGGGGCTGGGAGCCCACAACGTACAAGATGGGGCAGGGACTTCAGCAGGAGGAGACATGGTCTCAGGCCCCTTCCCCCTCGGGCCTCAACCAGCTGGGTCTCACCGTGCTGTGGCTTTAGTTCTAGCCCTGTCCCTCAGGAGCCCCCAGACCACACCCTGCCCCCCTACAGCCTCTCACACTCTCCATACTCCCACCGGCTGCACTTCTCCACGCCCCAGGGCCGCCCCTCCACTCTGCACCTCTCCTCTGGTGGTACCTATGGACCCGACATGTGCACACCCAGAAGCAGGTGCCCGTCCAGCTCCCTCTGCCCAGGGCCCTGAGCAGCCACACTGGGCACTCACAGAAGGGCTGTGAGGACTGGGAGGGCGAGGCCAGCAGCAAGTTTAGACAGTGGACGCTGGCTTCCGGCCCCCAGGGAGAGCAGAGTTATAGCCACAGTGGTAGCCGCTAGGCTCCAGAGGAGAGTGGTTCCTGAGGCCGGCTGCCTAGAACGCAGTAGTCTTCCAAAAGAGGTAGTCAGTGCACCCAGAGCTGGGTGGGAGTGGGGCCGTGCCCTGAGCTACTGCTGCTGGAGGGAGGCAGCCAGCCCAGTGTCCCTTCTGGGAGTGGTCACAGACACAACCAAACCTTGGCCTTAGTTCACTTGTTAAAAATGCGTGTCGTCACACAGAAAGTGAGGATAAACACAGTGAACGCATGCCTGGCACGAAGTGAGTGCTCCAGAGAGAACGTGTGCCGTGAGGACGTGATCCCACAGGCTGCTTATGCCCTATGAGAAGACAGGTCAGGGCCAGCATGGCAGCCGGGGGGTGGCGGGAGGCCAGGCTTTGTGTTCCTGGCCTGAGGCTATGACATACACCTGGGAGCAAAGCTGGACCCAGAGCCCACCTAGCTTTGGCTTGTCTTCGGCTGGCAGAGCCCACAGGCCAAGTGGGGCTGTCCTCAGGTGGGGAAGGCCAGGGTGCCAGGGCCTGGGGTGTGCAGGCCTGACACAAGAGGTCAGAACACACCTGGGGGTACTTGAGATGGGTCAAGGTATCTGGAAAGCTAAGTCTGGAGGTGGGAACAGTGAGGGGAAAGTGGTGGTCCACCCCAGAGCTTCCAAGAACCAGGCCCAGGAGGAGAGGAGGCCAAGGAAGTGGACCCGCCCAGCCCCCACCGCGTCACCCACCTCCCTGCTGACACACCCTTGTTGGTGACAAGGACACAAAACAGGCAGAGCAGTGTCGCTTTGATTACAAAACTGTAAACGCGAGTCTTTAAAACGACAGAGGCCTCCTTGGGCCCAAACGCCAGGACAGAGGTCTCCACTGGGGTCCAGACCACTGCCCACACTGCCCTCCCCTCCCACCCAGATGGCCTAGCAAGCCGCCTCCGCTCCGTGCCAAGACCCTCAAACTGCTCCAAACCCTGGGGCGGGCGAAAGAGCAAGCGAGGTCCTGAAGGGCCGCAGTCTGAGGGATTCCTGAGATGAAGAAGCGTCTGCGGCCCCTAGCATGGGGCTCATTGCCATGCCCCGCGGGAAGCCCGCCCCACCCCATTCCATGCAAACCGAGTGGCCCACGGCTCGCGTCTTTCCACCGCGGGGGCGTCCCTGGGGGCCCCGCGGGCCCTGTCACGTGTCCAGGACGTCCCGCGTGGGCGAAGGCCCGTGGGGTCTACCGGGCGGGCCATGCAGGGGCGGCGGCGGCGGCACCGAGTTGCGCTGCGGCGGCGGCTGCAGCTCCAAGGCGAGCGCCGGCGGCGGGAAGTCGCGCACCTGGCGTCGGTACTCAAGGAAGGTGCAGGCCTTGGTGGCGAGCGCCACCACGTTCTTGCCGACGAAGATGGCTGAGACGCGGCTGTCGCGGAAGAGCGCCATGTTGGCGGCGCGCGCCAGGACGGCGACCACGTTGACCGTGGCGAGGCTGAGCACCGGGTAGACCATCATCTTCTGCGGGGCGATGTGCTCCCCCTGCATGCTGACCTCGCTGAGCGCCACACAAGGCAGTACCAGCAGCAGCATGTAGCAGTAGAAGAAGGTGAGGCCCTCGGCCCATAGCGGTAGCCCTGTGCGCGGCGGCTCCCACAGGTTGGCCTGCATGTCCAGCAGGTCCAGCAGGTCGAGTGCCACCCAGAAGAGGCGGCCGCGCAGGTCCTCGCGCTTGCGGAAGGTGCGCACGTACTCCATGCGGTCGAGCGCCACGAGCAGCAAGAAGAGGCCGGGCACGCACACCGACAGCAGCAGCGTCAGCGCCTTGCGCGTCACCGGGTCGGCCACGCCGCGCCGCGCCGCCTTGTAGTTCTGGAAAATGAAGTAGAGCTTGATCTCCAGCACGAAGATGTACAAGAACCAGAGGATCATGGCGTAGCCACGCTTGGCCGTGCGCACTTCGGCGCCCACCCACACGGCCACGTAGCGCAGCACCAGCAGGAAGCACACGTCACCCACCAACACAATGATGCACACGCCGATCTTGCGCGGACCCTGGTTTTGCTCCACCAGGTACGCGTCCATGACTGCCATGCTGCCCATGATCACCAGCGTGGTCAGGCACACGTGGCGCCGGTCCGGGGGCGGCAGCACCATGATCGGCCGCCCGGGCCCCGACCTGGGCGCACGCCGCACCCACGCGAGGTGAGGCGAGGTCCTGCGGCTGACCTGGAGCGCGGTGGCAGCGCTCGGCGGCGCTCAGCCCGCGGGCATGGCCTGGCGCTGCCCGGGTCTGGGCCTATCCCGCTGCCCGGCGGACGCCACCGCTCCCAACCGGCGAGCTCAGCACCTGAGGATGACCAGAGGGGACAGGGTCAGTGCGCGGTTCGGGGCGGCCTCGGGAGCTGGGGAGGCTGGGCACGCGGCGGCCTTTCCTCCCCGGGCAATGTATCCTGCGCCGGGCCTCTCCCAGCCGCACGCCCAGAGTTGGAGGGGTGGGGGGAGGCCGGGAAGCGGGGCCTCCAGGGGGCGCTCCAGCCCTACCTGAGGAACCTGAGACCTCATTCCCGCCGTTAGGAAGGAAATGGAACGGAAGTGGTTTCTACCCGCCGCGCGCGCATCCCTGGAGCCCCGGTGGTTTGTCACTGCAGGGCCCACGCCGCCGTCCCTCCTGGCTCTGACAGCTACCAGCCTGGGTTCCAGGAGTCCTTTCTCCCAGCCAGTGCGTCACTGGCCAGGAGGGCCAGCTCAGCGGAGGCCGGAGGCCCAAAGAGACCCCAATGCTGGGAGATTGGGTTCTGGGCAGACTTTCTGCCCCAGGGCTGAGGGCCATTCAAGTCCCGGTGTCTGCTTGCATGTCCAGGCCTCCCTGCTCCTGCGTTGCAGCCCCATCCTCTCTCTTGCTCTGGGCCACCCGGCCTGGCCCCTTCCTATCCAGGCACATAGTGAACCATCAACTGCCCTGACCCACCATGGCTCCCCATTGCCTTTGGTGCCTCCTTCAGAGCCAGTGCACCCTAACGCCCCCTGTGGCTCGCTCTGGGCTTCCCCAACCTCTCACAGCCCTCTCTCACGCCAGCCCTGGTTGTCATTGCTGCCTCATCTGCCTTTGCCCCACAGCAGAGTTCCAGTCCGCACACCTGACCCTGTCTGGGAGACCAACACCCTCACCCACCCCAAAGTCACTGGCGGGCTCACACCCAGCCAGGCCTCGGCCCTTCCCTCCCCCCACCTCCCCAAGTCCTCTGGCCCCTATTTACTGCCCTGTCTAGACAAGGATGTAAAATTTAATGTCATCCATGACTGTCAAGCACTCAGGCCAACGCTGGTGACACTGCAGCCCCACCGACCCCAGAAAGCACAGGCCAGACATCCAACAGGTACAGACTGTGCCCTCCTTGAACTCAGAACCTGCCCCACCCAGTACCTACCCTGCAGGAGTCCCCCAACCACACATAGGACCCCCAGCTGTTCTGTGCGTCCAAATTCTCAAGTGGGTCAGCGGTCCATGGTCCATGTCCCCTGCCTCCACGGTTCCACTTCTTCCCCCTCCCCACCTACACAGTCACCTATTTTCATGCCCCTGGGTAGACACTCCTGACCCAGGAAGCCCACCTCCAGGGTCCACCTGGGGCTTCTCTGGCTGCAGGCACAGCCTGAGGAATTTCCAGGCCAAACAGCAGCTGCTCTACCAACCCTTTCCACCCCATCCGCCCATCCGCGTTCCCCTCGGTCTGTCAGTCAGTCGTCAAACCCGCGCTGAGCTCTCTGCGCTGGTGATTTGGCACCATCCCCGCCGCGAGCTCGCAGAGGGAGCCGGTCGCTCCGGAGAGCCAGCGCCTGGGCCGGCCACCCCTCCCCCATGCCTGCCAGCCTCTCCCCTCGGGATCTGGCCCCAGGCCCACCGGGCACGGTCTCCCGTGCCCGCCCAAGTGCCCCAGGCCCCACTGCCTGAAGATTCCGGAGCCTCCAGGCCCTTCACTTACCCCTTCCCTCCCCGCCCCGCATGGATCATCCCTAGAGCCCTCTCCATGCCCAGAGGGGAGAGGGGCCGGGGAAAGGAGAGGCTGGCAAGGCGGAGGCCGCGGTCAGGAGGGGCTCAGCTTCTCCGAGCCTGCTCGTCTCGCCCCACCAGAGCGTCCCCAGCAGGGCCTGACCGCCGCCACTCTCCGGGCCCGGTCCTACCGGCAGGGCCGGGTCCTCCCCATCCCCCGACCTCGGGGGTGGGAGTGGGGGTGGGCTCGCCCAGGCCCGGCCGGCCGCGCCTCCGGCCCAGCGCCCCAGCTCCGCGCCTACCCCGCCGCTGGCCGATGCTGCGCGGACCCAGCCACCCCGCCGAGCGCCTCTGCGACGGGCCGCGGCCGCTGGGCTCGGTTCGCTCAGGTTGCTCCGGCCCCGCCCGCGGCTGCGCTCCGCCCCGCCCCCATCCTCCGCCCCGCCCCTCCGCCCCGCGCCCCGAGCCGCGCAGCAGCGGCCCCGGGGACCGGGACAGGGTGGGGGGACTGAGGGGAGCGATCCTGGGCCCTGCGCAGCGCCTGTCTCCACGGCGACAGCACTGCGCAGCGGCGGCGCCCAAGACCGTGGTGCTGGGAGGCCGGACACCTCCAGGGTCCCCCAGCACCCCTAGGCCCCCTGAAGCCTCAGCTCCACGCCTTCCTCACCCTCTGCCAGTGCCTTGCCCGCTGCCCTTCAGTCCCACACACTCCCTGAAATTCCGCCGCAACCCCCTGGCTCAGACCCATGCGGCCCACCCCGGACACACAGACCCCACTCATCGCCAGCAGGCAGCCTGGGGACCCTCTGCCCGCGGCCCCGGAGGTGGAGGAGGGGCCGGCCGCGGGGCTCACTGAGGTTGGCCCCACAGGACCTCAGTCGTGGCCAGGCCGCGGCCGAGGGGAAGGCCACCGAGGGGACAGAGCAAGAAGGCCATGGGGCCTCCACACAGCTTCTGAGAGCTTGCCCTCTGTTAGCCCCACCGGGGGGCTGGGGTCCTTTATCTATCGCCTGCAGGGAGAAATCCAGGCATCCAGGGCTTATCCTGAGCCCAGAGGAGGGGCATGTGGTAGGCCTGCATCTGTTGCAGCCCATCAAGGGGGCAGGCTTGGGTTTGGGGACTCAGGGTTCATTTACCCACTCCTGATTCCCCACCCTGCCCTCCCCAGGCTCCCCAACTTCCACCCCTGTTTGTCCATCCTGAGGCAGGAGGCTGTCTTGTGTGAGCCAAAAGGCAGAGAGCACACCTCCTCCTTGCCTGTCAGGTCCCAGTCTGCAGCCAGGGCTCCTCTCCCCACAGAGTGCTCCCACTTCCCTTTGACAGAGGAAACTGAGAGTCAGATAAGAGACACCCAGGATTCCACAGCTATGAACTACTGGAGCCCAACTCCAACTCAGGTCTGCTTACACCCAGGTATTGTGCAGTGCCCAGGTCTGTGCAAGGGCCAGGGTCTGTGCAGGTGGGCCAGATGTGAGCAAGTGGCCTGAGTCTGAGCAGGTGCCAGGTCTGCAGCTCTCCCTCGGTGCTGGGACAGAGTGTATTAGAGACCAATGGGAAGAGTGGGGAGCAGGCCGTCCTGAGCCTTCCAGGAGCAGCCTAGATGGGGTACTGTGAGATGCTTATTGGGGTGAACCCTCAGCACGGAAGACTGGGGGAAACCAGTCACCCCCAACGCGCGCGCGCACACACACACGCACACATTCTCCATGTCTCCACCTCCCACTCACTCTTCCCGCCAAGGTGGACTTGCTCCCTTCCTGTGCTCACCTCAGGGCAGACTCATGCCTTGTAGAGAGCCAGGCACAGGGGAGTCTGAAAGGTGGGACAACTGGGGTGCTGGGAGGAGGGCCAGGCCCCAGCCCCAATTGCCAACCCTACAAGAAGCACCCAGGTCCTTCTTGCTTCAGGGGAGATAAGGTTGTTACCTGACAATGCATGTGAGGGGGGCTTCTGGCCCCATCCCTCACCTGCCCCACAACCTCCCCACTCCCAGTGACTGCTTAAGGCCCTGTGGGTAGAAGCAGACCACACCAGTGCCCAGATCTCCAGGACCACGGGAGCTGGGGGGCAACTGGAGAGGCAGGGAGACCAGGGAGGGGTGGTGAAGGCTGTGGCTGCAGACTTGAAAGGCCAGGTAGAACTTCTCAGGTCCTAGTACATCCCCTTCACATCTCACCTCTCCACTCTTTCTTCTCTATCAGGACTTCGGGGACCCCTCCTTATCTCAGCCCTCAATTACCACTGGCCTCAGATCCTTTCAACCGATAGTCATTTCTCCCACTCTGTAGCCAGGGTCATTTCCCCAACTGGCCCACCTGATTGTGTTTTTCCCCTGCTTCAGGCCCCACTGTGGCTCCCCATGGGCCTTGACAAGAGGACCAAGCTCCTCAGGCTGAAGTAAAGTCCCCCTACCCAGCTTCGGCCCTGTGAACCCCCCAGCTCTAGCTCTGCCGATCCCCATTTTCCCACCTTGGACTTTGTCCATGTGGCTCCCTCTGGCTGGGACCCTGGCACCCTTGCTTCTGCCTGCAGATCTGACCCCATACCACCTCCCTCTGGACAAAGTCTTCATCGGCCTCAAGGCCCAGTCAGCTGCTGTCTCCGTCTCTGTCCAGGCCTTCCCCTTAGCTGTGCCTTCCCCCTGGCTCTCACTCCTGCAATCAGCAGAGAGGCCTCTGTGCTCCACTGGGCTAGGAACTAGGAGAGGAGTTCCAGGATTGCTTAGACCCACATCCACCCAGGCCAGGCCCAGGGACCTGCCTTGGAGGGCTGATTGAGCTGAACTAAATCTGCAAAGTCACAGGGGAGCTCCAGTAGGGCTAGGATTCCCTGGAGAGGTGCTAAGTGTGCTAAGTACTAGTGATTAAGTCTTGGGGAGGAAAGGGTGGGGGTAGCCAGACTCAGAAGAAGAACAATGGCAGAGAGCCATAGCCCAGGATAGTGTCAACTATTTCCAGCTTGGAACACAGTTTAATGTGATCCAGGACTTGTAATGTTGTTAGGTGCCATTGAGTGGGTTCTGACTCATAGCGACCCTATGTACCACAGAACAAAACACTGCTGGTCCTGTGCCATCGTGGCAATCATTGTTATGCTTAAGCCCATTGTTGCAGCCACTGTGTCAATCCATCTCGTCAAGGGTCTTCCTTCCTACTTTTTGCTGACCCTCTACCAAGCATGATGTCCTTCTCCAGGGACTGATCCCTCCTGATAACATGCCCAAAGTATTTAAGACACAGTCTTGCCATCCTTGCTTCTAAGGACCATTCTGGCTATACTCCTTCAAAGGCAGATTTGTTTGTTCTTTTAAGAGTCCATGGTAAATTCAGTATTCTTTGCCAACACCCCAATTCAAAGGCGTCAATTCTTCTCTGTTCTTTCTAATTCATTGTCCAGCTTATGAGGAGACCGAAAACATCACGGCTTGGGTCAGGTACATCTTAGTCCTCAAGGTGACATCTTTGCTTTTCAAAACTTTAAAGAGGTCTTTTGCAGCTGATTTGCCCAGTGCAGTGGGTCTTTTGATTTCTCGACTGCTGCTTCCATGTGTGTTGACTGTGGATCCGGTAAAATGAAATTCTTAACAACCTCAATTTTTTCTCCATTTACCATGATATGGCTTATTGGTCCAGTTGTGAGAATTTTTGTTTTCTTTATGTTGAGATGTAATCTTTACTGAAGGCTGTGGTCTTTGATCTTCATTAGTGATTCAAGCCCACGTTAAGCAAGCAAGGTTGTGTCATCTGCATAACCCAGGTTGTTAATGAGTCTTCCTCCAATCCTGATGCCCCGTTCTTCTTCATATAGTCCAGCTTCTCAGATTATTTGCTCAGCATACAGACTGAATAGGTATGGTGAAAGTACACAGCCCTGACGTACACCTTTCCGGATTTTAAATCACACAATGTCCCCTTATTCTGTTCGAACAACTAACTACCTTTGTCTATGTACACGTTCCTCATGAGCACAATGAAGTGTTCTGGAATTCCCATTCTTTGCAGTGTTATCGATAATTTGTTATGATCCACACAGTCGAATGCTTTTGCATAGTCAATAAAACACATGTAAACATCTTTCTGGTATTCTCTGCTTTCAGCCAGGATCCATCTGACATCAGCAATGATATCCCTAGTTCTGCATCCTTTCTGAATCCAGTTTGAATTTCTGGCAGTTCCCTGTCGATATACTGCTGCAGCCACTTTTGAATGATCTTCAGCAAAATTTTACTTGCATGTGATATTAAGGATATTGTTCAATAATTTCCATATTTAGTGGAATCACCTTTCTTGGAAATAGGCATAAATATACATCTCTTCCAGTTGGTTGGCAAGGTAGCTGTCTTCCAAATTTCTTGGCATAGATGAGTGCGTACTTCCACCACTGCATTTGTTTGTTGAGACATCTCAATTGGTATTCCGTCAATTCCCAGAGCCTTGTTTTTCACCAATGCCTTCAGTGCAGCTTGGACTTCTTCCTTCAGTACCATGGTTCCTGCTCATATGGTACCTCCTGAAATGGTTGAACGTCAGGCAATTCTTTTTGGTATAGTGTCTCTCTCTGTGTATTCCTTCCATCTTTTTTTTTGATGCCTCCTGAGTTATTTAATATTTTCCCCATAGAACCCTTCGATATCGCAACTCCAGGCTTGAATTTTTCTTCGGTTCTTTCAGCTTGAGAAATGCAGAGCATGTTCTTCCCTTTTATTTTTCCATTTTCAGGTCTTTGCACATGTCATTATAATACTTTACTTTGTCTTCTGGATCCCCCCTTGAAATCTTCTGTTCAACTCTTTTACTTCATCATTTCTTCTTTTCACTTTAGCTACTCTATGTTCAAGAACAAGTTTCAGAGTCTGTTCTGATATCCATTTTAGTCTTTACTTTCTTTCTTGTCTATTTAATGACCTCTTGCTTTCTTCATGTATGATGTCTTTCATGTCATTCCACAACACGTCTGCTCTTTGGTCATTAGCGTTCAACACATCAAATCTATTCTTGAGATGGTCTTTAAATTCAGGTGGGATATACTCAAGGTCGTGCTTTGGCTATTGTCGACTTGTTATAATTTTTTCAGTTTCAACTTGCATATGAGCAATTGATGGTCTGTTTTACAATCAGTCCCTGGCCTTGTTCTGATGATCTTGAGCATTTCCATTGTCTCTCCCACAGACGTAGTCCATCTGATGCCTGTGTATTCCATCTGGCAAGGTCCACGTGTATAGTCACTGTTTATGTTGGTGAAAAAAGGTATTTGCAATGAAGAAGTCGTTGGTTTTACAAAATTCTATCGTGGAACCTCAGGCATCATTTCTTTCACTAAGGCTATATTTTCCAACTACCAAGCCTTCTTTGTTTCCAACTTTTGCATTGCAATCACCAGTAATTATCAATACATCTTGATTGCATGTTCAATCAATTTCAGACTGCAGAAGTTGGTAAAAAAATATCCAATTTCTTCATTTTTTGGCCTTAGTGATTGGTGCATAAATTTGAATAATAGTCATATTAACTGGTCTTCCTTGTAGGCTTATGGATATTATTCTATCACTGACAGAATTGTACTTCAGGATAGATCTTGCAATGTTCTTTTTGACAATGAATGCAATGCCATAACTCTTCAAGTTGTCGTTCCCAGCATGGTAGACCATGTGATTGTTTGATTCGAAATGGCCAATACCGGGAGGTGGGGCCAAGATGGCGGAATAGACAGATGCTTCTGGCAAGCCCTCCTACAACAAAGACCCAAAAAAACAAGTGAAATGAGTATATTTATTACAAGCTAGGAGCCCTGAACATCAAAGGCAAAGTTAGAAAATGAACTGAGCGGTGGGGGAAGAAGAGACGGTTCAGAAGCGGAGATGAGTTACCAAACCTGAATCACCGGGAGCCCTCAAGCACCATTCCCGGCAGTGGCTGCGGTGGGCTGGTACTAGCGTTCAGCTGCAGTTTCCTCAGGGAGAAGCAGCCAGCCACAGAGCCTACGCACACCTCCTGAACCAGAGAAGAATGGCGCTCTTGGCAAAAGCTAAGTACTTGTGTATATTTTACCATGCCCCACCCCCCACCCCCAAGCCGGCTTCAGCGGCTGTTGATTTCCCTGGGCCTGAGATGGGCCCTGTTCAGCACCTAGGGCCATCCTCCTGGCCTTGGAGAAGGAATAAATTTGCAACAGGGGGAAAAGATAATCTGCCAGCTCCACTAACCAGGGGAGTTCAGGACAGAAACGGCTCCTGTCCAGGCATAAACAGTCCGTGGACTTTGAGTACCTTTCACCCCTGCATGGACCTGTGTGGGCCTATTTCAGGATAATACACCCTTGTTGGCAGACTTCAACTGTTTCAGCTGTGCGGTGGAGAGGTGGGTGTTTGATGTTTGACACCACTTTGCCTATTAAACAGGGTCCTCACTTACCCACATCAGGGGCCTAAGGACTGGTGGCTCCACTCAGGTCACCCAGCCACTCATGACAGAGGTCCAAGGATAACTGGTACCTCCCAGTCCCTACAACCAAAAACATTGGGTGCCCATGGTCTGTCTGCAGAACCCACCCACCTGTACACTCTAGGGAAGAGGGACACGCTTTCCTCAGAGACACTTGGGGGATGATTCTCAGCCCCCTGCCTTATTCAGATACCAGTACCTACACCAATCATCCCTGCTCCTCTAAGACTGTAGGACAGAGCCTGTACCACACACTTGATCAGCTACCTGGACACCTGAGCTGAATTCATACAAGAAAAGGGAATGGACTCCTAGACTGATATACCTGATAACAGCTCTAGCCATCTGGGGACAGGACGTCAGAACTCAAAGGTGAAAATAATCAAGCTAGCTCACTCAAGCAACTCATTTGGGCATATCAAAACAAAGCAAGAAGCTACGATACAGTAAGCAAACATAAAATAAACTAATAACAATAACTTATAGATGGCTCGGAGACAACAGTCAATATCAAGTCACATAAAGAAACAGACCATGATTGCCTCAACAAGCTCTCAAAACAAAGAATCAAGGGATCTTCTAGATGAAAGTGCCTTCCTGGAATTACCAGATGCAGACTACATAATGGCCAATACCAGTCCATTTCAGCTCACTAATGCCTAGAATACCGATGTTTATGCATTCCATTTCATTTTTGACAACTTCCACTTTTCCTAGGTTCTTACTTTGTACATTCCACATTCCGATTATTAATGGATATTTGCAGCTGTTTCTTCTCATTTTGAGTCATGCCACATAAGCAAATGAAGTCCTGAAAGCTTGACTCCATCCGCATTATTAAGGTTGACTCTACTTTGAGGAGGCGGCTCTTCCCCAGTCGTCTTTTGAGTGCCTTCCAACCTGAGGGGCTCATCTTCGGGCACTATATCAGTGTTCTGCTGCTATTCATAAGTTTTTCACTGGCTAAATCTTTTCAGAAGTAGGCTGCCATGTACTTTTTCCCAGTCTTTTTAATCTGGAAGCTCAGCTGAAACCTGTCCACCATGGGTGACCCTGTTGGTATTTGAATACTGGTGGCATAGATTCCAGCATCACAGCAATACAAAAGCCCCACAGTACAAAAAACTGACAGACACATGGGGTCCAGGGCCTGACAGAAGTGCACAATTCATCTCTCTGGAGGAAAGTGCCTCCATCACAGGCCTCGACTTATACCTCAAGTAATTTGACCAATACAATGTACACCACAAAGTAGGCCCCAGGAACAAGCCAGCAGAAACACAAACAGAGACCAGCCCCAAAAGACTTCAGACACTGGAGTTATCAGATGCAGCCTAAAAACAACTGCATTTTCTGTGAACAAAAAAGTAGAGGCAAGCTTGAAATTTTTGGCAGGGAACCAGAAACTGTCCATATGACAGAGCAGATTTGAAAAAGAACTAAATAGAAATTCCAATACTAAAAAACACAGTAACTATAATGACATCAAAGGGAGAGTTAACAGCAGATTTGACAAAACTGAAAAGAGAATCTATAAGTTGGAGTGATCAGAAGAAACTATCCAGTAATCACTGTGGTACATACACACAATGGAGTACTGTGCAACAATAAAGAACAACCATGAATCTGTGAAGCATCTCATAACATGGATGAATCTGGAGGACATTATGCTGAGTGAAATAAGTCAATCACAAAAGGACAAACATCGTATGAGGCCATTACTGTAAAAACTCATGAGAAGGTCTACACACAAAAAGAAAATCTTTGATGGTTACGAGGGAGGGGAAGGGTGGGGATGGAAAAACACTAAATAGACAATAGATAAGTGGTAACTTTGGTGAAGGGTAAGACAGTACACAATACTGGGAAGTCAGCATAACTTGTATAAGGCAAGGTCACGGAAGCTCCATAGACACATCCAAACTCCCTGAGGGACCAAATTGCTGTGCTGAGGGCTGTGGGGACCATGGTCTCAGGGAACATCTAGCTTAATCAGCATAACATACTTTATGAAGCAAATATTCTACATTCTACTTTGGTGAGTAGTGTCTGGGGTCTTATACACCTGTGAGCGTCCACCTAGGATACTCCACTGGTCTCACCCCTTTGGGAGCAAGGAAGAATGAAGAAAACTAAAGATACAAAGGAAAGATTAGTCCAAAGGACTAATGGACCACATCTACCATGGCCTCCACCAGACTGAGTCTAGTACAACTAGATGGTGCCCAGCTACCACCACTGACTGCTCTGACAGGGATCACAATAGAGGGTCCCGGACAGAGCTGGAGAAAAATGTAGAATAACTCAAAAAGAAAGACCAAATTTGCTTACCTAACCGAGACTGGAGAAACCGTGAGAGTATGGCCCCCGGACACCGTTTCGGCTCAGTAATGAGGTCACTCCTGAGGTTCACCTTTCAGCCAAAGACTGGACAGACCCATAAAGCAAAACGAGACTAAAGGGGCACACCAAACCAGGGGCAGAGACTAGGAGGCAGGAGGGAGCAGGAAAGCTGGTTATAGGGAACCCAAGGTTGAGAAGGGAGTGTTGACATGTCGTGGGGTTGTTAACCAATGTCATAGAACAATGTGTGTACTGACTGATCAATGAGAAACTAGTTTGTTCATCTTCTAACCTTCCTCTAGATTACAATAAGAAAATTTAAAAAAAGAAAAAAGAAACTATCCAGAATGAAGCATAGAGACAGAGATGGAAAATGCAAAGATACAGTAAGAGATACAGAAGGTATGGCGAAAAGCTCTCATGTATGTATGTAATCTGAGTGTAATTAAAATCCCAGAAACAGGGACCAAATGAGCCACCAAAAATTAAAAAAAAAAAAAACCTGTTGCCGTCAATTCCAACTGATAGCGACCCTATAGGACAGAGTAGAACTGCCCCATAGGATTTCCAAGAAGCAGTTGGTGGATTTGAACTGCCAACCTTTTGGTTAGCACAGCTGAGGTCTTAACCACTGCACCACCAGGCCCAAAGCAATATTCAAAGAGAAGATGGCTAAGAATTTTCCATATCTCTTGAAACATACCAAACCAGATTCAAGTATACCAACCTACCCCTAGAATTATTTTTTTTTAATTATATCTACACCCATGTGCATCACATAAAGCTGGTGAGAACCAAAGACAGAGAAAATCTTAAAAGCAGTCAGATATAAAAAAAATCAGATGATCTCAAAAAGAAAGTCATCTGACATCAGACTTCAGTGTTGCAATAGTGGAAACCACAAAACAATGAGAATGGTATCTTTAACCTGCTAGAAGAAATGAATTGTTGTGATCAGCAGAGTATTGGTTCCCCCAAAGATGGCCATGCCCCAAAACCTGTGAAAACCTTACATGGAAAAGGGTCTTCTCAGATGTGATTACATTAAGGATCTTGAAATGGAGAGTGATCCTGGATTATCTGAGTGGGCCCAATGTGATAAGGGGATCACGAGAGAGAGAGGTGTTTGAGAGTCGGAGAGAGATATTGGAAGACGCCGTGCTGCTGACTTTGAAGATGGAGGAGGGGGCTACAAGCCAAAGAATGGAGGTGCCTATGTTGTTGTTAGGTGCCCTCTGTCGGTTCCAACTCATAGTGACCCTATGTACAACAGAACGAGACACTGCCAAGTCCTGCGCCATCCTCACAATCTTTGGTATGTTTGAGACCATTGTTGCAGCCACTATGTCAGTCCAACTCCTTAAGGGTTTTCCTCTTTTTTGCTGACCCTTTACTCTACCAAGCATGATCTCCTCTCCAGGGACTGGCCCCTCCTGATAACATGTCCAAGGTACATGAGACAAAGTCTTGCCATCCTCGTTTCTAAGGAGCATCCTGGCTGTACTTCTTCCAAGACAGACTTGTTCGTTCTTCTGGCAGTCCATGGCATATTCAGTATTCTTTGCTGACACCATAACTCAAAGGCATCAGTTTTTCCTCAGTCTTCCTTATTCATTGTCCAGCTTCCCATGCATATGAGGTGATTGAAAATACCATGGCTTGGGTCAGGCACACCTTAGACCTCAAGGTGACATGTTTGCTTTTTAACATTTTAAAGGTGGCCTCTAAAAACTGGAAAAGGCAAGGGAACGGATTCTTCCCTAGAGCTTCTAGAAGGAACCAGCCTTGATTTTAACCCAGTGGGACTTCTGATCTACAGAACTGTAAGATAATAAATGTGTTGCTTCAAGCCACTAAGTTTCTGGCAATTTATTACAGCAGCAACTGGAAACCAGTGCAGTTACGGACCTGAAATTCTTTACTCAGACAAACAGAAACAGTTCGTTCCCAGCAGGACTGCACTAAAAAATAGTCTAAAGGGTGCACTTCAGGGAAAAAAAAAAATAATCCCGAATATAAGGTCAAGGAGGCAAGAAAGAAGAGCAAAAAAGTGGCAAATATATGAGGAAATCTAAATGAACATGAACTGTATGTAATATTAATAATAATTAGAAACGATAAGGTTTTAGGAAACACAAAATTAAATATGAGCCAATAACACCAAGAGGGAAATGTAGAGGGGGTATTAACCCTTATAAGTCAAGGGAGCAAATTGTGACTTCTAGGATAAACACTAAAGGAATATAAACAGAATGTATAACTTACAAATATGTAGAAAAAAAAGTCGATGCAAAAGAAGAAAAGAAACGAAAAAAATAGAGCAGCTGGAAAAATTAGAAAACTTTAGAAAGATAGATTTAAGCCTTAGTATGTAAGTGAACTAAATCCTCAAATTGCAAGACCAAGGTTATCAGTCTGATTTAAAAAAAAATCAAACTAGACACTGTTTAAAAGAACCTCTAAATCATGAGAATATGGATGGGAAAAGATACATAAATATGCACCAAAAGAAAGATGGTGTATGGAATAACTGAAATTGTCTTAGGTGTGGTAATGGTCTTGTGGTTCCATAAGAGATTGTTCTTATTCTCGGAGACGCATGACGAACTATTTAAAGTGAATCGTTATGGTGCCTGTAGCTTACTTCCAAATGTCGTTGCTGTTGTTAGGTGCTGTCGAGTCGGTTCCTACTCGTAGCGACCCCATGTGCCACAGAATGAAACACGGCCTGGTCCTGCGCTATCCTTACAATCGTTGTTATGCTTGAGCTGGTTGTTGCAGCCACTGTGTCAATCCACCTCGTTGAGGGTCTTCCTCTTTTCCGCTGACCCTGTACTTTACCAAGCATGATATCCTTCTCCAGGGACTGATCCCTCCTGACAACATGTCCAAAGTCTCGCCATCCTTGCTTCTAAGGAGCATTCTGGTTGTACTTCTTCCAAGAAAGATTTGTTCGTTCTTTTGACAGTCCGTGCTGTATTCAATATTCTTTGCTAACACCACAATTCAAAGGTGTCAGTTCTTCATTCTTCCTTACTCATTGTCCAGCTTTCACATGCATATAATGCGACTGAAAATTCCATGGCTTGGGTCAGGCCCACCTTAGTCTTCAAGGTGATATCTTTGTCTTTCAGCACTTTGAAGAGGTCCTTTGCAGCAGATTTACCCAATGCAATGCATCTTTTGATTTCTTGGCTTCTGCTTCCATGGGTGTTGATTGTGGATCCAAGTAAAATGAAATCCGTCACAACTTCAATCTTTTCTTAGTTTACCATGATGTGGTTTACTGGTCCAGATGTGAGGATTTTTGTTTTCTTTATGTTGAGGTGTAATCTATACTGAAGGCTGTGGTCTTTGATCTTCATTAGTAAGCGATTCAAGTTCTCTTCACTTTCAGCAAGCAAGGTTGTGTCATCTGCATAACGCGGGTTGTTAATGAATTTTCCTCCAATCTTAATGCCCTGTTTTTCTTCATACAGTCCAGCTTCTCGGATTCCTTGCTCAACATACAGATTGAATAGGTATGATGAAAGGATACAACCCTGATGCATACCTTTCCTGACTTTAAACCACTCATTATCCCCTTGTTCTGTCCAAACAACTGCCCCTTGATCTATGTACAGGTTCCTCATGAGCACAATGAAGTGTTCTGGAATTCCCATTCTTCGCAATGTTATCCATAATTTGTTATGATCCACACAGTTGAATGCCTTTGCATAGTCCATAAAACACAGGTAAACATCCTTCCGGTATTCTCTG